>NW_022992131.1:95854-184127 GCF_902827175.1 Gymnodraco acuticeps | reverse complement strand
GGCACTGACACAACCGACACTTTCAGAGACTTCAGAAAACTGCCCCAGAACAGTGAAAAGGCCAAAAAAGAACTGCCAAGATAGCTGAATTCATCGCGTTGGATGACCAGCCGTTATCTGTTCCCTTTGTTCTCTTAATGCATTGCATAAAGATCGGATCGGGAAAAATCGGTATAAGCAGATTGTCAAAATCAAATGATCGGAATCGGATCGGCAGCAAAAAAGGTGATCGGGACATCCCTAGGGCGCCTTACAGCTTTTCAGGGATTTCTGATTAAAACGCTTCTCTTGGCGGAGCATGGGTCACATATTCCACCGTGTCACTTCTCAGCTGCAGCGCCAGCTTTACAAGAGGTTTGATTACCACAGAGGGGCCAGGAAAAGACGGATTCAAGCTTTGAAAAGCTTGCATGTAAATATAGATACAATTTGTCTAAATGAATAATTTAAATATGGAGGTTTAGTCCCAGAGCACCACACGGTTGACTAATGCTGTGACAGACTCTCTAATAAACCGAGCGGGTCTGGGCAATTTTTTGGGCTGCTCTTACAGATAATTAACCAATCAAAGTGTATTAATGGTATTACCATGTCTCCCGGGCATAGACTCAATTGTGTAGACTTTTCATTGAATGTGAGTAACTACAACTAATAATGCAGTCAAAGGAATTTAAACTACACTTTTATTTGAAATTCAATCTTTTGCATGGCTTTAATGGAGTTCTTTCATGTACTAATCACCGATAGAAGCAGCCGTTTTTAAGCTTAGTGGACAGTTAAGTCTTCATAATACAGGATGGCTTTATTCCCGTAACGCAACATTATCTAAAATCTGCTCAGATGTGACCTTTATGCCAACATTACAGCAATTACACAGGAGCGGGCTGATAAAGGGACTGTTGGGACAAATTAAATTATCCATCATTAGACCATTTCTATAATAGGGTTAGGTATTAAGTATTGTATACCTAACCCTAAGTATTGTTTGCAATAGAAAATTAAGCATAACCACCTGTGTGCTCTAGAAAGTAAGAAAAGACTACATCATGTACGGGCAGATTGTATTTTTTTTTGTGCAACAGTTAATCTATTACTGGTGTAAGAAAAGGTCAATAAGCCACAACTCCAAAGTGAGTTTTGTGAGTGATTAATAGTTTGTCTTTACACAGCATAAAGTCAGCCCAGTGTCAGTACAGTCTGGTAATACAAGATTCACATTTAATGCTCTTGTCCAATCAATTCTAATTCAATGCAGGAAGGACAGATACTGTGTGTGTGTGTGTGTGTGTGTGTGTGTGTGTGTGTGTGTGTGTGTGTGTGTGTTGTGGGTGGTGTGGTGTGTGTGTGTGTGTGTGGTGTGTGGTGTGGTGTGTGTGGTGTGTGGTGTGTGTGTGTGGTGTGTGTGTGTGTGTGTGTGTGTGTGTGTGTGTGGTAATTACATAGTTTGAAATTAATGTAATCAGGGATTGGTCAAATATCTGGATTTGATTAATCTGATGACATGGATTAATTAGTGTACATGTGTTAGGGTCAACGTAGATACTGGACTTATTCGAGGCTTAAACTGCCACATTTTTTGATCTCCTTTCAGGAAAGTATTTTATGCAAATGTTGAAATGCAAAACCCAAGGATTTTATGAAAACAGCTCGGTATGTGTAAACACGCACACGGGTCAAATTGATATGACGGTAAACCATAAAAGAAATTCTTTCATCGTATGAAGGTGAACAAGTTGTTATGAAATGAATTAAATGACCTCACAACACACGAAGTAGGTCCAAAAGCTAATTGAGAGCAAGTGTAGGTATATTGGCTTTATATAATGTATTCATGTAAACAATTCTCCCACAATAACATTTTGAAGCCAACAGAGACAGCGTTACCGAGATGCAGAATGATAAGGATGTTATTAAAATATCAAAACAAGGCTTAATCTTTCTACTTCAGAGTCATACAATATTAGAGGCTTATCAGTAATTGTGCAGAATAGGATTCTGTACGTCACATGAAATTTTAACCTTCAGAGTCTCACTTCACTCTATTATAAAACCTTGCTCGTCGTCCTTTCTCCATTTCCTCCAGCTCCGTTCTCATGGCGCACCTCTGCCAGCGAGCTAATTAGCTTTAGCACTTTTACAACACTTACATTATCTTTACTGCAGCTTCTTAGAACGCCACATTAACTGCAGAATAGATGCTGTTAGCTGATCTGGAAACAGCCATACTGCAGCTGAGCCTGAGGGCTGTGACACTCACTGTTAAAAAGATAATGTCACATAAAGAACATGTTCAGTGAGATAAAGTTAAGGGCTAATTGCCCACTTAAGGACATCATCACAATTTTATAGCATATTCAGAAATTATATGAACTGTTCAGGTCGGTCTATTTCATAATTATATGAAACGGTGCCTTGTGGGGGGGACTCGTAGACAAAAACAAGTTATGTTTTGATTGCTCTCACATTGTTTACATTCTTGTTTGCTAGCTTCTCTTCAATCTTGCCACTATTAGTCCATTATGGCGTTTCTGTGTACACTGCTGCGGGCCGTCACTGGCCAACTTGTGGCCCCACGCAAAGTTATGTGATGAGGTGTCGCGAACGTCGACGGCCCTCTGTGTCATGAACGTCGTAGACGGAGGGGGGGGGTGAGGCCCCCTCCGTGAGGTGAGACCCCAGGCAGGGCGGGCCTGTGTCAATTTCTGGAAAATAATAGAAACGACTGCGGCTGCCTACATGCTGGATTATACTGTATGTGTCCTTGAGGTTGAACAAACGAGTACTCACTCATTGCAGTATAGCGCCAGTGTTCAACAACTACTCAGGGTCTTAACACTAATGCTATTTATTTGATTTAAAGAGAACCTATGCTTTGGGGGTTTTCCCTTTCCTGTAGTGTGTTATTTAGGTTTCTGCAAAGGATGCAATACACTACCCCCGCCGGCCTGAAACGCCTCCATTGGACTCCTTTGTTTACTTCCTGAACATAGTGACATCACTCTGTAACACTCACGCTTCCATTGGCTAGCGCTCCAACACATTATACGTGATAGGTTAAGGGGCGGAACATCTCTAAGAGGTTGACCAATCACAACAGAGTATAGCTAACCAATCAGAGCAGACTGGGCTGAATCAAGTGTCAGCGGTGTTGAGAGCCAAGCTAGTGTTGATCAAATAAACACGTTCCCTACCACTTGCACCACTTGTTTTTTTCAAGCTAAAACATAATAAAAAGGTCTTAAATGCCAGTCAACAGTTACACGGTACAAAAGTTCTTCTGAGAGTTGAAATGTTCATTAATATGATGGAGGAACAATGCATTCATTTTAAAACAAATTACGCTCAGTAAATAGTTGTTCTAGAAATAAACTTGGAAAATTCATAACTGTGAAATGGTGGTATGGTAAATGTCTCACATTTTGCTAAAGCAAATAACATTGCAATAAAATAAGAAAAAAAGCAATATAAAGCACCAGCGCCTGGAGATATTTTTTGCGTGAATCAGTTCACCTCTGTGAGCGGAGATAAAGAGAGCAGAGGTTGCGTTATGAAAGCAGGGAAGACTTCCTGTTGCAGGGGTCAAGAAGTGTATACAAAAATACATTGCATACTTTTTAGGAAGTAAAATATGGCCCAAAATACAAATACATCCTTTATTACCATTTAAATATGCACTTCATTACTATTAATCACGAAAGTTTGAACATTAATGTATAGGATTTCGTCATGAGGCTCTCTAAATTATTTATGACAACAATATGCCAAGAGGAGATTTATAATGCATTACTGCCTGCCTGCCTGCATGATGGACAGTGGGTACAGTCTTAGCTGGATGGACGCTCGTTTGATGCCCGATCAATATTGAAAAAGATAATGAGAAATGCTCCATGCATGCCAATGCTTCTTCACAGCCATGTGAATATTTACAGGCTTGAAATCCATCTTTCTTTTGGAAGAGATAATATAATCATTGGGATGTGAATCAGGAGCCAGTATGAACAAATGTCACTCAGTCATTTTAAATCACCTCTGAGGGTATTATCACACCAGCCAATTTGAGTTTTAAAGCTCTTGCTCACTCCAGCAGTGTGTGTGTGTGTGTGTGTGTGTGTGTGTGTGTGTGTGTGTGTGGTGTGTTGTGTGTGTGTGTGTGTGTGTGGTGTGTGGTGTGTGTGTGTGTGTGTGTGTGTGTGTGTGTGTGTGGGTGTGTGTGTTTCCCACTCCTGTCTTCTCACACTCCACTGCATTCCTCTTCAATGTGCATTTTTGTTTACGTCTTGGGTGCATCTTATCCCCCATTTACCGCGAGCTGGCTGAGCAAATTGATACTGCGCTGGGATTTTTGGCGTTGTGTAAGTCCGCTGTCACGGTGATGAGAGCAGCACAAAGACGGCAGCCGAGCGGTAAATGTCAGCGTGTCAGCGAGGAGTGACACCCAACATCCACGCCTGGCACTTGGGCCTCGATCGAGCACTCTCTTATGACAAGGACAAACTCGAAGAAACAGGAATAATCCCACCGCATATACTCGACAGGAAGATTCACGGAGACGTGGCATTTACGGTGGCAACACATGGGATTTAAATCTGTGGTGTATCAGTAAAATTACCTACCTGTCAGGAAATACTGAATTTCAGAGCAAGTGATTATCCGGCTGAACAAAACGAGTCATTTATCGTGAATGTGTATTTTGCTAAAGAGTTTATGGAATATACCGAAATCCGATGGGAAAATGCTATTGCTTTTTGTCAAGGGACCCCCATTAGGATGTAACTTCGAGGTCACCCTACAAAAATACGTCACTTTATTGTCACAATGAGTATCCTATGCTTGGTAAGACTGTAGCTTACTGTGACTAGTAAAAAGCCTGCAAGTTAGACTCTTTAATATGGTGTGAAGAATGTTGCAAAGGTCTAACTGAATAGATTAAATTGTGAGAAATACTCATATTTACAGCTTTTTGCTATGATAAATAATAATAAATACAAATCTGCTGTGTGCAATGTTCAGTAACTGAAGAGGGTCAATATATAATTGTGTTTTCATTGCAGACTGCTGGGAAATATGATGCTAAACACTAAAGCATAGTGTGCAGGGAAGTGCAGACATGTTGGGGGGCAGGAGCTCAAGTGAGAAAAAGGGCACTTCCCAAAATAATTTATAAAAAAACGTTTTAAAACAAAAAGTTAAAAATAGTTGCACATCTCTGACTTTGACGCAATTGTTTAATACTCAGCAGAATTCTGTAACAGACAATGACCTTCTTTAGTATTCACTACGCACGAGCAGATAACAAACTAGTCCAATGAATAGTTATTAAATGAGAAGCAAATAATCACAATTATGAAGTTCCTGTTTAAGGACATTACAGGCAAAAATATCGTTATGTCTGAATTCATAGATGTAAATCTGCATTTAAACATAACATTTCTAATACAAATACTGACTAGTAACTATCTGGGGAACTTGTGAGGTGCTATGTTTTTTATCATGTTCACCTGCAATGCCTTGGTAACTGCATGCAGATTAGCGCATTTTAATTAGGCCTAGTTAACGCCTAATTTGCATATCAATGTGGCGATTGTGATGACGTTATTAGATACACATTTGACTGTATTCACCTTTAGTGTCTCCCCTTAAGTACAGTACATTAGCCTGTATGCCCATGGTATTGCCTTAGCTAAACCTTGAGCTAACTTATCCATTAGCTAGTAGCCTACCTTAGTTCATCTCCACTCACCTTCAGACAAGCCAAGAAAAGCCGGCATAACATGGGACTGTGAAGTGGGAGGTTCTACCTGTCTGTACTCTGAAGTGACTGTCGATGTCCGCACTGCTGTGCAGGAGACGGGGAGGGAGGGAGAGAGCATCGGAACTTCACAGTCTAATCTCCCGACCTGATATTTTTATTTTGTATTCAATCAATATATTTTTGGAAAGGGAAACTGTGCGCAAACAGCAGTAGATATATATTCATTTATTGGAGAAAAAAAATGGGAAAAAAGCACCCCATAAACAGTAGCGTGGCGTGGGGGAAAATGTAGGGGAAGCCCATTTTTTGGGTCGGGGGGGCGGTCAATAACGTAACCAGATGAGTGATTACAGCGCCCGGTATCATTTTACACACATTTGTATCACACAGATGCAGGACTTGCACACGTTTATCTAACCGACAGGTCCGCACGCACTCTCCAGCTGAAACTCTCTTCTTATTAATTTAAGCATTTTACTTATTAATGTATGCAAACAATCACACAATCTGTGATTTTTGGATTTACCGTGCCTCTCAATTGCCCGTGACAGGCTGGCAGGTCGATGAATCCTGAAGTTGCCCAAGTATTGTTCAGGGAGCACGAATCCTTGTCAAAAAGAAGACATGGCCAGCAAAATAGACGCTGAAGTTTAGCGCTTCCAGTTAGCCACTCCGTGCGGACATAATTGTCCTCATTGAACGTCCGATTATCTCCCTTTTCCCTCTGTGTACACACAGCTCGAGTGCGGGCATTGGCCTGTCATCTGATTTAATTTTTAGTTGCTGCTGTAGCGGAAGTTTAGTAAAGTTATGTTTGATTAAGTACGCCAAATCTCCACCCTCCATAATGCTTCATTTGCTTGATAATTTCTAACGGCGGTGATGACAGTTACAGTATTAAAACTGATGTTGATGTGATTTGATTGGATGGCAGTGTCCAATCAAATCGCCAGCCGCCAGCCGCCCCTGAAGGGAAGCTAGAGGCGGCTGGCTTCCCTTGGCATGGCCCTGACCAATCACAGGTTGGCAGGGGCATCACGTGGGCCTCATCTGATTGGTCAATCCCTCCATTTTTTTTCACCAAAGGAAGCCAGATTCGGCTGGCCTCCTCTCGCAACAGTGAGTGCAATCTACTGTTTCACCATAACATCTAGAGGGGCGCTGTTTGTTTCACTCTTTGTAAAATACTCAATGAGAATGGGGGAGAGACGGGCCGGCAGCAACACACAGTAAAGGAGAATTATCGAAACAAAACAAAGTGTTTTTTTATTTATTTAAATTATAACTACAATCCGAAAAAACAGAGGAAGCCTGGCTTCCCTTGGCCTCCGGGAGAAAACGCCACTGCCCATAAAAGGGGCACTTATGGAGGAAGAAAAAGGGCAGGGGCTCAAGCCCACTTTGATGTCTGTGCATGTGCCTGGATGTGTGGATCAAATGCTCCACTCTTTACCGTGATATCTTGTTTCAATAGTTACTTTATCACTTTATTTGTATTGTATTATTATTTGTATTTGTATTCTATTTTATCTTTATGTTTTACCTTGTGTGAATCCTGTCTTTCATTCGGACACTGTTGCTCCTATAAACGCCTGCATTTCCCCAAAAGGATAAAAAAAGTTCCATCCTATGTTATCCTATCTTAAATAGTGTCGGCCATTAATCCAAAACATACTGTAGGCCTAATAGACGGGGAGGACGCTGTTGAGGAACATTTCCCTGGACATTATTGCTCCCATAGGGTCTGTGCAATGTTAAAACGATCCAGCGTCACATGGTACTTGAATCACTGTTTCACTTTAGTAAAATTACTTGTCCCCCTCTGATAATACTAATGCTGTCCTTAAAGGGGTATGATATTCAGAGGGAAATGACTGGCCCTGTCCAGATGGTAGGGCTAAATCCCATCCAGATTGCTCAAATTCCCCGGTGTATTTTGAGTGGCACCACACGGTTGTTTTTTAATCCAGGATCAGGATCAACGTCAAGTATAGGCCTATTTCAACGCTGTAATTCAGGTTACTGTACATGCCGCAGTGGCTGAAGTCATTCGATTTGGCTGTAGGAGAGAAGGCACTATATTGGAAACACAAATCTTTATAACAACATAAATATGAAAATTGATATTCTGCGCTTGCCTGTTTAAAAATTCCCTTTCCAAGAGTTTTATTGTGTATTTTTATGTGTATTAAGGTACTGTTAGACCCGTGAGGATGGTTTGCTAATGATGGTATATCGGGCTGATAAATCACATCAGCTTTTATTGATAATCACGTCCCAGCAACCCACTTATTGACTGATGGATTTGGCGCTGCTTACTTCGTGCCACACTTATGGAGTCACTGATTCATGATGTCCTGAGCTAATTTCAGTGATTGCAATCAGGCACGATCAAGACACATTTGAAATGATGGCTGTTTTGCAACATGTCACTTGGTCCTATCTCATTTCATTAGCCTAAGTGTTTTTCCTGCTGTTTACTCAAATTACCTTAGCTTTTGTAAATATGCAGCCAACAACCATTACTACCTCCATACAATAATACGGGAGATACATCACTCACTAATGAGTCATGATGAATCAGACTGACAACTGAGTCAATGTTTTTATTGTGGTATAGCCTATAGTAGTATTACTATAGTTATAATAGCATTACTAGTAATAAAGTAGTACTGTAAGTTATATGGGTTTTAGTGATTTTAGAGAAATCCATTTTGCTTGTAAGAGATCTTTCTGGTTGGCTTGAGAACAAGACTCAAAAATGATGTTAGCAAAACGCTAGCATTCTGCATGCTAGCACCCATAACAGGAGCTAAGGCACTATTCATGAATCATGATTAATCAGACTGACTAATAAGAAGTTAAAGTCTTTACTGTAGTAATAGGAGAAGTAGGCTACCATAGGCGGCGCGTGAGGCTCGGGTTTGGGAAGGCTAAATAACTTTTGTGTTACCTGACGCTGCCCGCCCCCGGCGTAAAGAGCGAAAAGAGATTAACTCAGTGAAAGCACCGCCTGCTGACCAATCAGAGCTCAGTGTGTGGAGTTTAAATCTATCAAGTCATATTACAGGAGAAAGGAAATACAGAACAACTGCCGTATGCAGAGAAGACGCCGACGTGTCGCAGTTATCGTTCATATCACACTGATATCACATCATCAATCAGATCATCGATCATAATGTATCAATATAGGCTATGTCCTTATCTGAGTCGGCTGAGCCGTATCTGGCCGTGCAACACTCACAGTGTCACATACTGTATGCAGAAGTATTATTTTAAGCAACACATTAAGTTGACGAAACACTCGAGTCAAATGTAATTCAAGTCAGATCCACTCGTGTCTTAGACGGGGCAGTGATATCATAAACCTCTTATAGGCCTACGCTTTTAAACACAGGTAGTTTAATTATTTTTTAACCAGTTGTTCTATATTCACCTTGCAGGTGGAACTATGTGACTTGTTTCCTGGATTATATGTTTAAGTCATGGATGTTTAAAGTTCATATTTGTCTAATATTAGTTGACTTTTCATGAATGAAGTATGACGCTGCGCTGTCAGTACACTTGTCCCTGTTTGTGATTGGTCAAATGTTGCTAACCCCGCCCCTTTTTCATGTGAATGCGTTCTCAGCTGGAGAGAGAAACCCTGGCTTGATTTACAGAGTTGATAACCAGAGTCGTAGGACCGCTTAGCGAGATCTCGTTTGTTACGGCCCGTCCACACAGCAGCTTTAGACGATTCTTCCACCGCTTCCAACGCTTCTCTGCCCATTGACTTTGAATGGGGATGACGTCACTTTTCCTCGCTTGTCGCCGAACTGCATTTCCAGATTTAAGATTTCCAGATTTAAGATTTCCAGGATTTCCAGAATGTTCAGGATTCAAAAGTTGAGCAATGTTCAACTTTTGAAGCTGAGCTGGAAGCGTCAGCCAATCAAACCCGTTTATGCAAATCTGACAGTAGAAGCTCTAGCCCAGGAGTGGCCAACCCGCGGCTCTCGAGCCGCATGCGGCTCTTTGCCCAGTCTCATGCGGCTCCTCAATTCATATCGAATTGTAATTGTGGGTTTTTTTTACGCATATGTATCCCAGTTCACAAAGGGTTAACAACACACAAATAAGTGCTTTAGCCAATCAGAATGCAGATCCTGCAGTACTGGAGGCGGGCTTTACTGCACTCGCGATGTGACAGTGAAGGGAGAGATCTGCTTCCGATCGGCAGAAATATAACTCTGATAAAACCGTAATAACTCAATATAATGTTGTCAAATCAAAATGGTAACATTTGCAGTGGTATATGTGTATGTGAGAAGGCCTGCCTCCCGGAAAGCTGGCAACTGACACAGAAGGACTCACGAATTTGGTGATTCGCGGTAAAAAAATAAAAAAGAGAGAAAGTGCATCTCTGTCAGCAGAGCTTCTGTCAGTCAGTGGGTAGGTAAAAGTTGAGATGTCATGTGAGGAGAATTAACTAAAATACACGTCATTTATTTACATTTATTTTTAAATGACGGTCATGAATGTGCGTGTGAGATACAGGCAGAATAAAGGCCAGGGCATATTTTTATTAAATGATGCTCTTTCATGCATTTGAGCCCCTTCCACATCCTCTGCACGTTTCAAAGAAGCAACATGCATAGTAAGATAACTACTTTTTTCAAATGTTTTAACTGAGGGTTTGTGTGTGAGACACAATATTAATGATTGACAATAACTGGCCTCTGGTCTTAATACTGGTAGGAGAGGTTTAAGTCCATTCTGTCAATATCATGGACTGTGAACATTTATAGGAAATCTGGCTGAGCAGAGGTATATGTTTCTGTATGTGAGAGGGTGTGTGTCTCTATGGGAGGGTGTGTCTTTGAGTGTGTGGTGTGTGTGGTGTGTGTTTGTGTGTGTGTGTGTGTGTGTGTGTGTGTCAATTATTGTTCATTTTTAGATTTTCATTTTGTATGTGTGAGAGAGAGGTCGGGCACACAGAAAGGCTGAGTGCAAAAGAGAGAAGGCGAGAGAGAGGTCGGGGACATACACCCAGCATGTGTGTATGATGTGGCTCTTTGCAGTAACACAGTAAAATGATTGGCTCTTTACCTCTGATTGGTTGGCCACCCCTGCTCTAGCCAATCAAACCGCGTGTAAGCAGGGAGAGCCAGACCGCAGTTCATTTCCTCATATTCCAAACGAGAAATTACGGTAGCAAATCACCCGGTTCTTTACGACCAGACTATTTACCGGGATACAAACCGGAGGAACCAGGCATGGAGGGAGGTGCCAGAGACAGTGGGTGAAACTGGTAGGTTTTCACCTGTTTGGGGAGTTTGTATGTCGGGGGCGGGAGATTCATGTGATTGGTTGTTGGTCGTGTTGCTCGCAAAAAATCCCCAAGCTGTCAGACACGCCCAGCTCCAAGATTTTCAAGATTTGTTCAAAGCTGCTGTGTGGACGGGCCGTTAGGGTTAGTTAAGATAACTCAAACATATCCAGGGTCTGTTGAACTGGCTTCGTAGCACAGGGCACTGGTGGCTGCATAGCAGCGCTAATGTCAAAGACACAAACATTATAGGCTACATTATATTTTAATTTTTACCAGGATGCAGTGACACACATATTTGGGAAGGCTTAACCTTCCCTAGCCTACAGTGCCCGTCGCCCCTGAGTAGTAGGTTGTATGGGTTTTAGTGATTTTTAATTAATGAACTTTGCTGGTAAAAGACTTGCATTCATGGGCGCGGGAAGGGGGGTGCTGAGGGCGCTGCAGCACCCCCTAGCGGCAGGCAGGGGGTGCGGAGCTCCCCCGTCTGAATTATTATTTGACAGTTATTGCTGCTCCCGCTGTGCATAATCTGTGTAATATGTAGCCAATAAATTCCACATTGTTGGTAAAATAATATTTTGGCCTGCCCCGAATGTTTTTTATGTAGCACCGGACAATTCTACTTCAATAATATAATACATTAATCATGCTTTACGTGAACCTCATCATGACACTAGAGAGGACGACAGGACTGTAATTTCCCGTGTTCAGTGAATGCAACAGAGGCAAGACACCAGACCAATCAGAGAGTTGCATGGAAATAAAAGTGTGCTTGTGTTATTCAAGCTCGGCTCTGGCTGCTTCTCAGGACAGGTCGACTATTTTCATTTCCTCGCTCCTCGGTCTCACCGGAAGTTGATTTGCCTGCGCCATCTTGAGTACCGTCCCATGGCTCTTATTTCTGCCGGAGGACCGAGGATCGAGGAGCGAGGAGCGATAACGGAGGAGCGATAATCGAGGAACCACCAGACCATCCTCCGATGAAATCCTCAGATACTCGCGCCGCCCCCTTACTGTGTATCGCTCACTGATTGGACGATGCAGTGCATGCACTGATCTCATGCTTCTTGACATGAGAGGCCGTTTCCCCAGCGGAGTGAAGAAAATACATGAACCTCACGGGACTCACTCCTCAGTTTTATACCGTGTTTTGTTTCAATTCATGTTTCATTTAGTTACAAATATGTGATATATCTGAACAACAAAGTGGTCAAAAATCATTTTATTCATTTGTTGGAAACATTTTCATGATCGCTTTTTTCGTTTTACATTTTCATTTATTGTCATTTCCATTCAGTCAGTCATTAAGTGCTATTAAAATGTTAATGTGCTACATATCCAAACAAACAAAACAAACAAACAAACAAACAAAGTGTGCAATCCAATGAATGTTAATCTACTGGGTTTTGATAGATAACATATCTCTTTTTCTTCTCTCAATTATTGTATTTCTTTTGTGCACTCTAATCAATATTAATCCAACTATTGTTCGCTTATACATTTTAAGAATGGCGTTAATCTTTTTTTAAGAATGAGTTCTTATTGTATTTTATGTATTGGGTCAACAACAGATGATACAAATGTTAGTGTCAGTAAATGTGTACTAACAGAGGCGGGGGTGTGTGTGGAAATAAGGGGGACAGAGCTGCTGTCAGACGATCAGCTGTGCGGCGTCATCACAAACGTGACGCTCCGGAGGAAAGGACGTCCCATTGCTCTTAAAACTCATTTCCCTGCTTCTCGTGGTTTCCTTGCGTCCCTCCATGCTTCCCTAGTGGGAGGGACTAGTCACAGGGAAGCGACGCAAGTGAGGGACGCAAGGATTTCATTTAATCGACCTGAGAAGCAGCCTCTCTGTGTGTGTGTGTGTGTGTGTGTGTGTGTGCGTGCGTGCGGAAATAACGCATTTAGTGTGTGTGTGTGTGTGTGTGCGTGCGTGCGGAAATAACGCATTTAGTGTGTGTGTGTGTGTGTGTGTGTGTGTGTGTGTGTGTGTGTGTGTGTGTGTGTGTGAGGGAGAGGGAGAGGGAGAGGGAGAGAAGGACCGGTGCCAGCAGCAGGGACCGTGTTGTTAGCATCTGGTTAGCTAGCTGCACTAACGGACATACGGAGCTGTTTGTTCCACAACAAGCTGGAGGAGAGCTCTCCTCTCAGACTGAGAGGCTCAGTGAGCTAAAGGACTCTCTGAGTGTTTAGATAGTTCACTTTAGTCTAAGTTATCTCAGTGGGTCTCAAACGGTTTGAGGTGGGTCTGGCTGCAGACCGCAGCAAGGAGGCGGATCGTATAGGGGCGGATCGTATAGGGGCGTTTCCTAACTTGTTTTATCCAATAGAATGACACTCAGCAGAAATACATACTGTACGTGGCAGTAATGCAATTTAAGGGATTCCAGCTGCTTTTATAAATCCTCGCAGAATAAGTCATTCGTTCTTTCACGATGGCCGAACAACAAGTTGAAACAGCGGTAATAGTATTTTCCAGAGATGCATGTTTATATTTATTGTAATGTCATTTTTCTTAACACACAATTGTCTCGTTATCAAAGTACAACATCGACTGCCCAACCTCGTTAAGCGTTAATAAAGTAAATAATAGTTGTATGTGGTAAACATGTTTGTGGTATTAAATGCTAACTTAGCATGATGCTATAAACACGTTGGCCTATAGTCCCTTTTGCAACCAGGCCTACTCTACTGTTGTAATAACTTTAAGCTTTGATAGGTCAATAGATTATCAGGCTCGGTAACAATACTGATTTGTGTTACCAAAGCTGATCATCTAATTGACCTAAGGTTAGCGTATATGCTGTGATGCTAACCAGCACTTAGCATGATGCTAGTGTACTGTTGTATTATCTTGGAAATATAAGTAGGCCTGCCCTACATACTGTAACTTAATCAAATAATATGGTATGGATTCGGATAGACAACATGGCTAGCTTGGTTGGTTGAATTGAGTAATAAGATGTGCGGTACTGATTAAGGTTGTAACTGTAACAGTTTGTAACTACTAGTTGTAATGAACCAGACGAGAGACGGACGCATCCTTTCAGTAAATGTCGGCTGCTAATCAATATGTAAACATAACACTTCGGATGTGTCTTCTATAATTATGTAACATTAGTTATGGCATCATCAGAAATGTGGTAAAGTAATATGATTAGAGAAGAGTCACTGGTCATCTAACACATGCTTAATAGCTCACCTAACACTATTAAAGACAGGTTAAAGAATGTAACATAATAAAAACTTCCTAATATCGATAATAAGCAAAAACACTAGTTATATTATACAAATTATGTGACCCCTTGAGCTGCATAAACTAATAAGCAATCCAATTCAAATATAAATATCAAAGCTCATTCAAAAACTCGGAAGGCTACAGGGGACATGGGCGCAGAGGACAACTCTCTGGGATGTACTCGGAAGATGAGCTGGCAGGATTCTGCAGCATTGACTGTTTCTATGATGCTGGAGGCACCTTCCAAGAATAAAATGTTTGTTTAATAAAGACTTTCCTCTTTGTATGTACTATATATTTTTATTTTTTATTTTATTAATCTTACCACCAGACACAACATGAACAAATGAATGATACACATCAGGACAGTAACTTAAACTTCAGTATTTTAGGTGTACAGAAACCTCTACTCATGTTGTTAAATGATATACAGCAATATCTTCCATAAAACGTAGTTGATTGATTTGAATAATAATTACTACCACTGCACAAACAGTGAAAAATGCCTACAATTTATGAATTTGTCTTCTCTGTGGGTTGTATACTCTTCATTCTTTATGCAAATTAATTATAATTATTATTTTTCAAAGTTCGTTTATGATTCATTCAAAGCATTAAAATAAATGAGAAACAGAGAGCGTCATATACCTTTAAGAAATACGTGGGGGCGGGGTTCATAACCCTTTAGGAAACGCCCCTATACGATCCGCCTCCTTGCTGCGGTCTGCAGCCAGACTCTATTGAACGGTTTGGTCACAAATTATTCAAAAGATTATTTCCGCGGCACACTTTCATATGATCATTATCGTTATAAAAAAAATAAGAGAATAAAGGAAAAACAGTTATGAAATACTCTATGGCAGTAAAACAAGAATACAGTTTGAAAGGGGAGTGATTTGTAACATATCCATAAAGAAAAAGAACATCTGCTTACAGTTTGTGTTTCATCTGGGTGTTGAGAGATGTATCCATAGATCTCTTCATGTTGCTCTCAAAGTGCACCAGATTGATGCTTTCAACTTCAATATTTAAAACAAATCTTCCCGGGGGATCATCCCCCCGGACCCCCCTAGAGGAGGTGAGGTCCCCCCTAGAGGAGGTGAGGTCCGCTCCCCACTCGTAAAAAAATAGCACTTTACCCCTGCCTATATGCCGTGAGCTGATGATCGAGCCTTCATTGTAACAGTCGCGGGTGTACTGTGTGTTTGCGTGTGGGGAGTGCTTTTGTGCGTGCTCTATAGTGGCCGTAATAGTGTTCACTGGAGTCCAGCACCTCAGCACCCCCACTCAAAATACCTTCCCGCGCCTCTGGTTGCATTTGAAAACAAGAGAAAGATTTAACAACGATGTTAGCTAAATGCTAGCATGCTGACAATATCGATGTTAAAATAGTAGTTATAAACAGATCAAATATATACTAAGTTAACGTAGATTGTTAGCATGCTGTTTGCTCATTGACACTAAACACAAAGATCTTCTTAGGCTGATGTGAAAATACAGAAAATTCAGTCAGCGGGATTCATCCTCTGGGGACCATGAATGTCTGTACGGTGTTCGGAGCATATTCTTGAAATAGTTGTTACAAATTTGCACCAAGGTGTTGATAGATAGACAATATATGTTTATCAATACTGGTATACTCCATTTTTAAAAGGCTATAAAGGGGTTCTTGCACCCAACTGCAACTAAGGTCCCTGCTCTTAAATATATTTACTTACAAATACTTACTCGTCAAATCACTGGGTTCTATCAACTTCTACGAGCAAACCTCGTCACCTCCATGAATATTTTTTTAATGGGCAATTTTATTTATAAACCCTGCTTCGTGACACAGAATGGTCTCCAGATGGTCATATTTGATGCAGTTTCTACTGAAAAGTGCCTACAGAAGTTAGGTTCATTAACCCTCCTATTGTCTTCGTGTCCCCCCCCCCTTACTTTGGTGTTCGCGGTCAAATTTGACCGGTCCTGTTTAAACTGCTATATTACATTAACACAAAAACCATTAATCATCACCACATTTTATTTAACACCCTTTCAAACTGTACATATTGTATCAGACTACTGGTGTACATGAAACACTGCAGTAAATATACAGAGAACAGACACTGAACATGTATTGCGTGTGCCAGGTGTGATCCATGTGGGGGGATGGGCACATAAGAGCGGGAAATGTATCAAATTGTTTTATGTGTGTGTGTGTTTGTGTGTTTGTATGTACCAGGTGTGATTCGCATGGGGGGAATGGGCACATACGGGGTGGGGGGACACATCTAGAGTATGTGTGTGTTTGTGTGTGTGTTTTATCTGATCCGGATGGTTACTAATTCCTTTTCTTTATGGCGGTCATTTTTGACCTGGAACACCATGGGTCCAATGAAAGTAGTGATCAGCAATTTCATATGTTCAAATGTCTACTACTGTGAAAGATTGATGAAAGTATAGTAAATCGGTCAGATTTGACCCGAAGACAACAGGAGGGTTAACCCATGTATTCATATTATAGTGCAAGATATGTTTTCCAGCCTAATTCTGTAATTTTCTACCATCTAAAAAATGAAATTACATGTTTTATATTTACAGATTAATTTAGTCTGAATTCTAAGAATATTTGTGGATGAAAACATTGAAATTAGTCAAAAACTTGTAACGAATTACAAACCAATGACGCACTGACAATGCTAATGAAAATGAATGTGCAGATGAGTAGAAGGGAGCAGGCAGGAGGACAAAATCCCAATAACCAGAGGGATGTTGAGAGTTAGGGATGTTGAGAGTTAGGGAGAGAGAACGAGGAGCCAGAGAGAAAGAGAAAGAGAGACAGATGCAGGTGGATTACTGTCTAATCCGTGGCAGCGTGATCTTATTATTACATTAGGGCGAGTGAGAAACACCGCGCCACAGGCTGACCTTCTCTAACTCCATTTCATTCCCGTGGATCAGACCAAATAATTTGATCTGAGCTGCGTCGCCCTGAGAGACGAAACACGCGAGGCCCACTGTCGTCATCATTCGGCACACATTACCCACACATGACGGGAACATGTTCGGAAAGGATTCACAGTTAGATGTTACTGTCACAGCGAGATACTCATGATGACCTTTACTCTGTAGACATGTCACGATAGCAAGCTGTAACCCAACCCAAGATTGATTGATATAAGTTTCATTCGGCAAGGCAAGGCAAGTTTATTTATATAGCACCTTCACTGAGAATGTTGTGATTTATGTGAGAGAAATGTTGGGAAATACACACTTTCTGTCAGCTACTATTACGTTTGTATTATGGGAGTGAACTATTATATCTGATACAGATAGATATATAATTATAACACATTTAGACTTAATTTTTCTGTATTTTAGGGCCAATGTTAAGTACAATGAAGACTACATTTATTTTTGACTGTACTGCAACATAGTTTTCATCTGTTTTAAACCCTCACTTGGTACTCCTTGTGTTGCTTTGTCTTCCTTTGTATAAGAATTGTTGTTAATTAATTGTTATTTAAGAATACATAAGGGCATTCAGATGTGCTAACTTGCATGGTTTTGCACATTTCCTTTGACATTTTGTATAATGCAAATCTGGACCAGTGGCACATGAAGAGGCATTCAATGTATCAAATCTAATTCATACAGCCCAATACAATTAAAACAAACTATGCCTGAAGGGTTTAACACTCTGTAGCGTCCTCTCGCTCTGTCCTTAGACCCTTGGGCTGCACATGCTGAACTTTCTAAATTAATTTGGGCAACAGGTTTTATAGGTACAAATACTACAAATGGTACCTTTCACAACAACAACATCATCTGAAGTATGCCCTTCATTTCATAACTGTCCCTATTTACTTAATCTGTTCTCATGCACTTCATGATTTAGAGGCCACACTGAAAAAGGCAGGAACACTCGTGTATTTCTACTTCACTGCTGCTCGTCTCTACAAGGGTCAACAGAGTTGTGTTGTGTGTTTTTTCCACTGCTAGTATTTTAATGCATTGTCTGTCTTTCGTAGATATTTTTTTTCTGTAATTATTCTAGTGTTTAAAGACGCTGTAATATGCTTTTGGGGTTTTGTTCCTGTCCTGTAATATGTGATATAGGTTTGTCCATCCATCCATCCATCTTCTCCCGCTTATCCGTGGTCGGGTCTCGGGGGTAGCAGTTCCAGCAGAGAGCCCCAAACGTTCCTTTGCCCTCATCAACCAGCTCTGACTGGGGGTCCCAAGGCGCTCCCAGGCCAGCGTAGAGATATAATCCCTCCACCTGGTCCTAGGTCTACCCCTTGGTCTCTTCCCAGCTGGACGTGCCTGGAACACCTCCCTAGGGAGGCGCCCAGGTGGCATCCTTACTAGGTGCCCGAACCACCTCAACTGGCTCCTTTCGACGCGAAGGATATATATAGGTTTGTGTGCATGTAAATGGTCTACAAGAATAAAAAGGTTCCTGAGACACCTGCATTTCACTCCTTTGTCTACTTCCGTGTAGCGCTCCGACACAATGTACGTGATAGGCTAAGGGGCAGGACATCTGTAAGCGGTTTGACCAATCACAACAGAGCAGGCCAGCTAACCAATCAGAGCAGACTGGGCTCTGGTTTCAGACAGAGGGTGTAAAGAGGTGCTGCAGCACAGGAAGTATGAGAAAAATAAAGAGCTTTGTGAACATTAAAGCATGGAGACATGTAGAGACACTACATACTGATATAAACCTGAACATCAGCAGGAGAGGACTCTTTAAAGTAGAGACACTACATACTGATATAAACCTGAACATCAGCAGGAGAGGACTCTTTAAAGTAGAGACACTACATACTGATATACACCTGAACATCAGCAGGAGAGGACTCTTTAAAGTAGAGACACTACATACTGATATACACCTGAACATCAGCAGGAGAGGACTCTTTAAAGTAGAGACACTACATACTGATATACACCTGAACATCAGCAGGAGAGGACTCTTTAAAGTAGAGACACTACATACTGATATACACCTGAACATCAGCAGGAGAGGACTCTTTAAAGTAGAGACACTACATACTGATATACACCTGAACATCAGCAGGAGAGGACTCTTTAAAGTAGAGACACTACATACTGATATACACCTGAACATCAGCAGGAGAGGACTCTTTAAAGTAGAGACACTTCATACTGATATACACCTGAACATCAGCAGGAGAGGACTCTTTTAAAGTAGAGACACTACACACTGATATACACCTGAACATCAGCAGGAGAGGACTCTTTAAAGTAGAGACACTACATACTGATATACACCTGAACATCAGCAGGAGAGGATCTTTAAAGTAGAGACACTACATACTGATATACACCTGAACATCAGCAGGAGAGGACTCTTTAAAGTAGAGATACTACATACTGATATACACCTGAACATCAGCAGGAGAGGACTCTTTAAAGTAGAGACACTACATACTG
Organism: Gymnodraco acuticeps; assembly: GCF_902827175.1. Lineage (NCBI taxonomy): Eukaryota > Metazoa > Chordata > Actinopteri > Perciformes > Bathydraconidae > Gymnodraco > Gymnodraco acuticeps. The sequence goes on along the minus strand of NW_022992131.1, from coordinate 164,378 downwards.
ATATACACCTGAACATCAGCAGGAGAGGACTCTTTAAAGTAGAGACACTACATACTGATATGAACCTGAACATCAGCAGGAGAGGACTCTTTAAAGTAGATACACTACATACTGATATGAACCTGAACATCAGCAGGAGAGGACTCTTTAAAGTAGAGACACTACATACTGATATACACCTGAACATCAGCAGGAGAGGACTCTTTAAAGTAGAGACACTACATACTGATATACACCTGAACATCAGCTGGAGAGGACTCTTTAAAGTAGAGACACTACATACTGATATACACCTGAACATTAGCAGGAGAAGACTCTTTAAAGTAGAGACACTACATACTGATATACACCTGAACATCAGCAGGAGAGGACTCTTTAAAGTAGAGACACTACATACTGATATGAATCTGGGAATGAGAACAATATGTCCTCTTTGAAACCCACATCAACAGAGACTCAAGTGTTTTCCAAATGAACAGCTCTGATCCAATAGGATCCTCAAAAGATCTCTCCATCTGCCAATCAATGTGTCTGCAATTAGCGTCGCACTAATTAGAAACCATTGTTCTGAGCACCGGCTGAGGCAGTGCATTCATCAATATGAAATGAAGAAGCAGCCACTTAGCATGGGATTACCATCATGACTTCATTTGTGTTGGAATCAATTCATTTGACGTTCATCGCAATCGTGCCTCGAGGCTTCGAGCAGAAGTCCCTGAAGTGTGTGAGAGGAGTCCATAAGGCTTTTCATTTTTCAGATTGAGAGAGTGTGGAACATTAAGAGGGAGATAGACAGAAAGAGAGCACAAACTGTGAAATTAGCACCGATTTCTTCCCGGGGAAAAGTCACTTATCGCAAATCAAACATAGTAAATGAAAGGAGCAGTGCAAATCAAATGGCTTCATCTTAAGCACCTTAGCAATATCCAGCAGCTAATAAAACATCCCGTCTCAGATTGCACTTCCTCTTCTTGTGCGACACAGGCGGAGGCACTTCAAACTGCAATGAGAGATGTCATCGTCGCAAATGTATCACCACAAATGGATCATTAAGACAGATGAGAGAGCTGCCTGGTTATCTCGGTCCCTGTCTCTATCTTTGACACCTCTTCATCTCACACACATACTGTACACTTTCAAACATGCACACACACATTCCTGATCTCCTTCTCTCCGGGAATGTAAAGTAATTGGTTGCAGCAGTGGATTCCACGGTCATGTCCATCCTAAATGGCACCTTCAGGGTGAGGGCTGTTGAACCAAAGCAGCTTCAGAAGTTAACGTAAAGCCAGGGGGCGTTCCTTTCAGCTTTGGGGGGTCGGGAAAATATGAAAACACATCATTTCCTGCCTTCTGATGGTTTGCTATGCATTCATTTGTGCCTTTCTTGCATCAATGTACGGTGAAAACGTCTTTATATATGGAAAGGAAAACACATCGTTGCTGGGTGACAAGTCAACATAAACAGTTCTGATGTTAAACAATGCAGAAAGGCTCTCAGGCGTTCTGTATCGCTTTCAAATATTTATGTTATCCCTGTTGACTTAACACACACACTAGTGTCGGCACAATAACTCCTCCAGTAACCCCTTTAAATGTGCATGTGACACCCGTTCACATCAATCAACTGGAATGTATTAGCTTGTGTTGTTTCAGCAAGGTTTCTGCTCAGGTTAGAAACGTTCTGCACATTACATGACACATATCACACTTATCTGAGTTGTCTGAGAGTTTAATAATAAAGTCGTGATGAAATGAAAATAGAGACAATATTTGTATACACATGACTGATGCCATATAGTCTGCTATTGACTAAGACACTAAGAGAAGCGGCTGTGCACTGCTCTTCATTGGTCATTGCTAATCTTCATTGTGTGGCCTGCTGTCAACACATGTATCAAGAATTCATCAATAACAACTATTTTTTCCCCAAATACTTCAATTTCACTTTATAATATCTCAAATGTTCTCGCTAATGTGCAGTCTCTGCTTGAGGCTTGCATACTACACCCGACTTAAACAAAGCCATTGCTGCGTCTATTAGCAGATACATTGCATAGCAGTCTTTCAAAAATAAAAGTCCTCTACTTTTTTCGTTTAATTCGCTTTTATTGGGGGTACCTAAACGCACATGTTCTGAATTTTGAGAGGAATACAAAACATTCAAATGCATTGATTCGAAGAACAAAAATATTCACAGATAGGGAATGTTTCCTCAAACACACTTTTGTATTATACTATTCGATGGATTGGCGCGACATAGACTCATTATCATGACTAATAAGTTATCGAGCTGTGGATCTGTGAAAAGCTACAGCTAGTTAGCCTTCAGTTGAGGCGTTTCACTTGTGCACACAGTCAGTGTAAATGAATAGTAGGGAGAAAAAAAATGAAAGACCTTGCGTGGTCTTTCCTTATGAGGGCCGAGCCGGCTTTGGACAACAACCGTGTGTCCATGATGAACAAAGAGCCGTACTCTAACGCTGTAGGTCAATAATATCTGTGAAATAGCAAGAAAATAAACTCAATGAACCCCAAACATCAGATATAAGACATGTTGGTTCAGCTTGCGTGCACACAGTCACAGAGATTCATGTATAACCTCGCCACCATGGAGGAAGAAAGCAGTATTGTGAGAAATATACAAGGCCCTCATTTGGAATACCAAGTGCTCGGTTTGTAGCTTTTAGATTTTGAGTCTGTATCTTGTTGTAAGTGCTCCACAGAGACATGACTTTGTCTTTTTTTGAAAACACCTAATACACAAACATGGATACTTTTAATTTGAGGTCAGTTCTTACGCTCTCTAAACACGTAATGCGAAACAATGTGGGCGCTAGTTTAACCGTAGTGGAGGCTGGTACATTACATTTCCGTTTCTGACCTCACCCACTTCTTTTTCTCTCTCCAGGCTGTTCCCATGTTACCTGCTTACCTCCAGATATACAAAAAAAACAACCCTACGCATGCACATCCATTCTCAAACCCCACACACACATGCCCTGGAGATTGTTGTGTGAACGGAAGAGAGAAGTGAAACGCCAAAGCGAGTCTTATGCTGGTGGCTTAACAAAACTGGCAATACATATTTGTACTCGGAGTTATGATACAGTTATATCCGACCCTTCATTTAACTCTTCTATTGGCTAGCACTCCAACACATTGTACGTGATAGGCTAAGGGGCGGGACATCTCTAAGCGGTTGACCAATCACAACAGAGCCAGCCAGTTAACCAATCAGAGCAGACTGGGCTCTGGTTTCAGACAGAGGGTGAAAAGAGGTGCTGCAGCACAGGCAGTATGAGAAAAATAAAGAGCTTTTTGAACATTAAAGCATGGAGACATGTCCAAAAAACATTAATATTAGACCTGAAAATGAGCATAAAATGATTTGAAGATGACCCTTTAATTGGGTGAAGGAGCCATGCTGTCACTCGCATAGCCAACTACCAGTATTAGCTCCAGCCCGCCTGCAGTCAAGATGTTTTTAAAGCCCCATTTACTTTTGTGTTATTGTTTGTGCTTAATTTGCTTCTTTATTAGAAATATGAACCTTATGAATGATGTTTCCATCAACGTGTGGTGAGTTAGCAAACCATATAGAATCAGGTTGTTTTTGTGGTTGTATTGAACATTAAGCCTCTACTGAGTACCACTTTCTTTATGTATAGCTAGTGCTTCCCCTGCTGATGGTAAGCACAGCACACACACGCAACATACATGGGACAGCCTGTGATCCACAACACAGCACCTGGAGTTTATTTCTGGTGAATAGGTGGCCACGTGGCTACTCCCACGAGACTTTATGACTTGTGTGACAGTTGGTGTCCTTCAAGTTGGGGCGAAAGATGGCTGAAGGAGCCTCTGAAATGGGACAGGCCTTGTCAGCCTGTAATGACATATTTGGTCTAGCAATGCAGACTCTGGGAGGATGCAGCCAGTGAATTGGAACAGAGACCCTGACACTGCATCACTGCTGCAAGGTGACGACTCACACCTGCAGAGGCTGAAGTCAAACAGAAGGGGCACGATGTGATGCACAGGGCAGCCATTTGATGTACAGTCAGTCACAAGCTGAGTCATGCAAAGGGTGTTACATTGTCATATTTAAGTAAATACAATTCTTATTTGACTATATTTGATCTTTTTATACGACCAACATCATATCAAATATAGATTTTTAGAATTAGAATACTTATTTCTTCTTTTTATTATTATTATTATTATTATTCATTTGTTATATAATGCTTTATTTTTATTCCAGGGGATATTTGGTTTAAATTGCTCCATGTTTGAAGACAATAAAATAAAGATAAATACAGAAATAGAAAACTAAGAACGTTCAAAAAAGGTAATATAAATATATATTTGGATATTTACATAATCATTCAAAGTTAAAGTAAAAATGTGCACAATGAACAACAATATGTAATAAGTACAGTATATTACAATATAACAATGTATAACTACCGTATATATTACAATGTATACAGTTATATATATATATTAATAAGATATTAATGATGAATTTAACAGTTTAAAAGCAATTGTTGCTCATGGTGAAGTAATCCTAATCTTTCTTTTAAGTTGTTTTCTAAGACAATGTAATGCTTCCTTGTATACGGCACGTAAGCTGCTTATCACAACCATCCCAAATAATGTGTGACTTATTCCAAGACACAAAATAAGGAAAAAGAAAGCCCTTTGAGCAGGCTGCAGATCTATGAAGCTGAATTTGATTTCTATTACAAGGGGGCAGGGAGTGCCAGACGGCCCTCGGGCTTAGAGGGCTGACAGATTGAGTCGCTAAATGCCTCCTTGAGCGATGGTACGATGTTGTGATCGACAGTCCGCCAGGGTCTAAGTCACCCTGAGAACAGTAGCTTTGAGCCCCCTGCTGACAAGCTCCTGTGAAAGCTCTGCTAAAAGCCCTTTACTTTAATACTGAGATCTGAACACATATTCACTCACTAACCCACGCATGTGCACATTCCCTCAAGAGCACAACGTTAAAACTCTGAACATATTGCCGCTTCAAATCCTGCTTGGGATTTCCACCTGTTCCCAGCTCAATGTTCTCTTGCCAAGGTGTGTCACTGACTTCAAAACAAAAGCTGTTTTGTTTTCAGGGAAGCTGAAAACTCGACACACGGAGAGGTCGTGACTTTTAAATACTACTTCACGTTTCCTCTCTCATATCAAACTGTGGAACCCACCGTCATGTTGGCCCATTGAATGTGATATTAGGAGACATGGAAACTGTGTTTTGTACAGGCACTGTTATATTGTATTATTATATTGTATTGTATTTCATTATCAAATTACCTGATATATGTTCTTGAGCAAGAGCGACTATATTATTTAATGGGTTAAGTTATTGTTAAGAGTGTAAAAAACGATTGGTAACGCAGATAAGAAATGTATATCTCATTCTGATCATAGTTTTGCCAGTTCAATTGTTTTGTGTCATGGTGCGTACCTGTTAGCTAATATGGAGTAACACCAGATGTGAAACCACCTGTAGCTAAATATTAAAGAGTCCTCTCCTGCTGATGTTCAGGTGTATATCAGTATGTAGTGTCTCTACTTTAAAGAGTCCTCTCCTGCTGATGTTCAGGTGTATCAGTATGTAGTGTCTCTACTTTAAAGAGTCCTCTCCTGCTGATGTTCAGGTGTATATCAGTATGTAGTGTCTCTACTTTAAAGAGTCCTCTCCTGCTGATGTTCAGGTGTATATCAGTATGTAGTGTCTCTACTTTAAAGAGTCCTCTCCTGCTGATGTTCAGGTGTGTATCAGTATGTAGTGTCTCTACTTTAAAGAGTCCTCTCCTGCTGATGTTCAGGTGTATATCAGTATGTAGTGTCTCTACTTTAAAGAGTCCTCTCCTGCTGATGTTCAGGTGTATATCAGTATGTAGTGTCTCTACTTTAAAGAGTCCTCTCCTGCTGATGTTCAGGTGTATATCAGTATGTAGTGTCTCTACTTTAAAGAGTCCTCTCCTGCTGATGTTCAGGTGTATATCAGTATGTAGTGTCTCTACTTTAAAGAGTCCTCTCCTGCTGATGTTCAGGTGTATATCAGTTTGTAGTGTCTCTACTTTAAAGAGTCCTCTCCTGCTGATGTTCAGGTGTATATCAGTATGTAGTGTCTCTACTTTAAAGAGTCCTCTCCTGCTGATGTTCAGGTGTGTATCAGTATGTAGTGTCTCCACTTTAAAGAGTCCTCTCCTGCTGATGTTCAGGTGTATATCAGTATGTAGTGTCTCTACTTTAAAGAGTCCTCTCCTGCTGATGTTCAGGTGTATATCAGTATGTAGTGTCTCTACTTTAAAGAGTCCTCTCCTGCTGATGTTCAGGTGTATATCAGTATGTAGTGTCTCTACTTTAAAGAGTCCTCTCCTGCTGATGTTCAGGTGTATATCAGTATGTAGTGTCTCTACTTTAAAGAGTCCTCTCCTGCTGATGTTTAGGTGTATATCAGTATGTAGAGTCTCTACTTTAAAGAGTCCTCTCCTGCTGATGTTCAGGTGTATATCAGTATGTAGTGTCTCTACTTTAAAGAGTCCTCTCCTGCTGATGTTCAGGTGTGTATCAGTATGTAATGTCTCTACTTTAAAGAGTGCTCTCCTGCTGATGTTTAGGTGTATATCAGTATGTAGAGTCTCTACTTTAAAGAGTCCTCTCCTGCTGATGTTCAGGTGTATATCAGTATGTAGTGTCTCTACTTTAAAGAGTCCTCTCCTGCTGATGTTCAGGTGTATATCAGTATGTAGTGTCTCTACTTTAAATAGTCCTCTCCTGCTGATGTTCAGGTGTGTATCAGTATGTAATGTCTCTACTTTAAAGAGTGCTCTCCTGCTGATGTTCAGGTGTATATCAGTTTGTAGTGTCTCTACTTTAAAGAGTCCTCTCCTGCTGATGTTCAGGTGTGTATCAGTATGTAATGTCTCTACTTTAAAAGAGTCCTCTCCTGCTGATGTTCAGGTGTATATCAGTTTGTAGTGTCTCTACTTTAAAGAGTCCTCTCCTGCTGATGTTCAGGTGTATATCAGTTTGTAGTGTCTCTACTTTAAAGAGTCCTCTCCTGCTGATGTTCAGGTGTATATCAGTATGTAGAGTCTCTACTTTAAAGAGTCCTCTCCTGCTGATGTTCAGGTGTATATCAGTATGTAGTGTCTCTACTTTAAAGAGTCCTCTCCTGCTGATGTTCAGGTGTATATCAGTATGTAGTGTCTCTACTTTAAAGAGTCCTCTCCTGCTGATGTTCAGGTGTGTATCAGTATGTAATGTCTCTACTTTAAAGAGTCCTCTCCTGCTGATGTTCAGGTGTATATCAGTTTGTAGTGTCTCTACTTTAAAGAGTCCTCTCCTGCTGATGTTCAGGTGTGTATCAGTATGTAATGTCTCTACTTTAAAGAGTCCTCTCCTGCTGATGTTCAGGTGTATATCAGTTTGTAGTGTCCTCTACTTTAAAGAGTCCTCTCCTGCTGATGTTCAGGTGTATATCAGTTTGTAGTGTCTCTACTTTAAAGAGTCCTCTCCTGCTGATGTTCAGGTGTATATCAGTATGTAGTGTCTCTACTTTAAAGAGTCCTCTCCTGCTGATGTTCAGGTGTATATCAGTTTGTAGTGTCTCTACTTTAAAGAGTCCTCTCCTGCTGATGTTCAGGTGTATATCAGTATGTAGTGTCTCTACTTTAAAGAGTCCTCTCCTGCTGATGTTCAGGTGTGTATCAGTATGTAGTGTCTCCACTTTAAAGAGTCCTCTCCTGCTGATGTTCAGGTGTATATCAGTATGTAGTGTCTCTACTTTAAAGAGTCCTCTCCTGCTGATGTTCAGGTGTATATCAGTATGTAGTGTCTCTACTTTAAAGAGTCCTCTCCTGCTGATGTTCAGGTGTATATCAGTATGTAGTGTCTCTACTTTAAAGAGTCCTCTCCTGCTGATGTTCAGGTGTATATCAGTATGTAGTGTCTCTACTTTAAAGAGTCCTCTCCTGCTGATGTTTAGGTGTATATCAGTATGTAGAGTCTCTACTTTAAAGAGTCCTCTCCTGCTGATGTTCAGGTGTATATCAGTATGTAGTGTCTCTACTTTAAAGAGTCCTCTCCTGCTGATGTTCAGGTGTGTATCAGTATGTAATGTCTCTACTTTAAAGAGTGCTCTCCTGCTGATGTTTAGGTGTATATCAGTATGTAGAGTCTCTACTTTAAAGAGTCCTCTCCTGCTGATGTTCAGGTGTATATCAGTATGTAGTGTCTCTACTTTAAAGAGTCCTCTCCTGCTGATGTTCAGGTGTATATCAGTATGTAGTGTCTCTACTTTAAATAGTCCTCTCCTGCTGATGTTCAGGTGTGTATCAGTATGTAATGTCTCTACTTTAAAGAGTGCTCTCCTGCTGATGTTCAGGTGTATATCAGTTTGTAGTGTCTCTACTTTAAAGAGTCCTCTCCTGCTGATGTTCAGGTGTGTATCAGTATGTAATGTCTCTACTTTAAAGAGTCCTCTCCTGCTGATGTTCAGGTGTATATCAGTTTGTAGTGTCTCTACTTTAAAGAGTCCTCTCCTGCTGATGTTCAGGTGTATATCAGTTTGTAGTGTCTCTACTTTAAAGAGTCCTCTCCTGCTGATGTTCAGGTGTATATCAGTATGTAGAGTCTCTACTTTAAAGAGTCCTCTCCTGCTGATGTTCAGGTGTATATCAGTATGTAGTGTCTCTACTTTAAAGAGTCCTCTCCTGCTGATGTTCAGGTGTATATCAGTATGTAGTGTCTCTACTTTAAAGAGTCCTCTCCTGCTGATGTTCAGGTGTGTATCAGTATGTAATGTCTCTACTTTAAAGAGTGCTCTCCTGCTGATGTTCAGGTGTATATCAGTTTGTAGTGTCTCTACTTTAAAGAGTCCTCTCCTGCTGATGTTCAGGTGTGTATCAGTATGTAATGTCTCTACTTTAAAGAGTCCTCTCCTGGTGATGTTCAGGTGTATATCAGTATGTAGTGTCTCTACATGTCTCCATGCTTTAATGTTCAAAAAGCTCTTTATTTTTCTCATGCTGCAGCACCTCTTTTCACCCTCTGTCTGAAACCAGAGCCCAGTCTGCTCTGATTGGTTAGCTGGCCGGCTCTGTTGTGGTTGGTCAACCGCTTAGAGATGTCCCGCCCCTTAGCCTATCACGTACAATGTGTTGGAGCACAATAGCCAATGGAAACACAAGTCTTACATAGTGATGTCATTATGTTCTGGATGTAAATAAAGGAGAGAAACTCCCTTCTATGGATTTTAGCCTCTGCAGACCATTTACATGCACAAAAACCTATATAACACACTCCAGGAAGGTTTAGGGCCATGTGCTGTTAGACAGTCTGCTTTTGCGGCTTATTGTAAGCAGACTTTTTTATATTCTATCTTGTATGTAAGTTTAAGAATGTGAAGCCGACAGTTTGCAGCTACGTTGTATTTTCAGATCGAAACTAATTAGAGGAGTTTGTTTTAAGCATATGCACGCTTGGGAGGAAGTCCTCTTTGTGTCCAAGTGTGCAACAGAAACTTTCCTCTAAGCACCAAACTAACTTTGAGGCTTGATGAATCATAGATATGCAAATGAGTTGTTGACTAAAACAACATTTACTAATAACAGACCCAATTCTTTGAATGTTAATTAAAGTGTCCAAATAAGCGTGGACTTGCATGATAATACTCTGCTAATGGGTTTGCATTAATGTTTCCCTTTTGTTGTTGTTGTTGTTGTTGTTGTTGCCTTCTTGCGCCGGATTCAAAGCCTGTCATAGCTCACGCTGACGCCCTTCTATAATCACATCCCCGGATTCTAATCACTATGGAGTCTTACCCAAATGTGTCTGCAGCTAAATGACGCTTTTCATCCAGAAAATTACAAAAATCCCTTACAGGGTTATTAGTGCTTCAGCAGCCCTCCCCCAGGCGAGCCTCCTCTCTTTGGGCTTTATTGTTTTTGTCCTCTCCCGCAGTGCAAACACATGCTCCTCCAACCATGACAGCTACCGTGCGCAGTGGTTTCCCATCTTTGAGCACGTCTCTTTCAATCATCCCAAATAAGAGTGATCTCACACAAAAACAACTTTGTATTTCAGATGGAAGTTTGTTAGGATGCTGTTCTGAATAAAGTGATATATCTGCTCAAGTCAAATCAAAGTTGGGTTTTCATGAAGCGTCCAAGAACAAGGGATTGTGTTTTCTTATGTTAAAAACCAGCCAGGATTTGAATGCTAATTTGAAAGCGGCAAATATTCATGTCATGGTTTCATTATTTTATTTTGTGTCCGTCAATTTCCTGTTGTTTGTCTTGTCTTACCCCGGCTGGTACTTCACTAAATCCACTGTTTTAACTGTTCCCTATATTGCCCCTATGCCCTGTAAGGTGTCCTTAGGTGTTATGAAAGGCGCCCCCCAAAATAAATGTATTATTATTCCAACAATAACTTATCAAAAGTGTTGATTCTACCCTTTTCATTGCAGCCCTTCAATAAGCTCTACAGACACTTTGTATTGCTTGTTTAAATGTGGCCGTTTATTTACACTTCAAATAAGGTAGCACTTTGCACGAGCTAAAACAATCTCCACTGAATGTACTGAATATTAAAGCAAACAGATATTGTTCTAAACTGTATTAAAGTAAACAGGTATTATCTTGAACTGTATTGAAGTGAACATGTATTATTTGGGACTGTTTTAAAGTAATCCTATATATATAAACCTTCTTACTTACACTCCATGACCCAGAGACCCTGACACACACACATACACTTCCTCCCATCAGCAAACACACACACATACACTTCCTGACCCAGATATCAGCAACACACACACATACGCCTCCGCTTATCAGCACACACACACATGTTCTTTTTCAAGGTTCTTTCTGGGGCCAATATAATCCCAAGCACCAATATATCTATGTACAATGTTTGATACCAATATATCTGTGTACAATGTTTGATTGTTTAGGAAGGAATAGTTTGTGTGAAACCTTCCTTGGGAAAGTAAAGGAGTTAACCCAGGTATAAGATAAAAAGTGATTCTGACCTTGTATAGTTCCGAGGCTGTCACGCTCTGTTCAGAAGAAAAATACTTTTTCCCAGAACTCTGATTCGCTGTATTGGGCCCGACCCAAAGTGAATCCAACCAGTAAGAACACCTTAGGAGTCAAATGGGACGAAAGAGCCGACACACATCTCCGCCCCAAATATGTCCATATATACTGTTGTTTCTTCATGCAAAATGCTCCCTGTTTCTGACTGGCTGGTCCCGATACCTGTATCGCACAGCAGTAGAACTGGGAGTCCAGAGTACTCTGTAAACTTGTATTGGTGTTTTTTACCATTAAAATCAGATTATTGTTATAACTTTTATGCCGGTGTGTTGAACTCCCTCTTTTATCAATCTGACCAGGCTCATCTAAACGGACGGCGCGGAGCAGAGGTGGGCTTTAAGCCACCACTACTGTGTCTGCCCCAACAATATACATAACTGTAAACACCTCATATTTTAATTTACTGTCAGTAACATATTTTTTACATGTTTTATTCTTGCATTTGTTTTTTCTATTATCCTTGATGTGTAAATTCATACCAGTCCTATCCGGTGTGTCACCCTTGTTGCTGTTGCTGCTATGACACCTGACATCTGAAGACACCTTCGGGGGTCAATAAAGGATGACCTTTTCTCATCTTAAGTTATCCAAATATTTGACTTGTTTTTATTAGACATAACATCTATGTCAAAGTGGTGATCTGGCCAAGATGGCAGCAAAGTCTCACATCGTTTTAGAAATAGAATTCAAATCAATGTATATAATATAGTGAGAAACTAAATGTGCAACAACACCTAGAAAAATACATCTGATTATAATAATAATTATCAGCAAAATATGACGACTGGATTGTAAGAATGTAATCGCCTACTCAAAACAATTTTTGGTTTTGGTTTTTGGTCTTATTTTGCAAATGGTGACTACCAAATGGAAAGTAACCAATAGTCGCAGAATACATATTTTTGGGAAAAGTGAGTCGTAGTCCTTCACACAATCTTAAGGCATATTACAGTTCCAGTCACTATTGTTTGCTGAAATCGGAGAAAATAGACACACAGCAGCTATTCGGCTATTTACACCCACCCCAACAAAAGTAAACATCGTCACTTCACCGGGTGTAAATAGGTACAGTGCTTAAGATAAGATGTGCCTTTATACATCCACCATAGGGGAATTACTATTTGACGCAGCAGCACATGGGAATTAAGTTATCAGAGAAACATTGACATAAATACCTATACATCCAAAACAGTATCTAATGTGTAGCCCGGGTGTAAATAGCATTGTTAGCTACGGACACCCGGGTGTAAATAGCATCGTTAGCTACGGACAGGGCCGTATCCAGGATTTCCTAAATACCGAGGTCCAAACATGTTCGGGGGGTTCGGGATATACCCCCCGAGATTTTTGGGATTTTCATGATCTAGTTAGGTGCTTTTTAAGTCCTGTGGGGGGTCACACATAGGATAATATATTGATTTCAAACCATGTCAGTGGGCTGACAATGTCAGCATCAATTATTTTTGAAAGTGTAATACATAAGAATCAGTTGATTATTACTATTAATGATCTGGACATGCAGAAGAGGCTAAAATGATCACAACACATTGTCAACATTCATTTTCCATGTCTCTCTCCTTTCCATAACCTGCAGCCTCTCTTCCATCGTCTTGAGTCTCTCTGTCTTCTTCCTGTTCATTACTCTCTCTGTCCTCTACTCTTTCTCTTTGTTCAATCTCTCCCTCGTTGTTCACTTTTTGCTCCTCCTCACTTGTCGCTCCTGCCCGTGAATTAAAAGCAATTCAGCCATTTAGTTCATTTCACTTGTTCGTTTGCATTATTTTTTTTATTTAAATCTGTTTCGTTTGATTCTCAAAAAGAGAACAAAGATGTAAGCAAATTGTGTTTTATACAATTGTATGTTATTATGACATCATAACTGTAATAGATGTATGTTTTAAAAATATGCCTATTGTAAATGAAGACTATTGTTATAGATAGATAAATAGATGGGCTTATTAAGCCTACATTATCTTTGTGTGACTGTACCTGCAGTTCCTCCCTGACTTCCATCACTTTCTCTCTGCCTGTCCTGTCTCTTCCTTATCAAAGCTGAGCTTCGACTGACGTAGTCTTTTCATTATATCTGAGTCAGTGTAAAAAGAAAACAATACAATGTTATATCTTCAATGTTTTACTCAAATTGAAATGAAAGAAAACCATTACAACGTTTGTTAAAAGGTAATCCTTCTGACATTGGATGAATGTAATTAACTTTATCTCTCTAGCTAGTTTATTCACGCTATTTAAACCAAAGTATAGCCTAAAGCTGCAATATAAGTTAGTGTGCATGTTGTCGGACGTCCACTGACTAACGTAGTGCGTTCACACAGGATCTGTTGGTCATATGATGTCCTGATGAACAGAAACACAAGCAGCCCGCTGGACTCACATCTCTAGATACTTCATCACTCCTCCGCTGCAAGTCCGGGCTGCGGTGGTTTGTTGATACATGTCGTCTTCTTCTGTTTGCTTTAATCGAGGCTACGTAGTTATGCAGCGCCCCCATGGTCAGTAAATGGAAGTACCACAAAGAACCCCGTTTAGTGCAATTATTTCACAAGTTTTGTTACACACAGCTCGGAAAATATTACCGAGGTCCGGACCTCGGTGACCTCAATGGTAGATACGGCCATGGCTACGGACACCCGGGTGTAAATAGCAGTTGGCTGTTGACACATACGATGCACTGTTCAAAATGCAGACCACCTTTGTTTCTTAAACCGAGTCTCAATGACATCCAAACCCTAAAATCTGTTATTCAAGCCCTTCGACCCACGCTGCCACCCATGCCTTTCAAATCCAACAGTGCACAAAAAGGAGGTAGTTTTCTCTTTTGTGCTGCAGACACTCCTGCCTCCGTCAGTCCGGCTCAGCTGTCACCTGGTCAGCTCACACACACCACCTCACACACACCGCCTCTCACTGCCTGTAAAACATTGCTGATAGCTAAAACACTCACACCATCCATCATGCAGGTGCAAAGACTGTACTCAACCCCCAGGGGCTTCACACACACACACACACACACACACACACACACACACACACACACACACACACACACACACACACACACACACACACACACACACACACACACACACACACACACACACACACACACACACACACACACACACAAGCACACGCCTCTGAGCCATCGTTTAGTGGAAGTTATTGATCAGCCCTCTGTAATTAACACGCGCTCCAACAGGGAATAATTCACTGCTGATGAATCACTTATTGTGAGGGTTTTAGTGCAGCTGGAGGTGTGCGTGTGTCCATATAAATGTGTGTGTGGGTTATTGGATCATTAAGGTTAAAGGAGTAATAGTCAGGCCCTGAGGTGTGTGAACTTAAAGTGTCCTGGTAGACAGTATATAACTGCTGCCGTATTTTAAAACTGACGGAGAGTACAAATCACAAAGACCAACGTTTTTGCAGAACATGGACAAAAAAGACCAAGGCAGAAAATATAAATAAATACAAATAAAAGCAAACTTCAAAATGTAGGAAACAAGTGAAATGTTACGGCAGAAACTCAGTAAATGTTTAGGTTGTGGAGGGAGTGAAGTCCACATAAAATCCTGCCGGTATTGATGAGTTGATTGTATGAAAATGAGCTTAACGGCCCGTCGCCCGTGCGTTGAAGCTTCAACGCTTCTGCCCATTCACTTTGAATGGGGTGACGTCACGCTTTGCCGAACTGCATTGTGGGAGCATTGCTTGGCTTTGCTCGCGTTGCTCGCTTCAAAAGTTGAGCAATGTTCAACTTTTGAAGCTTCGACGGAAGCCAATCAAATCATATGCCAGTACAAGCTCTCGCCAATCAAACCGCGTGCTTGTGTGTCCGGGGCGGGAGATTCATGTGATTGGTTGTTGGTCGAGTTTCAAACACGCTCACCGGCAAGCCTCGACGCACGCCGCCGTGTGGACGCTGCGTAATATTGCCCCTTTAAGTTGAGGTTTTCTCTCACTCTGTCAGATCCTTGTTCATTGTTCATGACAGAGTTCTGTTTTATTTTTTTTGTCTTGCTTGCCTGGCCTAGCTCTGTTTATTAGAATTGGAGGGATGAACCCTCTGTAATGGTCTCACATGCAGAGCACACAGCACACAGTGAAATGTGTCCTCTGCTTTTAACCCATCCTAGTACCAGGAGTCTAGTACTAGGAGCAGTGGGCAGCTATTGCACAGCGCCCGGGGAGCAATGGGAGTGGGGGGGGAAGGGGGTTGTCCGGTGCCTTGCTCAAGGGCACCACGGCAGGACAGGAGGTGAACTGGGACCTCTCCAAGTAGCAGTCCACACTCCATATTTTAGGTATGTTCGGGGACTTGAACCGGCGACCAGTCCAAGCCCCTGCTGACTGAGCCATTACTTGATAACCACCAATAAAGGTCTATTTTTCTTTCTTCAAAGCTACTTTGTGTCCTGCCCTAGGGTCCTCTCTGTGACACTTAAATCCCTTTTAACTTCATACAAGTATTTATTTAAGTCTCATATAAATCACTATTATGTAATATGGTGTAATATTTTTGCTAGTTTTATTGAAATGACAGATTTTAGGTAAGAAAGTAATTTGTCCCATATCATTGGACGAGTTAAACTGTGTCTCTCCTTCCTTTTACAATCGCCCTGTGTTGTTTTAAATGTCTTACTCTGTCTGCCCCCCCCCCCCGCCTGATCTCCGGGGAAGAACAGAGCAACGAAGAACCTTAATCTTGAGTAGACAATTTAATTATACCCAATCCAGCTTTATTTTATTGCACATGCAGGAATCCAATTACATTCTTAATTTAATCATGCAACCTTTTATTAGCCAATTGATATATTGTATTTTGCCAACAGTGTCTAACCTCACTTTCTCCCTGTGTCCCTGACAGATTGGGGACTCATCTGAAAAGAAAGCGAGAGGGCCGTTATGTTTTGGTGAGTTATAAAGGTCAGCTAGAAAATTGAGGTTGTGATAATATATGGCCTCAATTTGCTCTCATTTATATTCGACCTGACTATTGTCTGTCTTGCTGGAGAGTATTAGGGGCTATTCCATTGATGGGAAATATTTATGACAGCATGATACGGCAAAACTTCTATTTGATAAATACGTTTATTTATTCATGTATCTATATGTCAGATGTTGAATTGTGTGAGATGACAAAAAGCTGCTTTAAATCCAAATGACACACATGCATAGCAAAGCATGACCGACCTTTAAAGGCTAGCGTTGCGTTAAATTGGTTGATGTGAAATATGTAAAGGTTTAATCTGAGACAAAAGAAGAAGCGGTCAGATGACAATTGAAGCAGTTTTAATATAGGCAACAAAAATGGCTTCTTTAGTCAAGCCCAGCATCCTTGAGCCTTCCCTTTTGCTTCAAGCATTAATGAATCAAAACTGCTTCTGGCTATCTTTTGCTTTGTCTCATCCAAGTCTCTTTAGACTGTCTTCCAATTTGGGTTTGGATAAAGTATATATCTATCCATCTGAATATATTCAATAAAACAAACAACATAACGATGTATCTGTAATTACCACACTGTGACTAAGCATGGCTCCTTTACAAAAACAGCTTAGAACATGGTACCACTTACACATTGGATCAATGCAAATTAGGTCTGAACGATTAATTGATTTTAAATCGAAATCAAAATGATGCGATTATCAAATTGCAAAGCCTGCGATTTTTTTAAACTTTATTTTTCTTCGTGTCAGAAGTGTTGTGCCCCACATGTACCAGCCATTATTAACCAATCAGAAGTGTTGTGCCCCACATGTACCAGCCATTATTAACCAATCAGAAGTGTTGTACCCCACATGTACCAGCCATTATTAACCAATCAGAAGTGTTGTACCCCACATGTACCAGCCATTATTAACCAATCAGAAGTGTTGTACCCCACATGTACCAGCCATTATTAACCAATCAGAAGTGTTGTACCCCACATGTACCAGCCATTATTAACCAATCAGAAGTGTTGTACCCCACATGTACCAGCCATTATTAACCAATCAGAAGTGCTGTGCTCCACATGGTGATTGACAGATTGATCCAATCACCTGCCAAGTGCTTTTGAAAGTGCCTGCCCTTTCCAAATGGCTTCCAATGGAGCTTTAGATGGTTTGGTGAACCATCTGAGTCAGGTTAGTAATGCTCCATCACATGTTTCTATTACAGGGTGAGTCTTAAACTGAAGCTTCACTTTAAAGAAACCCAACGGAAGTTTCATGTAAGTTTAGTTCTTTCACTCGTAGCTCGGGCTGCGGGGGTGCTAGAGACGGGAGCACGTTGATGCGACCTTCCTAGCCGGGGATATGTCCGCACTTTACAATAAACTTCCGTTGGGTCGCTTAAAAACAAATATCGCAAATCGAATCGCAATATCTGTCAGAAAAATTGCAATTAGATTATTTCCCCAAATCGTGCAGCCTTAGTGCCAATACTGCTAAAATGTTGCCAAAAAAGGAAATTACTTATAGACATAAGGATATTGATGAGCTAGGAAAACTCAATGGCTGACATAAAAGCTGTCTCCACTGCTGCTGTTCATTCAGCATTTCTTAAGACATCTCCACCCCTGCATCCACCTGTGGGCTCTTGATTCAGATATGGCGTTACACTCTAGTATATTATAACATTAGCTGTCCAGACAGTAGATATCAAAGTGCTCAACATTGTAATGGGAATGAACAGGGGGATTGTTCAAGAGTACAGAAAGAGGAATTACTATAGTATTAAAACTAAGGCAGCACCTTATTAGATTAAAATGCACTCACGAGTCAGGAACAAAAGATTCAAAGGCTTTTTGTTATATGCGCATACAGCTACAGTGTAGATGTTGGCAATGAAGATATTACAATTACAAGCTACTAAGAGTACAACATACATTAAACTGAAAGGTGCTCTGTTATGAATTTGGGGTTGTCACTTTCCTACAGAGCCCCTCCTCCAACACACAAGAACGCGCACATGACCAATGAGGGCACGAGATAAGTGTGTGCACAGATGGAAGGCTGACAGGCAGGTAGGCCATCCAGTTACTTTAGCCGGCTAAAATGATTGGTCGTGCTTTTTACAGCGCTACGGCTTCCACAGACGGATTTGTTGTCAAAGCACTTAAGATATTCATTGCTATCGGGATGTTAAGAGCATTCCATGGAAATTTACAAAAAGTGTATCTCGAGCCGGTTTCTCAAACGTACCTACCCCACCCACCTTTAACTTCCAGAGCATAGTGACATATCTACGTAACACTCAGACTTCTATTGGCTAGCACTCCAGCACATTGTACGTGATAAGGGGCGGGACATCTCTAAGCGGTTGACCAATCACGACTGGGCACTGGTTTCAGACAGAGGGTGAAAAGTACAAATATGACCCTAAACATTAGCATAATAGGGTCCCTTTAAGATACAAAGACGTGAGGAAGTGAACACAAGTACAAATGCAAACTAAAGACATTAAGGGTGGGGTAGGTAATTCACTTCAGAAACACTTGTTATATTCCATGGAATGCTCTTAACATCCCGATAGCAATGAATATATTAAATCCTTTGACAATAAATACATAAAAAAATGTCATCTCTGGAAGCCGTGGCGCTGTAAAAAGCACGACCAATCATCTGACCCGGCTAAAGTAACTGGATGGCCTACCTGCCTGTCAGCCTTCCATCTGTGCACAAACTTATCTCGTGCCCTCATTGGTCATGAGCGCGTTCGTGTGTTGGAGGAGGGGCTCTGTGAGGAAGTCTGAAGGAAGGGGCACAGATTTCTTTCGGCTGTGTATTTTCAAATTCTAGCGCACTCGAGCTGGTTTCTCCATTCTTACCTTTAATAGGAAGGAAAAGTCCACTGTATGAAACATTAAAGTAAAGGTTAATGTTAGACAAACAAAAATACATATTGTCACATCTTCCATGGTGAATCTAACAAAACACAACCGTCCCGAATGAAACACTGGCCCTGTGTGATGCAGGCCTGTAAGAGGCAGAACATCTGCAGTGATTTACGAGGGAACCACCCAGCTGTTGTCAGTGCGGTGACGCTGCGATCCTCCAGAGTTAACCCACAGACGCTTTTGTTGATTGCTGCATTTCCTTGGAGCTTTCTCAAGGCTAAATGAGCTTTAGGATGAGTGCGTCTGGTAGAGCGCCCCACCGGAACGACTCCATCCTTTAACTCTCTGATTGATCACATTACAGTTAATTAAATATTGGCAAATTGTTCCCATCCAAGGTTGGCTCATTAAAGTTTACACTCAAACCACATTTATCACTTTCCATGTCTCTTTTATCACCGCTGCTTGTCACCTCTCCTAGGTGTCAAGTCGATGATAATACACGCCTGAACCCTTCATTTCTCTCACTTGTACATTTTTACCTCCTTTTTTCGTTTTCCTTACGCTTCCCACTTGCTTTTCATTTCAATGAAGTGACAGCTCCAATGAAGGAGTGCGCCGCAGTGAGTCTCTTCCTTATTCCGCGGCCTGTGTGTAACCGTCACTATCTCAAAGGGATCAGGCAAGGGGAAAATGACAGGGAAGAGCTGGGAGCATGAAGATGACACTATCGGGCAACAGCAGGAGTAAAACACAATTGTTGAGCTGTCATCGGAGGTGCTTCCCTAAGAACTACAATAATGCAGATGGGCAGGTTCATGTTGCATGTCTGACGCACATACGGTATTAAGATGGCTCTTATTCCTTACTGACAATCACGCAGGTGCAGTCCCCCCCTATTTTCAGCTGCGAGTTGGTCTCTTCCAGATATCCCTTAGCTCACACAAAAGCAGATTTGGGGAATAATGGAATCCAAGTAACGGGATTACGTAATCAGGATATAAAAAAACTGAAACATTAACATACAAAAGAGCCGTAATCAGATTACTGTTACATACAATTAAAAAAGGGGATTACTAGCAGGATGAAAGTGTTACTAGAAAACGAAACACATCAAATTGTATTTCTTCTCTGTAAGCTGTTCTGTTCTGTAGGATAATTTGATTTGATTTCTGCTTTTTAAACTGCAGTATGTGCTCATGTGTTTCAGTGTTGGTGTGAAGCCTGAACATGCTTCATGAAAGGCAGGTTTTCATATGAATACAATACACATTTTTAAATCTTAAATATCTTGGTTTTCTTTTCCAAGATTACATTGAAGTATTTATTGGGATTGCATTTGATATTAAAGTCATGCTAAAGTAACAGAAAGTAATTAGGTTACATTACTTGTATATTCTAATACTCAGATTAGGCTCCTGAGGACATTGTTTTGTTACAGGTAACTAGTAATTGTAACGGCATACATGGAAAGTAACCGTCCCAACGCTGCACAAGGGAGGTAGAAGTGAAGAGTTAGTGGATAGGGAGGGACACAAATTGTAGTCCACTTGGGTACGGTTGCAGAGTGATTCATTGCTAATGCATTCAGTGTGCAGGCCTGGGGGGAAGTGAAGACAGCATATCACCTCTGATAAGCCACAAGGCGCCGCTTGAAAATGAGCCCGTCCGTTTTATTTGGGGAGAGGTAGGGGAGGATATGGGCTGTGAAAACCCAAGCCTGTGATTAAATGCACATGATAAAATCCTCAGACACTCGGCGATTACTTATCAAGAGCCCGCCACCTCTATAAATGAGTGTGATTAAGTGGTTTTGCATAGTGGCACAGAGAAGAGGCTTCTGGGTAACTGTAGCTCACACAGGCTGACAGGGCAGGTAATGTGGAAGCCTCCAAAAATCAACCAGACATATATCAGGACTGAGTCTTGTTTTTCAGGTTAATAATTAGCGGGGTGGATGGTTATCTTACAGAAAGTAGTGTTGGCCAGTATGGAAGTGTATTTTAGTTGTCTTTAACGTTTGGAAATACATTTAAATGGTTTATCTAAAATTGATATTACTTGTAAAACTACTGACAAACAAAGTTAGGCGTCAGTGAGCAATGGTCCTGACTCACAACATAAATAATTCAGGAATGATATTTTCAGACTTTGAAGAAGACTTACCATTTGTATCCATATAACCATAAGTCAGTCAACCTGAACGATTATATTTTGGTATCTATAAATTGTCTAATTTCCATAAAATGACTAATTGATTTGATGTATTGTCTTTATTGCTAATAGTCAATGCAATGCGTGTGCAATACCCAAATCGCAGTAAGCACAATACTTGGTAAAGGCTGCAGCACCTCTTTTCACCCTCTGTCTGAAACCAGAGCCCAGTCTGCTCTGATTGGTTAGCCGGCCGGCTCTGCTGTGATTGGTCAACCGTTTAGAGATGTCCCGCCCCTTAGCCTTACAATGTGTTGGAGCGCTAGCCAATAGAAGCGCAAGTGTGACATATTGACGTCACTTTATTGGGAAATCAAACTAACTTTGGGATTGTACCCTTTGCAGACCATTAACATGCACAGAAACCCACACTACAGGAAATATACAACCCAAAAAAGCTAAACATGCTATGCTCTATTTGGAAATGGCATATCTGAAAGGCTGATAAAGAAGGAAAGACAGCATCTTGTTACATCGTGCCAACTGTCTTTGCATCAAGGTGTGTATTGCATTAAAGGCTCCGTGTCATGGCCGTTTCTACTGATCATAAATCCATTGTTGAGGTCGACTAGAATACATTTACATTGTTCAATGTTCCAAACTCACATTGGTTTCTCACAGCATCTCTGTAAAGTGTATTCACTCTCTGTCCTACACGGCTTGTTGGAGCTCCTGCCCCCCCCCCCCTCTCCCTGTGAGCCCACTGTGCTCTGATTGGTCAGCTCGTCCACCACCGTTACAGCGGAACGTCAGTGATTATGTTTTACCATGGCGTTAGCAACCAGAAAATGACTCCAGTAATGACAAACAGATGAGGCTCCACTCAAACCTTCATAACACACAAGGGGACGGGTAATAACCGGGAAAGCATGACATGGGACCTTTACGTAAATGAAACATGGCTTCAGAAGACACATCTTATACTGGGCATTGGGCCTGCTCAGCCTCCTCCTCTAACCCCACTCCATACATCTCTAAGTGAGTGCCCATCTTTCATACGTTAATGCCTGTTGTTCTGGCACACGCTCAGAAAGAGTCTGCGATAAAACGAAAGGCGCTCTACATCAAAGCGGTGTCAGGTCGGCCCTTTTAACTTCAGACCCTTTGAGCTGCAGCATCACGGAGGACCTGACCTGCTGTAATAACGTTAGCCGACAGTCTAGTCTTACAGTGACAGACAAGAGTGACAACGGGGTTGATAACGTTGTGGGTCTCCATACTGACCATCAAGTTGGCATCGTGCCACACTCTGAACTAAAGGAGAGACACTCGAGATTACTCAGCAGTTTCTAAACTGAAGGGTGACTGTACCTTTTTCCAATGACAATAAAAGCCGTCAAAGTGGGCATGTTTGTATTGGATTCACATTGAAAGCAGAGAAATAGTCTGTCTTTCAACAAGATATCTCTTTCTCTGCAGATGAATAGAACATTTGTTTTATTCAGGTACTGACCCCAAAGACCTGACTGTAATACGTCTCGAACACACAGCTTCAGGAGCTTATTCAATAAGCCCTTTGTAAGATGTGATGTGAAATATCACAATGCCAGTCAAAGGAAGACATATTAAACTGCGTTATATAATACCATTGAACCTCAACATGAAAAAGCCAACACTATTGTTGGACTAAAAAGCCAGTATTAAATAAGGATATTTCGATTTTTATGTTGAATTATGACTTTTTTCTTGCTCTTTGTGAATGGCAAACAGTATTTTATTGGTGAGGCAGAAATAGAAAGGTGTTGTGGGTAAATAACAACATTCTGCCTTAAAATAACTTTTGATAAAAGGATAAAGAAGGATTATGGTTTGATGTGCTTCATGCCCACCCACCACCCTGACCTCCACGACCTTAATTTCCGCACAGCACATAAAGGGCACCATCACCAGAGCAAGAGGTCACCAAGCTGCTACACACCGCCTCTTTTTGTAGACCTATAATACTTCAAAGTGACTGTGCTCTCCATGAAAGCTGCCGAGGGAAGATAAAGGTCACATGAATTGTGTGACTAATTATTGCTTTCTAAGTTAAGTCCCAGTCGCTAGAACAAGACGTTGACAGTGTTTTTTACTAAGACAAATGTTAACAGCAGGTTCAAATCAGGTCCTCTCTGCTGCACCTGTTTTACACATCCATTAAAGCTTTTGGATTTGACTTAACTGTGTGATATGAATCCAAAACGCACTGCAACAAAGTGATGCATTATTCCAGCTTAAAAGGAAAACCTGAGGACACTCTCAGAGAAAGCTCCAGAGGAAATTAATACTTTTAAAGATTAACGATGAACTAAGAAGAACTTCTCTCTGTACTATTGCATGCCTTTTTTTTCACCTGCTTAGCCACTTTTTCTGTATCAATGTTGTAGTGGCCAAAATCCCAAAAAGTTTGTCTTGTAACTCGATACCTCAAAAGTTATTGTTCTTGGCCACATGTAGAGCTTGGGCCTGGGAAGCAGTGTCAGACTCGCAGTACAAAATCCACTCGACGTTTCGGTTGCTGTTCAAGGTTTATTTCCAGCAAACATAAAACAAAATACGAAAACAATATTTAATATAAACTTAAACAGCAGATCTTAATAATCTGTCTTTTACTAAGTATAAGGTTGTGTATGCGGGTCAATGACGGTATTGCTGCTGCTCTCCCGTCACACACCGCACCTCCAATTTAAAGCCTTAGCCCCGCCCCCTTCACCTGAGCAAAGCACACCTCTCACTGAAACAGAAAAATGCATTAATAAAGGTTCCAAATAAATCAAAACAAAATAAGCTTAAAGGTGGGTAGGTAAGTTTGAGAAACCGGCTCGAGATACACTTTTTGTTATATTCCATGGAATGCTCTTAACATCCCGATAGCAATGAATATATTAAATGCTTTGACAATACATTAAAATATGTCATCTGTGGAAGCCGTGGCGCTGTAGAAAGCACGACCAATCATCTGAGCCGGCCCGGCTAAAATAACTGGATGGCCTACCTGCCTGTCAGCCTTCCATCTGTGCACAAACTGATCTCGTGCCCTCATTGGTCATGTGCGCGTTCGTGTGTGTTGGAGGAGGGGCTCTGTGAGGAAGTGGCAGATTTCTTCCGGCTGTGTATTTTCAAATTCTAGCGCACTCGAGCTGGTTTCTCCAAAATTACCTACCCCACCTTTAAATGCGGCTCCTGTAAATGTCTCCGCTGTGGGACTAATAAAGGGTTTTTTGATTTTAATAGTAGGGTTAGCTGTCAAGAAAGCATGACCAATTTAACGCAATTATTTCTCAATTATTTACAGCACAAGGTACGTTGTCAAAATTAAAATGTGTTAACCAGACTGTCGGAAAACTGAAAGAAATGGTAATAATTGAAATCGGGAGTGCAAGATGCCGAAGAACTGTTGTGAGTTGATGGTATTGCTAAAATAATGGAGGATAGCGACATTGTGGTTAATGGTTTGTTAGCTGGTGTAATGCAGCTGCGAGCAAATCACATTTTCCCCAAGAACACAGAAAAACAATATGTCAAGAGGACAAAAGGTCGCCTTTGTACATGGCTGATAAAATAATGGGCATGTGATGAAGCAGAAAACTGATAACACCATTGCCCCCTGAAGGCGACATTGCACTCCACTTCACCTTTAATGCAGCAAACTTCAGCGAGGCATGAGTCACTGTGGACGTTTATAACTTAGCAGTGCGGAGGAGACAGTGGTTACCAACGGCATCCGTTAAGTGTCATCTAAAACAGCTTCAGCGTGATCTTTAACATTTCATTAGCATTTCTCTCTCTTCAGGAATCCACATCTAAACACATTTCACCATTATGCAATGGAACGCCGTGAATTTTTAAAATTCATCTACGTGCTTTTTATTCATAAATGAAGTGATAAACGAATACAAAATAATTCTATCACTGAGGTCAGCCACATTTGAGCTGTTCACACAGTCGTGCAGGTAGAGAACTGGTGTGTTTAATACCAGCAGATGAGCACTGATTCACATATAAACCTTTAAAAAGCAAGTTGATGATGATGATGACAGATAAACGGAGAGGAAAACTATTTCTTCTGTGGCCTGCAGTCATTTCTTGTTCAGCCTTGCTTCTGTTTCTAATCGAACATACCTTTAGTACTGATGGTGTTGCCTTCATGACACAAGGCCAAACCCATCGCCCGCCTCAGGCAATGATGGGAACAATTGTGCGATGAACAAAAGAGGATTTTTTATACCTCTCATTCTAAGAACTCCACTGTCTGGTGCTGAAAACAAACACTCTGATTCTTGGTAATGGAGCGTTTTACAGCTCCCTTCCCCGAGCCATGCAGACCATTTCCCTAGAAGATAACATGTAATATCTGCTAAATGGAGAACTGCTTCCACGTAAAGGAAGCCACTGGAAGATAGAGATGACAAAGACGGACTGAGGAAGGAAGAAGAGAAATGCAGAGATGGCAAAAGTGCACACATCCTTTACTCAAGTGGAAGTACAGATACTCGTGTTTAAAAATACTGTGGTGAAAGTAGAAGTACTGACTAAACTTCTTTACTCAAGTGAAAGTAAAGGCTTTGAAATGTACTTCAGTAAAAAGTACCCATAACTAGCAGCTGCTTTAAAGAGTACCTGACCTCCCTTTATATTAATAGAACAATAATGTCGTTGTTAGCTAATGAATGTTTCCATGCTGAACAACGGCAACATGACAACGTTTCCATTGGTCCCTCTTCTTTAGAGAAGACCAGGAAATGATGGATACACGGATCGTGTTCAAATCAATAGGCACGCAATGACTCTAAAGAATAATGATCACGCATCAAACACACATTCAGACTAAAGGAACCAGCTGTTTGGGAAATGAGAGAAGTAGAAAGTACAGGTATTTGGGTTCAACATGTAAGAAGTAGAAAGTACAAGTATTTGAGTTCAACATGTAAGAAGTAGAAAGTACAGGTATTTGAGTTCAACATGTAAGAAGTAGAAAGTACAGGTATTTGAGTTCAACATGTGAGAAGTAGAAAGTACAGGTATTTGTGTTCAACATGTAAGAAGTAGAAAGTACAGGTATTTGTGTTCAACATGTGAGAAGTAGAAAGTACAGGTATTTGAGTTCAACATGTGAGAAGTAGAAAGTACAGGTATTTGAGTTCAACATGTAAGAAGTAGAAAGTACAGGTATTTGGGTTCAACATGAAAGAAGTAGAAAGTACAGGTATTTGAGTTCAACATGTAAGAAGTAGAAAGTACAGGTATTTGTGTTCAACATGTAAGAAGTAGAAAGTACAGGTATTTGGGTTCAACATTTAAGAAGTAGAAAGTACAGGTATTTGTGTTCAACATGTAAGAAGTAGAAAGTACAGGTATTTGGGTTCAACATGTAAGAAGTAGAAAGTACAGGTATTTGTGTTCAACATGTAGAAGTAGAAAGTACAGGTATTTGGGTTCAACATGTAAGAAGTAGAAAGTACAGGTATTTGGGTTCAACATGTAAGAAGTAGAAAGTACAGGTATTTGTGTTCAACATGTAAGAAGTAGAAAGTACAGGTATTTGTGTTCAACATGTAAGAAGTAGAAAGTACAGGTATTTGGGTTCAACATGTAAGAAGTAGAAAGTACAGGTATTTGAGTTCAAAATGTATGAAGTAGAAAGTTCAGGTATTTGTGTTCAACATGTAAGAAGTAGAAAGTACAGGTATTTGAGTTCAACATGTGAGAAGTAGAAAGTACAGGTATTTGTGTTCAACATGTGAGAAGTAGAAAGTACAGGTATTTGAGTTCAACATGTGAGAAGTAGAAAGTACAGGTATTTGTGTTCAACATGTAAGAAGTAGAAAGTACAGGTATTTGTGTTCAACATGTAAGAAGTAGAAAGTACAGGTATTTGAGTTCAACATGTGAGAAGTAGAAAGTACAGGTATTTGTGTTCAACATGTAAGAAGTAGAAAGTACAGGTATTTGTGTTCAACATGTAAGAAGTAGAAAGTACAGGTATTTGTGTTCAACATGTGAGAAGTAGAAAGTACAGGTATTTGTGTTCAACATGTAAGAAGTAGAAAGTACAGGTATTTGAGTTCAAAATGTAAGAAGTCAAAGTAAAAAGTTGTGGAGTAAATACTGATACCAGAAAAATGTACTTAAGTACAGTAACAAAGTATTTGTACTCCACTACTTCCCACCTCTGGAGATATCTAGGATCGGAGAATAGGCACGTTAACAAATGAGTGTAAGAAATATGTACAACCATAATGCTTGTAAGCTAACGAAAGCAGCGTCCTCCTCCGTGTCTACGAGTGCAGATCGCCACTATCTCCTGCAGAGTTGCTCCCTCTATTTTATGCTCCAGCGGATGACAATAATTTAAGCCTCCCGATATGCAAATGTCCTTAATTGGACTGTCACAAGTTCTCAGGCATCGTCAACTTTACAAAATGACTGAGGCTGAGAGCAGATTGGATTTTGGTGGCCAATCTTGTACACTTAATTTTCAGTAATTTTTGCAAGCGTCTCACCGCGGGCCACTTACAAGACTATCTATACAATCTGGGAGAGGTACAAAAACACAACAACAAAAAACACAACAAATCTGTCTTTTCATTTTGATTCACTCCCACATCACTATAGCCAATTACTCCCATCTCAAGCAGACCCTTCAGTGTTCGTGCGACTCATCTGGTTTGTACCTCGATGACTGTGAGAGGGGGGGGGGGAGTCAGCAGTTTCCCCCCCCTGGAGGCTCCTGTTCCCATTCTGTCAGATAACTATATTTTGTTCAGCGCTCAAAACAGTTTAGGGAATCTAATCGCTAATGGCTTTGTTTTCAAGGATTGGGAGCGCACATGCATGAATGAATTCAGCCACCGTAGGAAAATATTGTAATTCTTAAGGATTCATATAATACTTTTAATCTATGAATACTCCATAGAGCTGCATCGGCTGTGTTTTCTCTGAGGGAAGAGCATTGTGTCAGTGTGTGTGCCGAGGTGGAAGAAATACTCATACTTACTAAATACTTACAATTACAAGACTTGCATTCAAAATTGTACTTTAGTCAAAGGATACAAGTATGTGGCATTATAATACAATTACTCATTATGTGTAATGGCCCATTTAAGAATCATTTGGGTTTTCCTTTTCCTGTAGTGTGTAATAGGTTTGTGTGCATGGTCTGCAAAAGGCTAACATACCTGTGTTCCCTTCATCATAAATCCTAAATATTAGTATAGGGCCCCTTTAAATCACTGAACTATGAGTATTGATGCATTCATGTGTTCCTCACAGCAGGTACATGTGGAAATGTAGTTACTTTTTCAATCTGCTGGATATTGTTTTAATATAAATACCTTTCAGTTAGTTGAATTTGATTTGGTATTGCTAATAAACATATACAACTCTAAAGTAACAAAAATAATGGCTTCCAAAGTGTAGTGGAGTAGAAGTAAAGTAGCACAACATGAAAATAATGTGGTGTGTGTGTGTGGCCTAGCATTACTATCCTTGTGGGGACCTACATCTGTTTACATAGTCATGTGTGGGGACTGGCTTCCCTTATGGGGCCAAAATTGAGGTCCCCATAAGGGGAATCATTACTTTTAGGGTGAAGACTTGGTTAGGGTAAAGGTTAGGGTAAGGGTTAGGATTAGGCCATACTTGCCAACCCTCCCGATTTTCACGGGAGACTCCCGATTTCATAGCCCTCTCCCGGTTTCCTCCCGGGGTCATATTTCTCCCGATTTCTGACAAAATCAGATTTACACACGACTGTTTCCACTCAGACTTTATTACAGCTACACCATTGTTTGGTTTCAATGGTAGAGCGTCTCTTTAGTAGCGTGCGCAACTGGATAGTCACAGAAAAACAGAACAAGAATCGACAACTCGACCCTCTGCTCACTCCTTTCCTGGTCCAGCCCACACATATGCTCCATCAAGAGGAAGGTGCTGCAGGCCGCAAGGCATTGCACTCAGATGGTGGTTTTGAAATGCTCCCAATTGCTGAGGCAAGTATAGGTTAGGCATGTGATGGTTATGGTTAAGGTTAGGATAAGTCTCCAGGAAATGCATGTAAGTCAATGTAATGTCCCCTGAAGTAATGTATACATGTGTGTGTGTGTGTGTGTGTGTGTGTGTGTGTGTGTGTGTGTGTGTGTGTGTGTGTGTGTGGGACAGAAAACAAACCCTGCAATATAAACGTAATGTGTTTAATGTATTCTCCTCTCAGGTAAATACCCTTGATGCGCATCCTCCTGGATATTGTCTGTCATCTCCAGTGACCCCAGGCTATCAATTATCCCTGATGTTCTCCCGTCATGTGTTTCTATAATCTTTGTTTATTTAGAAACATCATGTTTGACAAAAGACCATCAATCACTAAGCTAGCGAGTTAGCTGTCATGTATTTCATTATAAAACAGAAAGAAACATCCCACATAACACCCAGCCCGGCAATCAATATAAAGTCATCATTTAAGAGGAAAAACACATTATCTCAGCATGTAACCAGTAACGGGGCAGTGTCACAGGGAAAAGGCTTTAGATTGTTCCAATTTATCCTCATTTCTTAAGTGTTTTCATCATGTTTCCTCCCACTCTCCCGCCCATGCTTCCTCTAGATGAATTGAGTCTTTGATTTACATGCGAGGGAACATGTGGAAATGATATTAATTATGATGACATGTAAAGAAAGGGAAGATAAAGCACCAGTGCGGAGATAAGAAGCTGAGCCTGATGAGGCTAAAATGGGTTTCTGACTTCGAGCGTCTCCGCAAAATACATCAGGGAAGTGTTTAAATCTTAATTTGAACATTTTAAGGCATTCAACGTGAAAGAATAGAGGAGGAGGGAGCGTCAGGTGATTAAAACTACGAGACATTTGGTGGATGATGCAACCTCTGAAATACAGAGACTATTCAGGGTTGAATGTGGTTGAGGGATTACATTTAAATCTCTAACTGTCTGCTATCTTTCTATCAGAAGGGGATTTTCCTTTGAATCCCACGATCATTTCTTCATGCTCTCCTGAGTGTTGTTTAATAACCGCAGTGCATTGATTTTTTCATGCAGCATGACAGACAATTCCTTGCCCTTGTGTGAACATGTTATCCTTTCAATGAAAATCAAGCAAGTGAAAGATGATTAAGTTAGCACCAAGGTGAATCAGAGTGGAGTGGAAAGTCTCTGCTATGTTGAATACTTGAGTTTTTCACATTCCTTCTAAAAACTAGCATAGGTGTGTTAACTTCAGTAACCATTGCAACATACTGCGAACATATTCCACTACAAGTCTGTCCTGCAGTTAAAACCGTCCTTTAACCCTCCTATTGTCTTCGTTCCCCCCCCCCCCCTTACTTTAGTGTTCGCGGTCAAATTTGACCGGTCCTGTTTTAACTGCTATTACATTAACACAACAAAACATTAATCATCACCAAATTTCATTTGACACCCTTTCAGACTGTACATATTGTATCAGACTACTGGTATACATGAAACACTGCAGTAAATATACAAAGAATAGACACTGAACATGTATTGCGTGTGATCCATGTGGGGGGATGGGCACATAAGAGCGGGAAATGTGTCAAATTGTTCTGTGTGTGTGTGTGTGTGTGTGTGTGTGTGTGTGTGTGTGTGTGTGTGAGTGCCAGGTGTGATTCACATGGGGGATTGGGCACATAAGAGGGGACACACACATCTAGAGTATATACGTGTGTGTGTGTGTGTGTGTGTGTGTGTGTGTGTGTGTGTGTGTGTGTGTGGCCTAGCATTACTATACTTGTGGGGACCTAAATCTGTTTACACAGTCACGTGTGGGGACTCGCCTCCCTTATGGGGACAAATTGGAGGTCCTCATGAGGGTAATCATTCATTTTAGGGTGAAGACTTGGTTAGGGTTAGGGTAAGGTTAAGGGTTAGGGTTAGGCATGTGTTGGTTATGGTTAAGGTTAGGATAAGTCTCCAGGAAATGCATGTAAGTCAATGTAATGTCCCCTGAAGTGATGTATACATGGTATGTGTGTGTGTGTGTGGGGGGGGGGGAAGTGGGGGTGTTACAAAGTTGACTAAATCATCCAAAATTCAATGAAAGTGTGATCAGCAATTCTATATGTTCAAAGGTCTAATGTGAAGGATATCATGAAGCCTTAATGCAATCGAATGTACAACAAAAAAGTTATGATTAATGAAAGTAGTAAATCGGTCAGATTTGACCCGAAGACAACAGGAGGGTTAAAAGGGGGTTAGGGGTTTTCTCTTACCTGGAGTGTGTTTTATAGGTTTGTGTGCATGTAAATGGTCTGCAAAGGCATTTTGTTTTTATCACAAAATAGAGCCCCTTTAATAAGCATTGTCAAAAGTGTTCCCTCTGCAGAAAAGATTCCCTGTCAGTGCTTTACAATCATATATTGTTTCATATTACTAAGGCAAGAGTATGCCCTTTACTTCTGTAATTGTCAAAGCTTGTGTTAATTGTAACAATACTTCATATAAAATTGTACGTTTTAATCTAGGAATGAATCATATTCTAAGATCATCATACGTTTGTAGCGTCTCTTTTCCTTGAGAACCACACATCTCAACAAAAAATAAAATCACATTTGGAGATACATAGCAGTCAGACAAATGTGGTGTAAAGTAGAAAGAATCATTTCACCTCTGAAAGACTCAAGTAAAGTACAAATGCACACACACGCACACACACACACACCCACACACACACATTCACAGTGTGGTGTCCAAAGCTTGTGTGTCCGCTGGATCTCTCCGGCACCAGAAAGAGGAAGCAGAGAGAAACTAGGTGATGGGATGGAAAGGAGTTGGTGGGGATTAAAGCAGAAAAGAAAGCTGTCAGATTTCAAAGAGAAAGGGAGGTCCTGCTCCAAAAACAGACAGGAAGAGGGCTGGAAGTCAGGTGGGATGATTTGGAAATAGGACTGGGAGCCGGATCAGAGATAGAATGAAAAGACACGAGTATTCAAGGATAGACAAGATGAACCTCGAACATTTTTTAAGTTGTATATCAAAAGCACCGTGAAAGGCTTTGAAGCGCAGCAGTGTACTGGCAAGTGATGAATGTGATATTGACTAACTGCTTAAACATGGATTGCTCTCGAGAGTGCTGGCAAGTCTTTGAAACAACATCCCTCTCTCCATCGTGCCTCCGCGGCTCCAAGCAGACTTTTAGTTCACTCGTTTGTACGCTCGTCTCCCAGGAGGAGCGACAGCATGTCGACACTTTAATTGGAGGGCTAAAGGCTTGAATGCTAATCAAATACACCGGTGGAAAACATGCATGTAAACACAAATGCACACCTAACAATTAGTCATCAACAAATATATTCTCTGCATATTTCTGTGCAGTATGGTATTTCTTGGTTTGATGTTCATTAGATATACATTACATAGTATCATGTATGGAGCGGTGCAGTGATGACGTATTTACCCGGGAGTAAGCTGCCGGTTCCCTCCACAAAAGAGCAATGGGATTTCTCCACAGGATTTTGGAAAATAGCTGGAAATAAGGTCTGTGGAAAACGAACCTGTTTGATAAATGCACGTTTTGTTCAGCCGGATAATCTCCACATGTCTACCCTACTTTTATCATTTTCGAATCATAAATCTAATCGCCAGAAGCAAAATGCTAACGTTATGCAATAAAGGAACTACAGCCGAGTCCAGCAGCACGACTTCAACGTCACGCCAACTTAAGGTCGATATTCAAACACACAGATTCTAAATGGAACGAGTTGAAGCGTTTGTTTGAACAGTTTGCAGGAGGCAGGGACTTGCTTTCAAGCAGAACAGAAACTAACTTAGAGGAGTGTTTACGTGTTCGATGTAATGACGTAAAACGACCTCGACGACTTCTGTAGTCCTATTCAGCCGCTTGGTAACAACCATCGTTTTTCAGACACGTCAACTCTTCAGAAATCACGAGCGGGGTCACTGCTGATGGATTTAATGTCGTAGAACAAAACGTGATCCATCTCTTGACTTTGTTTCAACCACAGACCTTATTTCAGCTATTTTCCTCAATCCTATGAAGAAATCCCATTGGCTCTGAGACGAGGGAACAGGAAGTGGTGAAATGCTGACGCACTTCCTGGTTTTAGGATTCGTCACTGCACCGCTCTATTATTTTGCTGTTATTATAGTTTTCACCTCATGGTATGATTTTAGCAACGTTACATATATTTATTGGTCTTTAAAAAGGTGACATTTTAAAGGAGAGAGCTTTGTATCAGTTTGAATCGTCAACAAAACCCCAATATCTTCTTAAAAGCAGAATTTCCGAGACAACAGAAGCCTCACAAACCAAAAGTAACTTGGTCTCTCAAGCATCTACGCTTCTCTTGTCAGACGAGGATAAAGTCGACTGGACATTCTGGTAAATATCTTTCGAGAGAACTTAAAAAATGGTTCAATTTTTTCGCTCCTTTTCTAACGAACAAAGGATTGAGTTGTGCCGTTAACCCCGCTTGCCCTTCCTCCGTCTGCCAGTTCGGTAACTCGTTAAATGACAGAAAAAGCTAAAAGCCTAGAAAATAAATCTCATTACAAAGACTATTTCCCTCATCTGTGTGGTTCAGTGAGGAAGCAGATTGCATTTCAGTACTTCATTAATAAATGAGTATGTGAACAATGGCAGAATGATGGCTCCATTGTCTTGCAGCCAAAGTCTGAGGCACTATAAAGGCCAGAAGCAAGATACTCATTATGCTGCCTTTTCAGCTCCAAAGTCTGCATGAATAACAGTGTAACTGAAAGAAACTCAGCTTCAGTTTAACGATAAAACTTTGCTACTTGAGTCCTTATCCTAGACAAACTTTGTTCTGCCTCCTCTTTCCTATCAACCCCTTCAAACTCAGAAATCAAAAACAGGAACTCTTGTCTGTCATCTTTGAGGAAATGAAGCATCTGCTGTGGACAGTGTTCAGTCTCAGGGAGGATAAAGGTCACCTCTTCAACCCCAGAATGCACTGGGGCTGGATGAAATCTGACAGGTGGAAATTATCTGAGAAAAGATGTTTGTGAGTGTGAAGGAAGAAGGAAGTGAGGGCGTGTTCTGGGTCAACATAAAAGACTAAAAGGGAGATGAGGAAATGAGTGGCAGTGGGAGGAAAGCTCGGACAGACTGATTAAAGGAACCTGTCGGACATTTTGTGGAAATTATTATTAGTTCTGATGGCCCATCTCTCTGGAAGACTTCTATCTGGTATGTTTTAATCAGAGTTTAAAGCAACACATTTGAAGTCCAGGATTTGCCTCCATTGGACTCCTTTTTTACCTCTGTAACATAATGACATCATGTAACACCCGCGTTTCATTTGGCTAGCTCTCCAACACATTGTACGTGATAGGCTAAGGGGCGGGACATCTCTAAGCGGTTGACCAATCACAACAGAGCCAGCCAGCTAACCAATCAGAGCAGACTGGGCTCTGGTTCCAGACAGAGGGTGAAAAGAGGTGCTGCAGCACAGGCAGTATGAGAACAATAAAGAGCTTTTTGAACATTAAAGCATGGAGACATGTAGAGACACTACATACTGATATACACCTGAACATCAGCAGGAGAGGACTCTTTAAAGTAGAGACACTACATACTGATATACACCTGAACATCAGCAGGAGAGGACTCTTTAAAGTAGAGACACTACATACTGATATTAACCTGAACATCGGCAGGAGAGGACTCTTTAAAGTAGAGACACTACATACTGATATACACCTGAACATCAGCAGGAGAGGACTCTTTAAAGTAGAGACACTACATACTGATATACACCTGAACATCAGCAGGAGAGGACTCTTTAAAGTAGAGACACTACATACTGATATACACCTGAACATCAGCAGGAGAGGACTCTTTAAAGTAGAGACACTACAAACTGATATACACCTGAACATCAGCAGGAGAGGACTCTTTAAAGTAGAGACACTACATACTGATATACACCTGAACATCAGCAGGAGAGGACTCTTTAAAGTAGAGACACTACATACTGATATACACCTGAACATCAGCAGGAGAGGACTCTTTAAAGTAGAGACACTACATATTGATATACACCTGAACATCAGCAGGAGAGGACTCTTTAAAGTAGAGACACTACATACTGATATACACCTGAACATCAGCAGGAGAGGACTCTTTAAAGTAGAGACACTACATACTGATATACACCTGAACATCAGCAGGAGAGGACTCTTTAAAGTAGAGACACTACATACTGATATACACCTGAACATCAGCAGGAGAGGACTCTTTAAAGTAGAGACACTACATATTGATATACACCTGAACATCAGCAAGAGAGGACTCTTTAAAGTAGAGACACTACATCCTGATATACACCTGAACATCAGCAGGAGAGGACTCTTTAAAGTAGAGACACTACATACTGATATACACCTCAGCATCAGCAGGAGAGGACTCTTTAAAGTAGAGACACTACATACTGATATACACCTGAACATCAGCAGGAGAGGACTCTTTAAAGTAGAGACACTATATACTGATATGAACCTGAAAATGTCCTCTTTGACAAATAGACAATGACTGTAACCTTCACTTGTATCCTCTCTACTCATCACTTATCTAATTTCCACACATGTATCCTCTCTCTGAGCCACATAACATATGTTACCTTTCAACCCCTTGTTATTCCTTTTGTCTTCATTGAACACATCTACAGACTGCGCTATGCTCACTGCTACCCTGCTAATGAGACTTTGTATATTTTGCTTGAGATCTGTTTCCCAATCACACAGACAGTGAGGGAGTCATTAATCACAGCACATTAGACAGGCTTTATGTTTACTCATATATTTAACTTTGCTTTATGGCAGTGAGCGACGCCACAATACCACCCGCTGCTTTCTGAGTAATGGGAAGCTGTCGGACTCTCTGAAGAAAGCCAAGGTCAGAGATAATTGATTTTAAAGTAATGCAGAAAGAGGTACAGTTTGCTAATGCGGTGGAATTAGCATTCAGAGACGTTGTTTTGTTCAGACATCAGAGGAGACAGCAGGAACAGGCGGAGTCCTGCTGTCAGTCTGACTGAGAGAGCGTATGAGAGAAGACAAACTATGAACATATGACACATCAGAGCTAAAACATAAACGCTATCATTTATGTAGAGTGATTTGAAATGTAGATATTGCAATTACTAACAGCCTGTAAGATATGTATCAGAAAAGTCTTACAATATAAAATGATTGTTACTTTGTTTATTACCTGATTACTTCCATTACTTATGGTTTAGTTTCCAGATTAAATTATAGGTTATAGTTACAAGAAAGTGTAGTTTTACAAAAGCTGCTTTAGTTTAATACATGCAAGTATTTTTGTTTAATACATCAGGTGTCCAATACCGTGTTTAAAAAATCAGAATCAGAATCAGAATACCTTTATTAGTCCCACAGAGGGGACATGTGCAGCGTTACAGCAGGAAAGAGCCACAGACAGCTTAGTGTTGCATATCTTACATGCGTTAAAAAAAGTACTAAGTTATAATATAATAAACAATATGGTAAAAAAAAACTTAAAGAAGTTACATAATTTTCAAAAACAAATCAAATCTCCAAATCAAATCCTATAGCAGTTCTTAGGATTTAGCAGCCCGGTATATATTACAGTTATTAAAGATGGCATATGTATATAAAGTATATATTGCACATAGTTTGACGGTATTTAACAGCAGCAAGTTACACAATTCACAAAATACAAGATACATACCTTGTAACAGTAACAAGGGTTTAGCAGACAGGTATAAATTACAGTTATTAACGGCATATATATATTGATTTAGCAGACAGGTATAAATTACAGTTATTAACGGCATATATATATTGATTTAGCAGCCCGGTATAAATTACAGTTATTAACGGCATATATATATTGATTTAGCGGCCAGGTATAAATTACAGTTATTAACGGCATATATATATTGATTTAGCAGCCAGGTATAAATTACAGTTATTAACGGCATATATATATTGATTTAGCAGCCAGGTATAAATTACAGTTATTAACGGCATATATATATTGATTTAGCGGCCAGGTATAAATTACAGTTATTAACGGCATATATATATTGATTTAGCAGCCAGGTATAAATTACACAGTTATTAATGGCATATATATATTGATTTAGCGGCCAGGTATAAATTACAGTTATTAACGGCATATATATATTGATTTAGCAGCCAGGTATAAATTACAGTTATTAACGGCATATATATATATTGATTTAGCAGCCAGGTATAAATTACAGTTATTAACGGCATATATATATATTGATTTAGCGGCCAGGTATAAATTACAGTTATTAACGGCATATATATATTGATTTAGCGGCCAGGTATAAATTACAGTTATTAACGGCATATATATATTGATTTAGCGGCCAGGTATAAATTACAGTTATTAAAGACATATATATATTGATTTAGCGGCCAGGTATAAATTACACAGTTATTAATGGCATATATATATTGCACATATAGCACATATTGCACAAAGTTGGTTTGTATTTAGCAGCAAGGGGTCATAAAATAAATTAAAATAACTAAGAAGACATACAAGAAAAGGAATAAAAGTTATAAAAGTTTCCCTTGGTGTTTTGACTTTTTAAGTGCTGTAATGTGGATGCATGTGCTTCGTAAAATATATCGTTCTTTGATATAAAATGTATTCCAACTTTCCTGGTAATCCCCTTTTTCTAATGTAATCTGATTATGTCTTTTTTATGTAGCTGCAGGGGAATAGTTCCTTTGTTTGGTAATCTACAGCCATTACATCTAATTTGTTATACTTACCAACACATAAACAGGGCTTTTAAGCAGAAGCATTGACGAAGGATTGACAGGCGAATACACTCAGTGGCGTGACAAGACACCACACAATGGGACGTGGGTGTCTGCGTCTTTGTGAGCTGGCAATAGAAATTCAGGAGTGAGTGACAAAATATGGTGCCCGGCACCACTTCGGTCCATTAACCTTGTTAACCCGGCACTTCTGAAGCCTACTCAGTACAGTGGAAGAATTCTCCTATAACAGCCACTCAATGAAATCACCTGTAACCTGAGCCTCTGATCTGGTATCACTCATTTTACACCGGACGCAGCCCTTCCATAACTGAGGAGACTAGCCTCTATCCAGACTCCATTGCTCAGGCACTTTTAATACATGTGTAATATATATATCTTTCTCATTGTGACAAATCTCACCAATGAGGGATGACCTCTTTGTTAAAAAGCTCTTATAGGTAGACTACATGTACTGGATGCTCCAGGCAAGTCAACCTTGGTATTGTGTCTTTTATCTTTTATAATTCTGGCATTGGCATTTACAGTAAAAGCCGGCAGGAAGTGTCAAAAGAGTCTCAAAAGTGTGGCCGTTATGCAAGAAATACAGGAAGGGGGAAGGGTCGAAATGAACTAGTTCGTACCCCATGTTGTACGAATATGTCAGAAGAAAAAAAAGGTATATCACTGTTTCAAACATTTGAACTTAAAGTCAGATTAAAAGCACTTAAGGACACTTTAAGATTGTTGATTTCCCAAATTATGAGAGGTTGTCACAGCATACAACTGATGCCTTTTAAGGGTATGGAAGAGGCCATTTAAAAGCACTGGTACCATCACATAACATCAAATCATTTGGCTTTAAACCATACCCATGACTGAGTAATCTTAACACAGGTTGTTGACGTGCAAAAACAGTTTCCCTACATATTTAATTAACTACTTATAATTAAAATTGGCTAATAATGTTTAAAAACTATTTAAATGTTTGTAGCATTGTCCAATATCCACAATATCCTTCTTGACAGGGCTGTTTTTGAACAATATAAGACTTAGGTTTACCAACTTCAAGCATCACTTCAACACTTTTCGCTTTTCTACATAGTTACATCTGCATCCCTCCAGGAACAGCTGTCACTGGATCAGAGAAATTGCAGTTGATGGCTGACTGAGCTGGTGTTGGCACTTGTCAACTAATAAATACATATGTTGTGACAGACTAGACACGAGCATATGTTCCAGAAGAGTTTTATTCACACACATGAATTAAAAATAAGCTTATTTATAGCAGAAAGCCTTAGATGTTATTCAAAGAGTGCTTCCTTGATATTGCTTTGAAGCCTATACCTGTTTGTATCAACTTCCTCTTGTATTTCCTTTGTTTCTATGGGTTATACGCCAACACTTTTTGAGACATATATGGATAAAACAACGAGGCTGGTGCGTTTCACTCTTCCTGACACGCTGTCTGTGTGATTTTGAAGCTTGTCGCCGCAGTCAGGGCCGTATCCAGGATTTCCTAAATACCGAGGTCCAAACATGCTAGGGGGGTTTGGGGGATACCCCCCGAGATTTTGGGGATTTTCATGATCTAGTTATGGTGCCTTTTAAGTCCTATGGGGGGTCACAAATTGGATAATATATCAATTTCAAACCATGTCAGTGGGCTGACAATGTCAGCATCAATTATTTTGAAAGTGTAATACATAATAAGAATCAGTTGATTGTTACTATTAATGATCTGGACAT
The DNA here is from genome assembly GCF_902827175.1 of Gymnodraco acuticeps. NCBI lineage: Eukaryota > Metazoa > Chordata > Actinopteri > Perciformes > Bathydraconidae > Gymnodraco > Gymnodraco acuticeps. The sequence goes on along the minus strand of NW_022992131.1, from coordinate 124,677 downwards.
GCAGAAGAGGCTAAAATGATCACAAAACATTGTCAACATCAGTGGCGAGCCGTGACTTTTATACCTAGGCCCTCTGACCCCCACCCCTTCCCTCGAGTTATTACGTCACAGCGTATACGTATACTTCAGCGGAATATCAAAACAAAACGCATCAATGAAAGCGACCCTCTACCACACAAAACAACACCTGTAAATAACCCTATTTGTGTTCTTTGAAATTGAAAAGGATATTGCATTGTGTTTGTTACTTTTGTTGCAGTTGTATGTCTTAAGTGTAATTTGGCATGCTTTTATTTTGAAGGCGAGTTAACGCTGTTGACAGGAAGTTGTTGTTGCTATGGAAACAAGAAACGTTTCACAGCGGGCAGAACTTGTCATAAAGTCCGCGATAATAACACCCACCCATTTAGCGGGAAGATATGATTGGTCAATTGTACTGTCATTTGACATTACTCTCTCGTTCAGTTACTATAGCGGGCCCTCTGTGAATTCATAGCTGGACGTCCAACAGCTCCTCTCTTCACAGACTCGCAGAGACGAGCTTCTTTCATTTAACCCTTCACATTCCAACAGAAACTGAATAGGCAGATTCGAAGGATTTATTTCTTTGGAAATGTTACTTTAAATACAATTAAATCAAGTTATTTTGGTAAAACTAATGAAAAATATAACTAAACAAATATATTAAAAAATATATAATTTGTTTTAATGTTTTTAAATATTATTTTGTAGAATATCTTAGGCCCTCACAGAGGGCCCTGATGGCTCGCCACTGGTCAACATTCATTTTCTATGTCTCTCTCCTTTCCATAACCTACAGCCTCTCTTCCATCTTCTTGAGTCTCTCTGTCTTCTCCCTGTTCATTACTCTCTCTGTCCTCTACGCTTTCTCTTTGTTCAATCTCTCCCTCGTTGTTCACTTTTTGCTCCTCTTCACTTGTCAAACCTGCCAGTGAATCAAAAGCAATTCAGCAATTTAGTTCATTTCACTTGTTTGTTTGCATTCTTTTTTTATTTAAATCTGTTTTGTTTGATTCTCAAAAGAGAACAAAGATGTAAGCAGATTGTGTTTTATACAATTGTATGTTATTATGACATCATAACAAGACTATTGTTATAGACACATTACATTTCTCTCTCTCTCTCTCTCTCTCTCTCTCTCTCTCTCTCTCTCTCTCTCTCTCTCTCTCTCTCTCTCTCTCTCTCTCTCTCTCTCTCTCTCTCTCTCTCTCTCTCTCTGTAAAAAGAAAATACAATGTTATATCTTCGATGTTTTACTCAAATTGAAATAAAAGAAAAGCATTACAACGTTTGTTAAAAGGTAATCCTTCTGACATTGGATGAATGTAATTAACTTTAGCTCTCTAGCTAGTTTATTCACGCTATTTAAACCAAAGTATAGCCTAAAGCTGCAATATAAGTTAGTGTGCATGTTGTCGGACGTCCACTGACTAACGTAGAGCGTTCACAGGATCTGCTGGTCATATGATGTCCTGATGAACAGAAACACAAGCAGCCCGATGGACTCAGATCTCTAGATACTTCATCACTCCTTCGCTGCTCCGGTACAAGTCCGAGCTGCGGTGATTTGTTGATACATGTCGTCTTCTTCTGTTTGCTTTAATCGAGGCTACGTAGTTATGCAGCGCCCCCATGGTCAGTAAATGGAAGTACTTCAAAGAACCCCGTTTAGTGCAATTATTTCACAAGTTTTGTTACACACAGCTCGGAAAATATTACCGAGGTCCGGACCTCGGTGACTTCAATGGTAGATACGGCCATGGCCGCAGTGATGGCGTTAACAGCAGTGTCACTTTCCCTGTAGCTTCACACCGGTGAGTGTTGCACAATGTTCAGCAGTCCGAGAGGATTTCTGAACAAGTCTGGAGTGATGTCAGAGAGCAGCAGGGAGATACTGTTTTTACTGTGCATTATCTGTACCTTATCTTCATATTTATTTCAAGGGGCTCTTATGTTCCCTTTCCAGCAGTGTGTTATACAGGTGTAGAGGAAACTTCTGTGTAGCTATGCAGTGGGAGTCACCGACTCAGGAAGGAGACACGGTAGGAGCAGTAGCTTTGATGTCAAACACTGGTGGTTTATTTGGAGTTAACGGCCGGAGGATTCACATCACAAGTCCAAGAGTCAGAGGTTCTGACTTCACGGTAGAGTTGCCACGTCAATTCTGGAGAGCCTCTCTCTTGCTAGCCCATTTAACTGGTTCCACATAGAGTCATCAACATGTTTTGATAAGATAGCTTTAGATAGTTTGGGCACACTAAGTTACCAGCTTCCGCCACTTATGGCCTTGGATATGTCATGCCCTGGAGTCCTCAGACAACAGAGAAGGAAGTGTCCCAGTGTACCCACAATACAGACCATCTGTGACCCAGTATTGACCGGTCACAGAATGGGAACAATAACATTATTGGCTGAAGCAGCCTGTGTCCTTAAAGGAGGTAAACAGACGTCAGGGTTGGTCCTGTACGTCACATCTTGGCGTCTATGACAATTATTTCCCTAACAACAGGTAATATAATATTGGGACTGGGAGGGATGAAACCCTCTTTAATGGTCTCACATGCAGAGCACACAGCACACACAGTGACATGTGTTCTCTGCTATTAACCCATCCTAGAACCAGGACTGGAGTCTGGTACTAGGAGCAGTGGGCAGCTATTGTACAGCGCCCGGGGAGCAATGGGAGTGAGGGGGGAAGGGGGATGTCCGGTGCCTTGCTCAAGGGCACCACGGCAGGGCAGGAGGTGAGCTGGGACCTCTCCAAGTAGCAGTCCACACTCCATATTGTAGGTCTGGTCGGGGACTTGAACCGGCGACCCTACGGCTCCCAGTCCAAGCCCCTATGACTGAGCCACTGTTGAGTTGTAAAGGGTCTGCACATGCTAAAATCCCAACATTCACACAAGAGGGAGTTTCTTTCTCACACACTCCCCCATTAAGCATGTCCAGGTAGAGGCAAAAGGTACAAATATGAAACTTAAAATTATCATAATAGTGCCCCTTTAATCAACATGTTGACATGCTTTGGGCAGGCACCGATGGAATATTCATGTTTTTGAATAACAACACATATATAATTTCTAAATTTAACATGTTCAGTTTTTATATATGCGCTACCAAAATGTAATTCAAGTGGAGAAAGATAAATACTTAAGTACAAGTAACAATACCAAATAGTAAAAGTACTTTGTTACAAGTTAAAGTCCTGCATTTCCAATCTTTCTTAAGTAAAAGTACAAAAGTATCAGCATTGAAATATACTTAAACTGACTCAAGTACTCGTTAAATGTAATGTCAGAATCCTATGCGTATAAATTATTAGATTATGATTATTGATGCACAAATGCTGCTTTGTGTTCTAAAGACTAGAATACAGCTTCATACTGTACGTACATGCAGTCCATCTAATTTGCACTGCAGTAATAAATCACTGCTCAAATGTTTTAAATCTTCAAAATGTTGACAAGATGTGGACACTTTACTCAGACACTACAGATACTTGGCTATTTCTTGATGAATGTATGATCAATAACGTCCTTCAGGGCGCAGAGGAACGTTGGACAACATTTGATTTCCTCACAGCAGAAGATCCTGATATGAAACACCAGTTGTGTAAAACATATAAGGTTGTCCTATTTGAACATTGTTCATGTTAATGATTGATCACCTTATCACTTTTTAAATAAAAAAAACATTGAGCAGGCTGTGTAAACCTCCAACAGAGACTCTGTCAGAGTGGCTTTCCCTTTTGGAACGGATTAAAGGCCGCAGTGTGTTTTTTATTTCTCACAAGGCGCTCCTGACCTTGCAACATCAGATTCCAGCCAGCCGTCTGTTAGTGCATTTTTGAGCTGGAAAAGTAATAATTGTAATTACTTTATATACTGCTTCTGGATATTTTAACCTATGATATACGTATTCTTCCGATTATGGACTATTGTGATGTTGTCTACCAAAATGCACATAAATCAGATCTTGCTCCACTCAACATAGCCTATAACAGACTATGCAGATTTGTTCTTGGTTGTCCTTTTCGTACACATCACTGCACAATGTATAACCAACTTAAATGGCCTTCTTTAAATGTAAGAAGACACACGCATTGGCTTCAGCTGATATCTAAATGCATTTATCTTAACTATCCCCCTTATTTAAAGCAGTATTTCGTACCCTACTCACCAAATCATCAAGTTAGACATTCTGTTCAGATTTATTTCTCTGTCCCCTCTGCAAAGAAATGGATTGGCAGAAGAGCGTTCATGTTCAAAGCCCCAACTGACTGGAATACTTTACCTGCTGCTATTAGATCTCTGTCATCATTGGGTTTATTTAAACATGCATTATCATCTCACTTTCAACTGGTCTGTACTTGTTATAACTGATATTGATGAAACTGATTTGCTTGACTGTCTCAAATTGTAATGATTGTGTGCATTGCTTGAATTTTACTTAACAGACTGTATGTGGTTTGTCTTGTGTGTCATGTTTTACATTTTGTCTTTTTGTTTATGTCTGTCTGTAAGTTGTTGCTATTGTCGGGACGCCCTTGAAAACGAGATGGTGCATCTCAAGGGGTTTATCCCAATCAATAAAAATGTCTATATATATTTAGTTGTAGCTAGTAATCTGAATTTGTAAATTAACGTAAGCTGTCAGATACATTTAGTGGACTAAAACATGGCTGGCTTCCAAAATGTAGTGGAGTAAAAGCATCAAGTAGCATTACATGATAAATGCCAAACATTGACTTTCTGTGTTAAATGTACTGTAATTAAAACCTGGCTGGGCAAACTAATGAGGCTTGACCGTGACCCGTGCACTGCCTTGTCACTCCGCCATGGCAATTTGTTGGGAGAGGTTCAGTTAGAGGATAACTGTCTGTGAACTGTGTCTGCCTGGCTGGACACGCTGCTTTAAGAGGTGAAGAGAAGCCGCTGCAGTGTGTGTGGGTTTGTCAGTGGGTTTGTTCGGGTAGCTTAAAAAGGTTGCACAGGGAGGGAGGTGAGACACAAATAAAAAAATATCAAGAAGTGATGTTGAGAGGAAACCAGAGAGGAATGACAACTGACAGAAATGCCCGCATGACAGCGAGACAGAGTGGTGATGTTCATTAATCATTTAGTGAGAAATCTCTCTCAGTACCCTCACTTAGGAAAATCCAGGAATACCCGCTGTGTGTGTGTGTGTGTGTGTGTGTGTGTGTGTGTGTGTGTGTGTGTGTGTGTGTGTGTGTGTGTGTGTGTGTGTGTGTGTGTGTGTGTGTGTGTGTGTGTGTGTCGCTGTCAGTCTACGCAGAGCCAGAGGACATACTGTATGCTGGTCAGCCAGTTACCCTCCCTACTGTCTCATCATTTTCTCTCTTTCGTGGCCATTACAGCGAGTCCCCTCGGGGCCTTGCCACACACGCACACACAGTAGCAAACAATGGGAAATTGACTGGGTAAGCATTCACACATGCACGCTTGCACACAAACACTTCATCCATCCAGCTCGAGGGCCTTGGTGAGTAGCAGCCCCATGCTAAGGCCTTGGCCACATTAGCATCCTGGCGGGAGACATTTCGAGTGTTCCCGCCAACAGCCTGCAGCTAACGTCCTCCCACCAGAGCTGGCACCCGTTACAAGAGCTGGAGTGGTCACAAAGTGGGAACAATCTAATCCCTGACTCTTTTTTTCGCAGTATCCTCATCCACCGAGGGGCTTATTTAGGCCACTTTAAATAAATATGAGTCCTGTAGGCGCGCTCACTGGGATTGATTGGATTAAATGGTTGCAGCAAAGAGCAGGGTTAACGCTATAAGAGAAAGAAGCTGTGATGCAGCAGTTACCAGTTTAAACCCCTTCACAGTGATCTCACATGACAGCCTTATACAGTATCCTTAGTGTAAGTGCACCCTGCAGCTATGCTTCCCTGTGCGGATTAGCACCTGCGTCATCGTGCCTCTATTCGGTCGGAGTTAGCCCGCCTCCTCCCCTGAGCTATGATCATTCTCCAGTTGACAGTCATTTGAAATGTACCGTACCTGCGTAGGGGACGGGAGCGTCTTTGTCCAAGGCGACCAGCGGAGGATCCAGCAGAACCACGGCAGTGTTCTCAGTGATCACCCCGTGGTACGATGTCTCAATCCACGGCTTGTGTTTGTTCACTGTGGAGACAGAAAGGACAGTGTGAGAAGTCAGGGAAATACTCAATGGAATTGTGAGTTTTTGGGGGGTTTCCCCTGTCCTGTAGTGTGTTAAGGTTTGTGTGCATGTACATGGTCTGCTAAGGCACACATCCCTGTGTTCCCTCCAGAGGAAGTTTCTCTCCCACACACTCTCCCCCCCCCCCCCCCCTACCTGAAACGGCTCAATTTGACTCCTTTGTTTACTTCTGTATAATGTATTTAGTCACCCATGTTTATATGTTATTTATTTCAAGTACTTGATTGGGCTAACTTGTGTTTTATATTGTGGATTATTTATATAAAGGTTTATACTGTAAATTCACTATTTATGGGATTTATTTTGTATTCTATTATTCCATTTGTACAATGCCTTTCTAACATGCTGCTATGATAAAACAATTCACCGATTTGGGATCATTCAACTAAATCTAATCTAATCAGAATCAGAAATCAAATATATCCTTTATTTAACCAGGTAATAGTAGAAGTGCTTTATTCGTCCCACAATGGGGAAATGTACAATGTTACAGCAAAGGGACAGTCACAAAGGCAACAATTACCACACGTTAAAGAAACTATCCAAAAGATTGATATTTAAGTTTGACATACACATCCAAATACACCGCAGAAACAAACATGCCCTTGTAAATATATCCTTTATTTAACCAGGTAAAAGACTTGAACTTGTCACGCTCTTCCTGCCTCTCATTTAGCTAATCCCACCCAAACAACATCTTCTTCTCTCCCTATTGTTCCTTTTTCTTCCTCCAAACATTCCCTGCTCGCTCGGTGCCATGCTTGATCAATGACCACCACTGAGCTGCCAGCAGAAAACAAGGCCAAGTCAAAACAAAGTTCACCAACTGAGGGGCCTGATTAAGGACCATAATTGTGTAACAGCTTCCCTGGGCTGTACGCGGCACCGTGCCGACCCACTTGCTATTTGTTTACCATCCTAAAAAGAAAAACAAGGAGAACAACTGGAACCCTGAAGTATAATAAATAATAAAATAACCAATAGGAAATGGATGTTCTAACAAACCACCTAAACCTATATGAATTGGCATCAGGAGCTAAATTAAACCACAGCAAAACTGAAGGTGGAGCGGCACCGACGATGCCAAATGTGACATTAACATTCAAGTGAAAAAATAAATAAAAATACTTGGAATAACTATTTGAAAAAATAAATAACCCTGAAGTACTTCTTAGTGCTGCTTAGCTGCGCCAGAAAGAAAGCTGGAAATTATATTTGTTCTGCTTTATGTTCACTGTCAAGTTGCTGGACTGAAAATGACACAAAGCAAGGCAGTCATTTGTTGCCCTCTGAAAAACTATGCGTTAAAAAGAACACAAATAATTTGGTTTATGGGGAAAGAAACGCATATGTAACAATTACCTTCCATTCAGCAAAAGTAAAGTGGACTCTTTTGAAGTGCTAATCAAGAAACCATTTCAGACCACCTCAATTATTCACTGAATGTCAGTAAAAGCTACTTGGCAGTGCTTAAATGTTTACTTTCCAAACAACCAAGACAGAATAATGTTACCAGACATTATATTCTATAATTTGAGTACACAAAAACACTTGCAGCTTTCACATTTTCTCAAGAACTGCTCCTTAAAACACCCCAAAAAGTGTGAAGTCGAACTGAAATGCACTTCCTGTTTTCTGTTCAGATAAGATAAGATAGGGAAATGTTGCGTTGCAGCAGCGTAAAATGACATGGCGAGGTAATGGAGGAAGGCTGTCAATGAAAGAATATAAAACTCTGGGTTTTATGGTTAAAAAGAAATGCGGGACACTTACTTCAATAAATACGCTGATTTTTACAATAAAACTTCCCCTATTTCCAACAACTTGTATACAGACTCTTAATGCACTATTTAAATATTTCACTTTTTGTCTAATTGTATTTACTATTTAATATTTACTTGCACTATATTTGTCTGTTTTATTGTGTTGCAGCCTTGAACCTATTTGTGTTGTGCAATGGTGGGGCTAAAGCATACACTGTAGCTATACAAATATGTTCTATAATGTAACTGCAGGATGATAAAAATATATTTCCATCCATTAAGAATTATATGTTCAGTCCCCTCTACGTCTTCTGAAAACGAAACAACAACTTTAGCAGTCAGTATAACAACAGAACACACCTTTTTACCCCCTTTTCCGTCCCTGCTAGAGAGCAGGGACTTTCGTGGGAGAAAAAGGTCCCTATGTCTGATTGGCTGGGTGGATTGAAAACCACGCCCCGTAAAACTCCCAAAAACTTTTGTGAAGCCGCCATTTTATTATCCTCGCATTAGCATTATTAGCATTAGCATTATCCCAACGCACAAACGCAGAGAGACTAACTTATGGCAACACAAAAGAAAACATGGGAGCGGTGGAGATGAGGAGGTGTCGGCGTTCTGGCGATTTACTCGGAAGGCTTCAGTAGAAGCTGCTGGGAGTCCCAGCAGCTTCAACTGAAGCCAGTCCCCAACTCCGGGGACTTCCGGCCGGGGACTTTGGGCGGCAGTATACGCCGTGAAGTGGTTTGCGGCCTGCCAGTAAACCCAAAGCAGAAGAAGAAGAAGTGACGTCAGCGGCTTCATTTGACTAATCCTCCCTCAGGGACTTATTCCGGTGTGAACGCGATCTGTACTTAGTTCATGAGAACTAAAGAGTTCTCATGAACCTTTGTGGGAAAAGTACTGCGGTGTGAAAGCGCCTAATGTAAAGCTACAAAATGAAGGTCCAACATTGATTGACTTCAGCACAAGTTGTGTATTTATTGTTTTGAGGACTGAAGAAGCTATGAGAGCTGGAGACAACATGCTAACATTACATCGATGTATATTCATGAGCGTCAGCGCAGAAAGCATGGCTCACGGCTGAAGCAGTCAGAGGAGATCGTTCACACGGTCAGAGAGATGGGGACACATTAGTATATTAGGATGTAATAAATCATGAGTTTGCGACATCCGTGAGGGATAAAATAACTCTGGATTTCAACTTTAAATGCCAAACTATGTCATTTTGGGAAGTAATAGCTTGCTGACGCTGCTGTGCAGAACATGCAAAGGGAGACGTGGGTCATACCTGCCTGTCTCTGAGACAAACCTGTGTTCTGCAAAGCGTGATGCATGTAAAGACTAATTAGCACACTGGTATTATCTCATGCTCTGGAATTATACAGCAACAATCATACATTTTCAGCAGGAAATGAAGGGCATTAGAGAAGCATAGACAGGGAAGGCAGATGAAAAACACTCTCCTCCAGCGTGGGACAAGTGCACGACCCCAGTAATAAATGTGTAATACAGGATATAACAAGATTTGAGCACACTGCGTGACAGCTAATGAGCAGTCTTGAAAACAAAAGAGACGTGTCCTAAAATTTATATCAAATCCTCTCACAGCTCAGGAGCCATATTGACCTTTAAATCCTTCGTGTTGCCGTGTGTGTGTGTCGCTCACCATGACTACCGAGCAGTGTCCCGCTGACCTAAATGTTATCCGTGCTGCCAACAAATGTTTTATTTGAAGACGCAGGTGAGAGAATGGGCTGCAACAGAATGATACAGGAGTTAAAATGGATGCTTTCTCTATAGGATACACAACACACGAAGCGAGTGGCAACAGAACATCACAATATTGACTTGACATCAGTACACTAAAGGGTAATTTGTTACTGCAAATGTATAAAGCACTTTAATTAAAGTGAAGATCATCCTTATGGATATTAAAGTGTACTCCAGTGATAAAGTATTGCATTAACCTTTTGCATTGACCCTTTGGTAATCTTTGGGTACAATTTACCGTGAACATGATTTGGGTTTAAAAGTCTAATTAAAAGGAAAGAAAAATACTGGCAATCCTTCACAAATATTGTCTTTATCTCAATTCCTAACAATATAGGAAGCACAGGTTCAAACCCCACTGCAGTCAGCATGTCGTTGTGTCCCTGAGACACTTCACCCCAAATTGCTCCAGTCGGGATTGTCCACACTATTGAGTATTGGATAAAAGCGTCTAACAAGTGACATGTAATTAGGGTGACCAGGTCCCAACAAACCAAATGTGGGACAAGGAGTATGTTTGTGTTGGACAATGTGTGACACCCTCTCAACAGCACCCCCCCCCTCTGTTTAATTTGGTTTATTCAACAGCATCCAATAACCAATGACAGAAAGTGAGGTCAAAATGCAGTAATAATTTAGTATCTTAATAAAGAAAAGTAAGGCAGCAGGCATTATTCACTTCAAGTGTTTAGAAATGCATCTTCCTAATTCAACTAGTGTATTACCTGTAAAAGTAGGCACAACTTAAATTAATAGATCAAATAAAACCATAAGTGCAAATCAAAACTGTCCAGGAGGGAACAAAAACATAATAATACATAAAATAAAATAGCTTTCAGTTGTGTCCATCACAGCAACAACAGGTGGACATTTGGTCACCCTACATGTAATGTAATGTAATATCTAATTAATGTTCACAAATACGCAGCTAGATCACATTTAATAATGAAAGAGTCATTGTTTTTTTTTTCGTAATAAAGTAAACATGCATGTAAAGAAATACATGAAATAATGAAAATGGTGTGTTTTCGTTAGACACTCCCTACCTGCTAAACCAAATCTTCTGAACTCAATATCCTCAATTGTAGAAAATAGCCTTGATAACATTTATAATCATGATAATTTGATCATTTCGAATCACATAACATAACCTGCCAAAATGTTCCAAAATGGGTCATTCTTATAGCACAAAGCTACATCAATGACACAGCAGTTAAAACAGAGTCTTTCCTATAAGATACACAACACATATAGCGAAAGTGGCAGACAACAGAACATCACACTTGTGTCTGATGACCCCACGCTGCTGACCTGCGATTTCACCGCCACAGAAGATGGAGTGCATCTCTCCGTCAGTCATCCAGGCCTATCTGAGGGTTAATGGTGTCTCAAAGCCTTGTGTGTGTGGAGGATCGAATGGGTTTTCACCAGGACTGATGAGGACATTAAAGGAGCGTCCACCTCCAATAATCGCTGCAGTGTCTTGATGGGGGTGCCACCTACATTTCAACTCAACCCTCCCACAACCAACCCTACAAATCTGCAGCTCATCAGATCACCGGTGAGAAATACCAGGCTGTCTTACTAGGATTGGGGTCCATGTATTGACAGTTTGAGATGTCATTAACGGAGAATGGATGGATACACTTCTTTCAAATAATGCAGGTTACCAGAGGTGAAAGAAGGGTGGAGGGGGAGGTAAGGGGGTGGAGGAATGAACATGCCACACCATCAGTTGCACAGATTCCCAGAGGAAACATTGCATTTGTGATGGGACCGATGGCTGCCAGTGCTAATGCCTGGACACTAAGGCACAATTTATAAACCGACCTTAACGTTGACCCTCCATGAAAGAGTGAACTGGTCAGAAGTTTCAATCTCAGCTGATGAGGCTCCTTTTTTTTAAGGTGGATGGTGTGAATACAGCGGTAATCTCCAGGAACAAGCTCCCCTTTCTCTGGCAGAAACAAGAGCTGTCTTTATTATTCGTAGCAATGGTAGATAATCAACATCTCTCTGAAGAAAATATATAAAAAATACTTGATGTACATCAGTGGTGTTTTTTGCAACAGTCCGTAAATACAAAACTTAACAAACAAATTAACAGTTTTCTTAGTAAAGACATGTAAATACAACGTAAGCTTAAAGATGTTACCGACATAGTTCCTGTTGGAGGGTTTAACACTTCCTGTTAGGGGTTTGATACATTTCTGTTGGAAGGTTTAACTTCCTGTCAGATGGTTTAATAACTTCCTGTTGGAGTGTTTATTAACTTCCTGGTTGAGGGTTTAATAACTTCCTATTGGGGGTTTGATAACTTCCTGTTGGAGGGTTGCATAACTTCCTGTTTGGGGTTTGATCACATCCTGGAGGAAGGTTGAATAACTTACTGTTGGAGGGTTTGATAACTTCCTGTTGGAGGGTTTGATAACTTCCTGTTGGAGGGTTTAATAACTTCCTGTTAGAGGGTTTAATAACTTCCTGTTGTGGGGTTTGATAACTTCCTGTTGGAGGGTTGAATAACTTCCTGTTGGAGGGTTTGATAACTTCCTGTTGGAGGGTTTAATAACTTCCTGTTGGAGGGTTTAATAACTTCCTGTTGGAGGGTTTAATAACTTCCTGTTGGAGGGTTTGATAACTTCCTGTTAGAGGGTTTAATAACTTCCTGTTGTAGGGTTTGATAACTTCCTGTTGGAGGGTTTGATAACTTCCTGTTGTAGGGTTTAATAACTTCCTGTTGTAGGGTTTGATAACTTCCTGTTGGAGGGTTTGATAACTTCCTGTTGTAGGGTTTAATAACTTCCTGTTGTAGGGTTTGATAACTTCCTGTTGGAGGGTTTGATAACTTCCTGTTGTAGGGTTGAATAACTTCCTGTTGTAGGGTTTGATAACTTCCTGTTGGAGGGTTTGATAACTTCCTGTTGTAGGGTTGAATAACTTCCTGTTGTAGGGTTGAATAACTTCCTGTTGTAGGGTTTGATAACTTCCTGTTGGAGGGTTTGATAACTTCCTGTTGTAGGGTTGAATAACTTCCTGTTGTAGGGTTTAATAACTTCCTGTTGTAGGGTTTGATAACTTCCTGTTGGAGGGTTTGATAACTTCCTGTTGTAGGGTTGAATAACTTCCTGTTGTAGGGTTTGATAACTTCCTGTTGGAGGGTTGAATAACTTCCTGTTAGAGGGTTTAATAACTTCCTGTTGGAGGGTTTGATAACTTCCTGTGGAGGGTTGAATAACTTCCTGTTAGAGGGTTTGATAACTTCCTGTTGGAGGGTTTGATAACTTCCTGTTTGATGGATAAAAACTTCCTGTTGGAGGGTTTAATCACTTCATGTCGAAGGGTTGAAAAACGTCCTGTTGGGGGTGTGATAGCTTCCTGTTGGAGGGTTTAATAACTTCCTGTTGTAGGGTTTGATAACTTCCTGTTGGAGGGTTGAATAACTTCCTGTTGTAGGGTTTGATAACTTCCTGTTGGAGGGTTGAATAACTTCCTGTTAGAGGGTTTAATAACTTCCTGTTGGAGGGTTTGATAACTTCCTGTTGGAGGGTTGAATAACTTCCTGTTGTAGGGTTTGATAACTTCCTGTTGGAGGGTTGAATAACTTCCTGTTAGAGGGTTTAATAACTTCCTGTTGGAGGGTTTGATAACTTCCTGTTGGAGGGTTTAATAACTTCCTGTTGGAGGGTTTGATAACTTCCTGTTGGAGGGTTGAACAACTTCCTGTTAGAGGGTTTGATAACTTCCTGTTGGAGGGTTTAATCACTTCATGTCGAAGGGTTGAAAAACGTCCTGTTGGGGGTGTGATAGCTTCCTGTTGGAGGGTTTAATAGCTTCCAGTCCCCATTAGTTGGTCTGTAACAGCACTTAATGTGGACGACCCTCCGCTCAAATTTGATAACAGAGTATAATTGGGGAGGGAGAGGGTGTAAGGGATGGTTTTAAGTGAACGAAAGTGCAAAAGCCAAATTAGTTTGCATCATTTCACTGGTACAGTCAGAGAGAACCAAATCTCCGAGGTTGCTCTCTTTGCAAAGTCTTGAAGCTTTAGTGCCAACAACACAAACCAATGAGGAAAAGTGGACGTTTGGCATTTTGATTGAACCGTGCGGAGCTCAACGACTCAGCCTCCAGCCTTCAGACAGCCTCTAATAGGATGTGTGCTTGAAAAAAAGAATCAGCAAACACACGCACACAGTGTAAAGAAAAAAAAAAGCAGCTGCTCTCCAAGTGACCCCAATTTTTAAAAGCAAACACCTTCAATGTCTACTAAAAGCACTCAGTAAATGGCATTCAGTAACCTCGCTTTTTGAACGAAGAGAGGTTGAATTGCCAACGTCTTGTGAAAACTCGAGGCTGTTTGTCTGAACATGACAAGCTGAGATGCAAGAGCTTTCACATCTTCAGGACTGAACCGCAATCAAAGACAACATTTACTGTTTCAGATGTTAACAATCTGATAAAACCGCTCAAACAAGATTGTTTTGTTCGCTTTTTCTAACCTGAGCCAGGCTTCAAATACCATGACCTTTGGCACTGTGTCACACAGAGGAACGGCAGCGGGGGGAATTATGTTAACTGGCTTCAGAGGAGACTGGACAACATATTATTATTTAGCATACCCCACCTGTAGACTGACATTTATAATTCTTTATTTATTTATTAAATTATTCTTTTACATTTTATCTTCCCGTTTCATCAACAACACAGCAGCTTGTTTATCCATTCAGCAGTGACGTGCGGTGAGGTTCATGGCTGGTGAGGCACTGACTCTTTCAGATTCAGATTCACAAATATCATATTTTGACCATAATCGAAATATTAAGTTATTTTCAAAAGCTTTTTTAGTCTGATGTTTCGATTCATTTTAAACAGACTGTTCAACAAAAGGATACCCACAATCTAAATATTGGATTGTTCTTTCTTAGTAAGATCCCATTTTAATTACAATTGTGGTCTTACCTTGACTTGAAGATGAAGTCCATGCTATCCTTCTGGACAACAACCTCTATTACTTGTTTGTAAAAGTCCTCCTTATCTTCCTCTAGTTTCAAAAGTCTAGCTTGTTGTTTGCGTCTACCGTCTCTGCGTAGAATAACAGTAGCAACAAGAACCTGTGGGCTCACGTGCGCCCCCTTCAGTGCGGCAGAGGTTATGGCTGCCTCCCCTGGTGCTTTTTTCATTGCCGTTGTATGATGAGACCAGCGAGCCTAAATATCATATACGTGAAATAAGCTATTTAGAGACTATGGATGGCGAGGATAAATGTAATAAAGGGATCTACAAACATTACATTGGTGACATACAGTGAGATGGTGCAGGCATGCGCTTAGGGCCCGCTTTCCAGCCAGTTTCTGTGGGGTGACGCATTCTGAGGTGAGGCAGAGCTCATCTGTGCCTCACCTCACCCACAGTAACTGGCTTGAGCGCGCTCACAAAATAAGTGCCCGCGTTAAATTAGTGCCCGCGCTCCAGCCAGTTACTGTGGGCTTACGAGAGGCAGAGCTCGTCCCTGCCTCACTTCTCATCGCTACCCGTAGTTGTAGCGGAGCTCGGCAAATTTGCTGATTTTGACTATAAAAAGCGATTGGAATCAAACAGAAATCACATTTACAACACAGATCAGTGGAGACATGTTATTATTATTACTATTTAGTTTTTCTTTAGTTGTTTTTCCGTTACATTGGAGTATGACAGGTGAGGCTCAGCCTCCCCTGACTGCACGTCGCTGCCATTCAGTACACAACTTTGAATACAGAAGTGTGTGTCCATTTATTAATAACAACAAATATAATTATAGTAACAATAATAGAAATGAATAAATAACAGTACGGATAAAATAGGTATTAAAAAACACATTAAAAAACAATAATAAACTATATCTTAATAATAACTAAAAGTAGTGGTGCATGTATGCAGTTGTCTTTAGCAAATATATCCACTAATGTGCTTTAAACCTTAATTGTATTACTTGTTTCCACCTTTTTCTGCTTCCAGCTGTTTCACCCACCTTGTTTTTGCTAAATACAGCAACTAAACAAATTAATTGTTGTTATAATAAGCCCCTTGTAAAATGTGTCTCTCTTTTCACAAATCAGTAGAGTTAGAGGCCCCAGGATTATTTGTGTTTCTTAAAACCTATTTAATTACAGGGGGCTGAGGGGTGCAGTTATTAAAGCGGTACAGGCTAATATAATCAGTGTGTGTGACAGCGCCGAAGCTCGGCTGCCCTTTCCTGACGCTGCCGGTCAGACGGACTATCTGCCGCCGCCATTTCACTGCCAATTAAGCCGACAGTCGTGGATTTGACTTGAGGCTCAGAGGCGCTATAACAGCTGATTAATTTCTGACCGAGCACCATCACTGGGTCATCACGGGAATACGACAATCTGAACGGGACCCCTGGGGGGGACAGGGGGAGGAAGAGAAACAGGTGTAATTAAAAAGAGCTCTGTAGGAAATTAAACTCTGATTGATAAGGTCAACAAAATGGGCTATGATGAATACATCTGCATAATGAAAAGTAAACGTTGCAGAGACAGCCATTACTGCGACCAACAGGCAATTACAGCAGGGAGCGAAGAGATGCCCATCAACGGGTCACTAGGTATTGAGAAACACCCCCTAACGTGGCACATGCAGAGGATGTTAGAGGGGCCCATATTCAAGTGGCACGCCTTATATTTCTTCCTAGAATAACTATATTTGTGATAGTTTTAAGGGATATTAAAATGTCTCTATTTAAAACAAGCCAAAGTTGGATGTTGGTTCAAACACTCGTACACAACAGTTCATTAATGCAACATGCAAAGAATTGAAGTGTACCCCCTTTTCAATGAAGGCATTCAGATTACGCCTCAGAAATAACGGGCAATAAGGTGTGGGTTTATACAACTAATTATGTGTATTAGATACAGATTATTTTTTTTGAGAGGTACATTCTCAAAAGTGGGCAAAAGGGCAGGTGCTCAAGCCCCCTTTGAGGTCTATCTGTGCACGTGCCTGCCCCTTATATACACCTTATATATTGGTATATATTGTAGTAATAATGATATAATCTATGTATAATTGTAACTGTATATTGTATGTAGACATACATTTAGATGTAAAAAAAAAAAGTTAATAATTTAGTTTTTGGGAGAAGGGGTGGGATTAAGTGTAAACTTCTTCCCACCTCTTTTTGGATGTGTAATTAGGTAGATTATTTTTTTATATATCATTTGTAAGTCAATCATATTTTTGTTTATCAATTTGATACTGCTCAAGTTTGTACAGTATCATAATTCTCTTGTTTCATTTCATTATTATTATTATTTTTTGCATTATGGTTTTACATGTTGTTGTCTCTTCTCTTGCTTCCCCCCCCCCCCCCCCCCCCCCCCCCCTCCAACCACTCTATCGCTACAGTGATCCGAGTCTTCTCTGAACCTCGAAGATCTTTGCACATTTTAATCTTTGCTCTCCGTGCTTCACAGAGCAGGCTGACAGGGACCATCTGGCTGGAGAGGACTTTATTCAATATAAAAGCCTCAAAGTGGATTTCTTTTCTGGTTACATTGAGTTCTCAAGTTCCTGAACATTGATTTTGACTTGAGCTCAGCGGACTAAGAGAAACACGTGTAGACTGCTAATAAAACAGACATCACACGGAGCATGGACATTTGAATTGTTACTGAAAATGTATGAAATATAGTCGCTGAGGTAAAGATATGTTTTATCTATGCAGCTTCTTATCAGAGGTGTACTTCAGTGATTAAGTATTACTTTGTTACAGAGTTGTAGCATGGGTCAAGCTCCAAAAACATTGGATATTTTAATTCTCATCATGCAACGAAATGGTGTCTTTTCATCATTTAAACTTTTCACAAGCTCCCCATGGCGGGAACTTTGGGATTGTAGCCTTTGCAGACCATTGACTTGCATACAAACGCACAGGAAAGAGACAACTCCAAAATCACAATTGGGCCTCTTTACACTTCATCTCTCCAGTTTATGAATACTTGAAAGACAAACCAAAAGAATCCTGATAACATCAATAATTATAGCAAATCGTTTTCAATTTCACTGTTTTCTTCTCAAATGACTTGATATGACTAAGCATTTTAAAAAGTCATTAGCTTAATGTGTTGGAAAAATCAGGGGCAATTAATGAAACTGAAAGGAAAAGCAATGAGATTTGAATCAGTGGATCACATAATAAGAAAAACGATGGAAGTATTTGAGTGCTGAAAAACAGACGAGAAGTGAATCCCAGCTTCTTTTTCCAATCACACCAATGTTTGCAATGTTAAATACAACAAGGGAACCAGAGCTAGGATCAAACAACAACAGCTGCCACGCTCAAACAATACACATGAGAAGTGATTTTAGTGTTTAGGTAGAATACAAGACAGTTCGTTATTCATTCAGAGCATACAGCAAAACACACCTCACGTCCTCCTCCTGATGTAATTGAAAATCATGACATGGACTGAAAATAATTCACCTGTTGTTCCCGTTTGGCCTTTTCTGTCGGTTATGTTTGGATTTAGTTTCATGAGATCATGAGCTGTTTGTGGCAGGGTGCCATAAAGCAGGATCATATACCGTGCCTTTTGTTTGAGAGTGTAATATAATTCAGTGAGTGCCCTGCGTTGCCCCATGTGTGTGTGTGTGTGTGTGTGTGTGTGTGTGTGTGTGTGTGTGTGTGTGTGTGTGTGAGAGAAGGTGTGTAAAACCTAGGAGTTAGACTAGGTTGCTACGTGTGTGTGCTGCCTTTTTTTTTTCTAGGCCCAGGGCAGGTTGTGCATTCTGGCCATGATCCAGGTGCCTGGTGCTGTGTGTGTGTGTGTGTGTGTGTGTGTGTGTGTGTGTGTGTGTGTGTGTGTGTGTGCGTGTGTGTGTGTGTGTGTGTGTGTGTGTGTGTGTGTGTGCGCGTGTGGGTGTGTGTGTGTGCGTTTGTGTGTGTGTGCGTGTGTGTGTGCGTGTGTGTGTGTGCGTGTGTGTGTGTGTGTGTGTGTGTGTGTGTGTGTGTGTGTGTGTGTGTGTGTGTGTGTGTGTGCGTGTGTGTGTATATGTGTGTGAGAGAAGGTGTGTAAAACCTAGGAGTTAGACTAGGTTGCTATGTGTGTGTGCTGCCTTTTTTTTCTAGGCCCAGGGCAGGTTGTGCATTCTGGCCATGATCCAAGTGCCTGGTGCTGTGTGTGCGTGTGCATGTGCGTGTGTGCATGTGTGTGTGTGTGTGTGTGTGTGTGTGTGTGTGCGTGTGTGTGTGTGAGTGTGAGGAAGGTTGGAGAGCAGAGCAGTGTTGCAGCAGGACCTCACAGCCTCAGAGAACACACGCCACCCTGCAAAAAAACTGCCATTGAGCGCTGTGAGCACGGTACAAACACACACACATTCACATCCATAAAAATGTGTTTTTTGTTCTGACACAGAGGGAAAGACAACACTGCCACATATATCAAAGTCCAGCTTTATTTGCACCTCAGTGAGCAATAGTATTTCTGTGTTGACATTTCTCTCTTTTCTAACCCTCAACATCTTCCCTGCAACAAAATGATAGAGCCGCGGCAAAGGTCAGGCTTTTATCACCGGCTTGTTTTGCTTCCACCTTGGCTGTAGTACAACCTGGAGTCAGAGCACACGAAAAGGTGGATGACAATCAAAAAAGCACGATGCATATTGTTAGATTTGTGAAGCAGTGTTCCGGTGTGTGTTGCTCTACTTTCACATGGGGACTTATTAACCTGCAGAGATAGGGAAAAGCTGACTGCACAGTCACTGCTGCCCCACAATGCCCCTGGGGAAGAGCGAGAAAACAAAGAGAGAGAGAGAGATGTGGGAGTGTTATGCATTAAGGTACACGGCAGAAAGAAACGAAACTAAAAGCATCAATCCGAATGACCGAGAGTGGATATATAGGAGCAGGAAATGCACTTTTGGTGCCATTACCCCAAGCTATCACGACCCCTCTTCATCAAATTGCTTCAAAGCCACAAATGTTCTCTTTGTGCGTCATTTGAGAGCCATCATCCTGTATAATTAAGAAATATGACATTTTCAGCTTCCTGCCCACACACACATGCGCTGGGAGCAGGTCACGAGGAGGAAAATCACTGTGATTTACCTCCAAACCCAGATATTATTATATCATTTTGCATGACAGCTAATGTTAACTTTGTTGCCAGACTTTGATTTACAAACTGACATTATTACCTATATAATTTCTTCTGATACTATACTATTATAATAAGTGGTGTTTCATTGCTGGATTGACATTCAGTTCCTATTCATTATTCTGTAATAGTGTTCTTGCTTTGACGTTATATTTGAATCCAAATCACTTTTTTTTCAACACAATTGCCCAGTTTGACTTCCCTGAGGCTGAGATATCAGACTGCGTTTGATTCAATGAGGATGAATCGTTTTGTTCCTTCTGCTAAGTACAAACAGGTCTGACAAAAAAATAAAAAATCCACATTGATGTGCCTGTTAACAATTGTAATAAAAACAGGCCCCCTATTGGCTAGCGCTCCGACACATTGTAAGTGATAGGCTAAGGGGCGGGACATCTGTAAGCGGTTGACCAATCACAACAGAGCCAGCCAGCTAACCAATCAGAGCAGACTGGGCTCTGGTTTCAGACAGAGGGTGAAAAGAGGTGCTGCAGCACAGGCAGTATGAGAAGAATAAAGAGCTTTTTGAACATTAAAGCATGGAGACATGTAGAGACACTACATACTGATATACACCTGAACATCAGCAGGAGAGGACTCTTTAAAGTAGAGACACTAAATACTGATATACACCTGAACATCAGCAGGAGAGGACTCTTTAAAGTAGAGACACTACATACTGATATACACCTGAACATCAGCAGGAGAGGACTCTTTAAAGTAGAGACACTACATACTGATATACACCTGAACATCAGCAGGAGAGGACTCTTTAAAGTAGAGACACTACATACTGATATACACCTGAACATCAGCAGGAGAGGACTCTTTAAAGTAGAGACACTACTTACTGATATACACCTGAACATCAGCAGGAGAGGACTCTTTAAAGTAGAGACACTACATACTGATATGAACCTGAACATCGGCAGGAGAGGACTCTTTAAAGTAGAGACACTACATACTGATATGAACCTGAACATCGGCAGGAAAGGACTCTTTAAAGTAGAGACACTACATACTGATATACACCTGAACATCAGCAGGAGAGGACTCTTTAAAGTAGAGACACTACATACTGATATACACCTGAACATCAGCAGGAGAGGACTCTTTAAAGAAGAGACACTACATACTGATATACACCTGAACATCAGCAGGAGAGGACTCTTTAAAGTAGAGACACTACATACTGATATACACCTGAACATCAGCAGGAGAGGACTCTTTAAAGTAGAGACACTACATACTGATATGAACCTGAACATCAGCAGGAGAGGACTCTTTAAAGTAGAGACACTACATACTGATATGAACCTGAACATCGGCAGGAAAGGACTCTTTAAAGTAGAGACACTACATACTGATACACACCTGAACATCAGCAGGAGAGGACTCTTTAAAGTAGAGACGAGACATACTGATATACACCTGAACATCAGCAGAAGAGGACTCTTTAAAGTAGAGACACTACTTACTGATATACACCTGAACATCAGCAGGAGAGGACTCTTTAAAGTAGAGACACTACTTACTGATATACACCTGAACATCAGCAGGAGAGGACTCTTTAAAGTAGAGACACTACATACTGATATGAACCTGAACATCGGCAGGAGAGGACTCTTTAAAGTAGAGACACTACATACTGATATACACCTGAACATCAGCAGGAGAGGACTCTTTAAAGTAGAGACACTACATACTGATATACACCTGAACATCAGCAGGAGAGGACTCTTTAAAGTAGAGACACTACATACTGATATACAGCTGAACATCAGCAGGAGAAGTCTCTTTAAAGTAGAGACACTACATACTGATATACACCTGAACATCAGCAGGAGAGGACTCTTTAAAGTAGAGACACTACATACTGATATACACCTGAACATCAGCAGGAGAGGACTCTTTAAAGTAGAGACACTACATACTGATATACACCTGAACATCAGCAGGAGAGGACTCTTTAAAGTAGAGACACTACATACTGATATACACCTGAACATCAGCAGGAGAGGACTCTTTAAAGTAGAGACACTACATACTGATATACACCTGAACATCAGCAGGAGAGGACTCTTTAAAGTAGAGACACTACATACTGATATACACCTGAACATCAGCAGGAGAGGACTCTTTAAAGTAGAGACACTACATACTGATATACACCTGAACATCAGCAGGAGAAGTCTCTTTAAAGTAGAGACACTACATACTGATATACACCTGAACATCAGCAGGAGAGGACTCTTTAAAGTAGAGACACTACATACTGATATACACCTGAACATCAGCAGGAGAGGACTCTTTAAAGTAGAGACACTACATACTGATATACACCTGAACATCAGCAGCATAATTGGGCCCCTTTAAAGTTAGTCATCTAGATTCGTCTTCACTGTTTGAATGTCACACCGCAATTCATTTTTCCCTAAAATTCTACTTAGTTGCAGGTTTAAGGAAAAGTGTTCAAATGATCAGTTTTTGGACTTTATTTGTCACATAATGTTGTCACATATCCACATATTTGACTATGAAAACCAAAGAAAGTAAATTAAATAGAGAGAGGAGAAAAGAGAGGGAACTTAAGACGTGCAAATATGAATGTCAAATAGCCCCAGTTAAACACTTATGCTGATTTAAACCACTTCTACTCTCCTGCCACGCAGTGAGAGTCTCTCATGTGTCGATGGCCTACACAGTGTGAGCTATGTGTGTGTGTGTGTGTGTGTGTGTGTGTGTGTGTGTGTGTGTGTGTGTGTGTGTGTGTGTGTGTATGTGTGTGGCCTAGCAGTACTATACTTGTGGGGACCTACATTTGTTTACATAGTCACGTGTGGGGACTCGCCTCCCTTATGGGGACAACATGGAGGTCCCCATGAGGGGAATCATTAATTTTAGGGTGAAGATTTGGTTAGGATTAGGGTTAGGGTTAGGCATGTGTTGGTTATGGTTAAGGTTAGGATAAGTCTCCAGGAAATGCATGTAAGTCAATGTAATGTCCCCTGAAGTGATGTATACATGGTGTGTGTGTGTGTGTGTGGCCTCTGAACTAACCAACTGGGATAAAGAGCCACATGCCATATGTTGCCCTTCTTTTATCTAAGGCAGTAAAAACATTTGTTTATTTGCTTCCTTACAAAAGTGAAGGGTGAAATGTTTGACAGGAAATGCTTTTATTTTGAAGTGCAAGTATGTGTCCAGCTCATTCTATGTCCTGTTATGATTCAAAATGAAGCTGAGTAAGGCGAGTGTATTTTCCCTGTCTTCTACCATTCCTGTTGGAAACTGTTATATTAATGTTAAGTAAAAACGTTCAGTTTGGACTAGACTCACTTTGTTTATTACACAACACCATAATATGTGTGAGTGTTCAGAGAGTTCAATGTACAGAGCATATAAACCTCTGTGTTCTTTCTCACTAAGCACATGTTCTCATCTCTGCCTCAAATCTGTAGTGTAGACACGATACCACTTTTCGGCAACGTGACGTTAACCTCTCGTCAGTTTAGCAGGTAGGCGTAGGAAGAGCAATGGGAGAAGATATTGTAGGCATTGATGACCAAAGTAGACCAGGCCAAACTATGTTGGGATGATGTGCAGCGAGGCGGTCATTTGGTCGTCCTTTTTCAATAATGACCACCTAAAACTGTAATTGTATAATTAAGTACTCATTTAGGTACTCGGTATCGCCAAGTACTCACAGTACTTGGATTTGTACTTGGTCTGAAATCTATTTCTGATTAGGGTGCTTTTATAATCGTCTATATTTGTTAGTGTCTCTTTGTCTTGCTCTGTGCATTGTCTGTTAAACACTGTGAAATTCCATCTGATTAATCTCTAACATCAGAATTATTCATGCGTGTGCTGTATGTGCTTATTATTTAAATGTGTGTATTCACAGTAATTGTGTGTGCAGTTTTTTGCATCGCTGGCTCCAGGAAAAAGCATGATTCCCCAGAGACGGCATCAGACAGGCAGTGAACGAACCTTCCAAGGTTGTCTCCAGTTCATTGCTGCTTTCATCCTAACAGCTGAAAAACGCTGCTGACAATTGGTAGCAGTTTGAAATAGAGTTTTTACATTTACAAATCTTGTGGTGTCTCTATGTCTGCAGGTTGTTTGTTTTTTGAGCGGTTGTTGCTCCACTGGCTGTTGACGAGCCTCTTTGTTTCCAGTCAAGGCCAACAACTCAACATAACTAGCTCAAATCATCATCCAACCCCCGATTACCAGAGATGGCAAAAGTGCACACATCCTTTACTCAAGTGGAAGTACAGATACTCGTGTTTAGAAATACTCTGGTGAAAGTAGAAGTACTGACTAAACTTATTTACTCAAGTCAAAGTAAAGAGGCTTTGAAATGTACTTCAGTAAAAAGTATCCATAGCTACCAGCTGCTTTAAAGAGTACCTGACCTCCCTTTATATTAATAGAACAATAATGTCATTGTTAGCTAATGAATGTTTCCATGCTGAACAACGGCAACATGACAACGTTTCCATTGGTCCCTCTTCTTTAGAGAAGACCAGGAAATGATGGATACACGGATCGTGTTCAAATCAATAGGCACGCAATGACTCTAAAGAATAATGATCACGCATCAAACACACATTCAGACTAAAGGAACCAGCTGTTTGGAAAATGAGAGAAGTAGAAAGTTACAGGTATTTGAGTTCAACATGTAAGAAGTAGAAAGTACAGGTATTTGGGTTCAACATGTAAGAAGTAGAAAGTACAGGTATTTGAGTTCAACATGTAAGAAGTAGAAAGTACAGGTATTTGTGTTCAACATGTAAGAAGTAGAAAGTACAGGTATTTGGGTTCAACATGTAAGAAGTAGAAAGTACAGGTATTTGTGTTCAACATGTAAGAAGTAGAAAGTACAGGTATTTGAGTTCAACATGTAAGAAGTAGAAAGTACAGGTATTTGTGTTCAACATGTAAGAAGTAGAAAGTACAGGTATTTGAGTTCAACATGTGAGAAGTAGAAAGTACAGGTATTTGTGTTCAACATGTGAGAAGTAGAAAGTACAGGTATTTGGTTCAACATGTAAGAAGTAGAAAGTACAGGTATTTGTGTTCAACATGTAAGAAGTAGAAAGTACAGGTATTTGTGTTCAACATGTAAGAAGTAGAAAGTACAGGTATTTGTGTTCAACATGTAAGAAGTAGAAAGTACAGGTATTTGGGTTCAACATGTAAGAAGTAGAAAGTACAGGTATTTGTGTTCAACATGTAAGAAGTAGAAAGTACAGGTATTTGTGTTCAACATGTAAGAAGTAGAAAGTACAGGTATTTGGGTTCAACATGTAAGAAGTAGAAAGTACAGGTATTTGGGTTCAACATGTAAGAAGTAAAAGTAAAAAGTCGTCAGAAAGATAAGTTGTGGAGTAAAGTACTGATACCAGAAAAATGTACTTAAGTACAGTAACGAAGTATTTGTACTTCACTACTTCCCACCTCTGCCGATTACTCAGATGTTCCCTTTCTGGCTAACGTCAATGTTGTTTACCGCTGCTGTATAAATGGACAGATCTCAAGGCTGAAAAATACATGCTTTTGCCTCAGTGCGTTGAAATGGTAGAGGCTTGTTTACAACGTAGTACACGACAGGTGCCTTTTCAGCCTGCCTACAGTACAATACAACACAAACAGATGCCAGGCTTCAACTCCTGAACCCCCGCATGTTTCCATCTGAATTAATTTCCTGTAAAGAACAACAAAGTGCAACTTCTTCATGTAATTATGTGCACTAACTGTTTTGTTTTCTTCTCTCATTCGCTTCAGTATAATGAAAATAAATAATCGCCACTTGAGCTTAGGTTGGGTTAAGAAGAGGTTGAGAGGATATTGTAATGCTGTGTTTTTTCTAATCGACTGATTGCTCGAGCACTTGGTAGAGTGCCAGTGGGTTGTGGAAAGAGGTGCAGGCTTTGACTGTTAAATAAAGAGCGCCAGTCAGTGGGAGGAATGGCACAATTACTGTTTGTCTGCGTTTCCTTTAAAAACATGTGTCCAAGTGGTTAGCTCGTTTGTTGCTATTGTGTTTTTGGATTCGTTTTTTTTACCAGAACTGCAATCATCTTTCCGTAGTGTTAGTGACCAGTTATACAATGCACCAAGTTTAGATAAGTCTGCAAGGATATCTTAGTTCTGTCACAAGTTAGACACTTCTATTATTGTTTGTTTGGTGGCTCATCTTAACTCTCCTGTCATTTCAGATCCCGCCTTCCTCCAGGCCCTTGTAATCAGCTCACTTCCCTCACCAGAGGCCTGTACTACGAAGCTGGTTCAACCTAACCTGGATATGTTTGAGTTAGCCGGTTGGCCTAATCCAAAACATACGCGCTCTCGCTAAACTGTACTACGACGCTGGTTATCAAGTGGATCGCTCAAGCCAGCCGTTTCCTATCTAGTTAGGTGCGCGTTCACATTAAAGGGGTGGTATCTGGAGCATTCGACCAATCACAAACATGGAGAAGCGTACTGACAGCGCAGCGTCATACTTCCTGAATGAAAAGTCAACTATAATATTAGACGTATGAAGAAGTTAAACTTTAAACATCCATGACTTAAACACTTGATCCAGGATCAAAGCCACAGAGCTGCACCTGCAAGGTGAATACAGCTGGTAAAAGAAAAAGTGTTTGAATGCGTACATTAACAGGTTTATGATATCACTGCCCCGTCTAAGACACGATCTGACTTTAATTACATTTGTCTCGAGTGTTTCGTCAACTTAATGTGTTGCTTAAAATAATACTTCTGCATACAGTATGTGACACTGTGAGTGTTGCACGGCCAGATACGGCTCAGCTGATTCAGATAAGAAAATATATGATACATTATGAAGTGATATGCCGCGGACTGTAGGCCTACTTAATGTTACTCTGATCCGGTTACTTATGTTGTGGTAGATATGTGGTAAGTGTTCTTAACGCTAATGTTATAATAGTCAGATTGCTCTGAAGATGGAGGTGATATTCTATTAATGTTCACGTTCACACAGTCGGTGATTTTTGCCGGCCGTCTTTCCTGCGACGGCAGCTTTTCTGTATTTCCTTTCTCCTGTAATATGACTTGATCGCTTTAAACTCCGCACACTGAGCTCTGATTGGTCAGCAGGCAATGCTTTCACTGAGTTGAGCTCTTAGCCTGCAACCTAACCTGGTCCCGACCAGGTTAGCCGCTAAGCATAAGTTACCATGGAGATGTAGCCTGCTAAAAAGAGAACCAGCCGCGTAGGACCGGAAAGCCGGAGTTTTCCCTGAATTTAGCCGGCTAAGTGAAAATCCTGCTTCGTAGTATACCCCCCTGGTCTCCCCAGCCCTTCCCCTCACCTGCTACTCATTCCCTCATCACTCCACAGTATTTATACCACCTCACTATCACTTGTCCTTTGCCAGATTGTCTTGTCGTTTCCGCCAAGCTCTCCAGTGAGTGTTGTGCTCTAGCCTAGATTTTTGTCCTGCCCGGTTTTTGATCCCTGCCTGTTTACGGATCTCGAGTTTCTGCCTGCTCCCTGTCTGGTTCTGGTTGCCTGTCTGACGGATTTCCTGGTTTTGACCCTGCCTGTCCCTGACCTGAATAAACTGAACATTGCTATACACCGGTTGTATCTGAGTCGTGCTATTGGGTTCTGATCTGCACCTGTGATCGTGACAAGTTCGGACTCATGTTTCATATCATTTCTAACCTTTTGCGAGACCCAACGTGCTCCTGGGAGGCAGGTCAAACTTGAAAAAGGGTTTATTTAAAAATGAATTGCAGCGTCACAGCAGGTGATTTCCATTCAAAGGACATCTCACTCGGTCCACTACAAGTTTAATGAGTCAGTAGCAGACTCTCATGCTCCGATCCACCAATCAGAGGGTCAGTATGATACCAAGTGTTGTTGGGCACGATACTTAACCCCAAATCTCTCCCGTATGTCTATGGTACTTGTGGAGGAAACTTCTGCAGCAATGTGGGAGTCACCGACTCATGAAGGAGACACGGGACGAGCAGGAGTTCTGATGTCAAACATGGATCTTTAATACAAGTATCGGCCGGAGAAATTCACATCACAAGTCACACAGTCAAAGGTTCTGACTGCACGGGTGGGTTGCCATGTCAAATCCCCCGCGCCTCTCTCGATAGACCTTTTAACTAGTTCAGAGAGAGTAAACAATATATTTGGGGAGATAGACTAAACAGCTGGGCACCCTGAATCACTTGCGTCTGACCCTTAATGGCCTCGAAGCCAGCGTTCCCACAGCCGTAAACCATTTCGTGACCGAGAGTTGAACTGGTTTATCAAGACAGCTGGAGCCTCCCATTCCTTAAGAGAGATGCCAGGGTTGGTCGTAAACGTCAACACACAGAAAAGGTTAAATATTTTAGGAGTAAGACAGAATGATTCCCTCACAGTACTGAAGTGTTTGTAAGTTTGTTAAAGCGGCAGAAAAATAACATTTCATTTCAACACTTGTTTCGATCCAAACTCAAAGACTTCCAGCATCTTGTTAGTGTACCGTAGTTTACAAAAATGCAACTTTAGACAGGCGAACTGAAAGCTGTCGTAATAAACTATCACCTGTTGTAAATAAGGACATATGTCACTTTATAGTAGAAGTAGGATAAGAGCCACATGTGGAAAAAACGATTTGTGGTTTTAGAGTGGGAAAGATATTTTGAATTCTGAGAAGAAAGAATTGTGTGAAAATAAAATTATTCTGACTTTTTTCTGAAAATCTCAGAATTATGACTTCAATCTCAGAAGTCACAACTATATAATATAAAAATATATAAAATCACTTCAGATCTGAAACTAAAGTTGTGGCTCTTATCCTTTTTTGTACAGAAGAATACAAAACAGAAACATTTCTTTGGGATAGTCAATAATATCAATACATACGTGCACA
>NW_022992131.1:65854-90854 GCF_902827175.1 Gymnodraco acuticeps | reverse complement strand
GATTACTGTGCATAGTGCACCTCATGTTCTATAAGACGGTGGCCTTCACTTCAAAAGCCGTTCTAAAAGGATTACACCACGGATACTTTATTTCCTCAATGTATTTTCAACCCCCTGTTTCAGTTAGCCCGAGGCTCCACAGAAACTAGCCAGAACAGAATTCTGCGCGGATCAAAAATACCCGTAAATGTGTCTCTTACAGTATACCCTGACTCCTTGTTCACTAACACACTTACACACACACACTTACACACTTACACACACACTTACACACACACACACACACACACACACACACACACACACACACACACACACACACACACACACACACACACACACACACACACACACACACCACACACACACACACACACACACACACACACACACACACACACACACACACACACACATACCATGTATATATCACTTCAGGGGACATTACATTGACTTACATGCATTTCCTGGAGACTTATCCTAACCGTAACCATAACCAACACATGCCTAACCCTAACCCTAACCCTAACCCTAACCCTTACCCTAACCCTTACCAAGTCTTCACCCTAAAATTAATGATTCCCCTCATGGGGACCTCCATTTTGTCCCCATAAGGGAGGCGAGTCCCCACACGTGACTATGTAAACAAATGTTGGTCCCCACAAGTATAGTAATGCTAGGCCACACACAGACACCTACACACACACACACACACACACACACACACACACACACACACACACACACACACACACACACACACACACACACACACACACACACACACACACACACACACACACACACACACACACCTTTGAGAGGATAACAGAATCCATCAATACGGCTTCAGAAAAACAACATATTTACTTTGTGGAGGAAACACAGTGGACGGGTTCTGCCCGCAGGACGAAGCCCTCTTCACTTCAGAGTCCTTCTGATAGAAGGAACAATGAGAAGACTCTCCAGGATTGACCTCATGTCACTCTGACGGATATTTACTCCCTCAGGAGTGAACTGTATCCCCACCATGACTGCTGCTTTCAAATGAATCTGTCACTGTTGAAGCTTTCACAAACAGATACCAAAGAATCGCTTCATCAAAGACCTTCAACTTATTATGGGACTACTTATTTATTGACTTAGTTAGTCCTATAGCCTGCTACCATTCAACAACAAAATCAGGAATATATTAAAATTCATAATTTGAATAATACATGTTTTTAAAGAGAATAGTAAAAAAGGGAAACATATATACACTGAACAAAAATATAAACGCAACACTTTTGTTTTTGCTCCCATGTTTCATGAGATGAACTCAAAGATCTAAAACATTTTCTATAAACACAAAATAACCATTTCTCTCAAATATTGTTCACAAATCTGAAAAAATCTGTGATAGTGAGCACTTCTCCTTTGCCCAGATAATCCATCCCACCTCACAGGTGTGGCATATCAAGATGCTGATTAGACAGCATGATTATTGCACAGGTGTGCCTTAGGCTGGCCACAATAAAAGGCCACTCTGAAACGTGCAGTTTTGCTTTATTGGGGGGGTCTGGGGGGGGTCCGAAATCCAGTCAGTATCTGGTGTGAGGGGTAGGGTTAGGGTTAGGGGTAGGGTTAGGGTAATGTTGTGAATCGAGTGGCCCATGGTGGTGGTGGGGTTATGGTATGGGCAGGCGTATGTTATGGACGACGAACACAGGCCACTCGATTCACAACATTACCCTAACCCTAACCCTACCCCTAACCCTAATCCTACCCCTCACACCAGATACTGACTGGTTTTCGGACCCCCCCAGACCCCCCCAATAAAGCAAAAATGCACGTTTCAGAGTGGCCTTTTATTGTGGCCAGCCTAAGGCACACCTGTGCAATAATCATGCTGTCTAATCAGCATCTTGATATGCCACACCTGTGAGGTGGGATGGATTATCTGGGCAAAGGAGAAGTGCTCACTATCACAGATTTTTTCAGATTTTTTAACAATATTTGAGAGAAATGGTTATTTTGTGTATATAGAAAATGTTTTAGATCTTTGAGTTCATCTCATGAAACATGGGAGCAAAAACAAAAGTGTTGCGTTTATATTTTTGTTCAGTGTATAAAAGCAGTAAAAACTCAAACACCAAATATTTGTTACGAATAAATTACATTTCATAATTGAGATAGAAATCGAATAAAGCGGGGTTATGAAAAAATGAAAACACTAACATATTAACAGTTGGATTCAAGCGGATTGAAACACAATTATAACATGGGATTACTTTTAAACAATACTTTGTGTATAACCATTTTCGTTGGTTATGTGTTTAAATTCATTTGTGAAGATTTGTTTTCACTTGGACATCAAATTAATCTTTTCCTCTGCTGTCGAATATCGTTAGACTGACACTCCTTTGCAGGAAGACAAGAACAACTTAAAAGTCCAAGGGAGTAAACTCTCATTATGTGTATAAAAAGTCCAGCTCACACTGCCTGACCCAATGTTCTCTTTCTTTGCTTTGTTTCTACTTGAGATTTAAATTCCCCTCTTTGCTTTTCACGACTCCCAGATTATACAAAAATCAATTGCCTGCAATGAAGTAAGAACTCTCCGACTCCATTAGAGCCGTCCTTGCTCCGTCCTCATGGCGTTGATTTAAATAGCTCTACTTTTGGTTACACCCTTCTCAACCTGGCTGCAATTATTTTGCCCCGGCGGTGGCAGGTCAACAAAGGCAATTACATCCCAGCCGCTTTAGGGAGCAATCTTCAACACCGAAAGAAATAGAAATAACTTTATTTGAATAGCTTTAATTATTGAAAGTTCTTCCCTACTGCCAGGTTGAACAGCTTAATCATTTTTAGTTTGACAACAGCTATTCATTTGCTTCCATAGAAACCATGAAGCTATTTAAAGCACAATAGACATGTCAAGTTATAACTAAGTATATTCTAAATAGGTAAGAACTTCTTGAAAGGAACACAGTAAGGATATGAGGGCAGAGGGTGCATTGGATAGAAATGAACCAATCAGGGTCAGCGGTACGTTCCCCAACCGCTGCATTCAAGATGTTAAAGTGTCCTTGGGGAAGATACTTAACCTACTGTAACACTAGCTTCCAGTCTGTCAAATAATTGATTTTAAAGTACTCTCTGTTCCAAGAGTCAGAACTAAACATGGAGAAGCAGCGTTTAGCTATGCCCCGACCATCTGGAAGAAACTCCAAGAATCCTGCAGGTCCGCCGCAACTCTTACTACTTTCAAATCCAGACTGTAAACGTATCTTTTTGACGCTGCTTTTGATTGAGCTGTTCATATTCACACGGCAGTATGGCTTTTATTCATGTATTCTATACCTGTTGTGTTTATTTTATTATCTTTGCTTTGTAATGCCTGTTTTTAAATGCCATTGTATAATGTGTTTCGGCTGTATTTCTTCTTAAATGTATTTTATTTTATTTTGTAAAGCACTTTGAATTGCCGTGTGCTGAAAGGTGCGATATAAATAAACTTGCTGTTAGAGCCATTTTCTGTGTTGACAATGAGTGTATTATTTTCTTATTAATTTAGATCTTAATATATTCTTTCCATTTATGTATTAGTACGATTAAATATTCGGAGAAAAACTTCGATTTACCGCGAGCCACACCTGTGATATAAGGAAGGGGCGGGACTGAGCGTGAGGAGGAAATTGTCTCCAGCAATGAACGGGGAATCGGGACAGTCTTTGACCTCACGTTACACTGATCATTTTGTTTATTTTGTTTGTTTAAATGGAAGTAAATAAATCGGCCGAGGAAGGCAAAGAAATCAGCGCCTACAGAGCTTTATTTGGATGGTTTTTAACGTGTGAGTCAAGAAGCGGATCCCTGTTGACGTGGCACAGTTTTAGATATCCCACAAGAATGGGCCACGAGTCCACGACACTTGCCTTGCCTATGTCTACAGATAATCCCAACCCAACTCCACACATAAAGGAACAAAGCGTAAACCAAAATCAAATGAACCCAAAGATTGATCCCACTAATGGACTGAACTGCAGACAGCTCATCATGTTATTCATCAGTCACAATCAATGGAAAATGTCAGCGTTGAGAGTTTGGATCTGATACCGTGAAACAACACAAGACTCGGTTGACGAAGTGCCGAGAACGTGTGTATTACTTAGAAAAGCTACTGTTTAGTAATCAGCTGCAGAGTGCCCGTGTTGTCAAGTGAATGATTAATTGACCTGGGAACCACGAGGGAAACCAAACCTATTGTGCTATAATCAACCTAAATGATATTTGGTTATGAAAAATGGCTTTAATCTCGAGCTAGAGTCTGCATAATGGAGCAGAACCACGCGTAGCATGAGGCTTTGGTGTGGTGACGCTTCCACCTGACAGTGTCATGGCTGCTGAGAAAGATGAACGCTTCGCAGAAATAATTAAGCTTCTTGAAATGTGCAAATTGTAGATTTAGAGCACATAACGCTTTTGGCCGGCACCATTGCAACACATTAGTCTAGTTGCATGCTCATAGTGTCCTATTGTGAACCTGGAAATGTTGAGAACACAAATGTTTTATGATATAAATGTATGGTATGGGTCCCCAGCACATAGAGACTGACAGATGCAGACAATAGCTAAAAAATGGCTTGGCCAATTTGGCCAATTTTGGGTGGATTTGGAGGTTAGTGAGGATGTTGAATACATTTTTGCCATTTTGAGGATCAAAAATGGCTGTTTTCAGTCCCTTAAAACTATCAAATCGACCCAAACTTACTCAAAACCAGCCACCAAGAGTACAAATATGGCCACTTTCTGGTTAAAACTGACATTTCTTATCCTGAAAATGTCAAAAATGTATTCAACATCCTCAATAACCTCCAAAACCACACCAACATTGTCCAAATAGGCCAATCCATTTTGTTGCTACTGGTTGCATGTGCTTATTAACCCTCCTGTTATCCTTGGGGTCAATTGGAACCCATTCAATGTATAACATATCTAAAAAAATGGTTCACATTATTTTTTTTGCTTAGTATTTCATGACTTTTCCTAATTTAGTGAGGACTAATGGGTAAACATAAAATGAACAAGAAGATCTTTTTTAAAAGTCCTGTACGCACTTTGTACGCATCGGTGTTCCTTGGGGTACATTTGACCCCAGGATGTTTTAGCAGTATAAAACATGTAAAAATGTCAACATTTTACACATATTTGTTTTGATTGTGTAGGATGATATTGAGGTGACTATTACATGCAAATGTATCATTGTAAAATGTAGTTATTGGTCCTTTAACAACATCAGAAAGATCTTACTTTAACATTTTATTTCAATCAGTGAGATTTTATGATGATTTATATATTTGTCAATAGTCACATAATAGGAATGCTGGATGTATAAAGGGGTCTGTGGGGGGGAAGGTTGGGGTAATGTTTTATTTAAAAGGTTATTTAGGTATTCAACTAAGATACCTAAAGCACCAGAGACATACATGTTGGTTAAAATGTGGAATATGATCATTGTCTTGAGTTTTAAACTACTGGGATAAAGGGGTGTAAAGTGAATCTGAGGATAACAGGAGGGTACAAGCTAATTAATGCAATTTATGCTAATTGTGCAAATTGCCCAACATATGCAAGTTAACATCCGGCAGTTTCTATGTGCTGGGGACCCGAAACGTACATTTCTAACATAAAACTTGGGGGTACTCAACATGTAACGGCTTACATGTAAGAAGTTTGCGTACTCAGGATACTAAATAAGGTAACTGTACTCGATAATAATAATTATTACCAGATTACTGTTACATAAAAAAATGTTGATTACAGTACTAGCAGGATTACATTGTTTGAATAGTATTTAAAATAAAGATATATTATACTGTAGGTAGACGTACTGAATGCATTTTCTTTATGGTTTATATTTAGGCTACTTTAATTCTTCTTCATTTTAAATTAATTTCTTTTTTAATGCAATAGGTGGACATCTGATTTATTAAACGAAAATACATAATTTGTTTTACAGCATTTGTAATAATAATAATAATAATAATACATTTATTTTGGGGGGCGCCTTTCATAACACCCAAGGACACCTTACAGGGTCACAGATTTACAATTTACATTTACAATTTTACCTTACAAATTCAAACAGTGGATTTAGTGAAGTATGAGCCGGGGTAAGACGAGACAAACAACAGGAAATTGACTACAAAAGGACACAAAAGGACACAGGGTACAGATTATAAAGAAAATGCCAGTTTGAACAGGTGGGTTTTGAGTTGGGTTTTGAATGTTGTTATGGAATCAGACTGTCGGATGTGTCGTGGCAGGGAGTTCCAGAGTATGGGAGCCGAGCAGCTGAAAGCTCGAGCACCCATGGTTTTGAGGCGATAGCTTGGGACGGTGAGAAGTCCTACGGACGAAGAGCGGAGGGTGCGGGAGGGGGTGTACTCCTGAAGGAGGTCAGTGATGTAGATGGGGGCAAGGTTATGGACAGCTTTGTATATGAGTAGAATGTTTTTGTAGTCAATACGGTAGCGTACAGGAAGCCAGTGTAGCTGAGTGAGAATGGGGGTGATGTGGTGATCCGGGCAGCAGAGTTCTGGATTATTTGCAGTCTATTGAGGAGCTTGATGGGAAGGCCAGTCAGAAGTGCATTGCAGTAATCAATCCGGGATGTGACGAATGAGTGGATCAGGATTTCAGTGCTGGGTTGGGACAGAGATGAGCGCAGTCTGGAGATGTTCCAAAGATGAAAGAAGGCGGTGATGTTTTTTATGTGTGGTGCGAATGAGAGGGAGCCGTCCAGAATGACACCGAGGCTTTTCACTTGGGCAGCGAATGGTATGGGGAAGCCGTCGATGACGATGTTTGATGCTGGGGTGATATGTGAATTGGTGAGGGTGGATTTGGAGCCGATGAGCAGGGCCTCAGTTTTGCTACCGTTAAGCTTCAGGAGGTTCCTGCTCATCCAGCTCCTGATATCCTCAAGGCAGGTGGTGAGGGAGGTTGGGGGGAGGGCAGTGGTGGGTTTAGAGGAAATGTAGACCTGTGTGTCATCGGCGTAGCAGTGAAAATTAACCTCATGGTGACGGAGGATTTTGCCTAGGGGGAGGAGATATATGATGAATAGGAGTGGACCCAGTACTGACCCCTGGGGGACATTTGTAAACTGTAATTGTTCCTACATTTTGTATATGAAATATCTTAGGTTACATTGTAACTTAAGTAAAAAACATACGATTAATATTTCATTTCTCTCTCATGTAACTAGTTATTGTAACAGATTACATTTTTAAAGTCCCAGCCCTGCCTGTCGTGACCTGACCATGAACTCCAACACAAACCTCTGTCTCACCCTCGTAACAATGTTTACAGTCGACCCTATAACGACAGAGCGCGGAATAACCTGCGCTGATGACCTTGGTGGGAATAAAAGGAAGTCCTTGCCCGTTGCAGGAGTATCCATCACACGTCAAAAGCAATTCCACCGGCAGCTATGTAACCATTTTTACAGCCGGTGCCATAACACGGTGACGGTTCGCTGTGTTTCCTGGCCTGGGTCTGGCCCGGCTTGACACATCTGTTCCTGTCCGCAGAGTGAAGAGCAGCTCCATCAGTATTCTCGGTGAGCTCCGGTCCCTATGAATATTTGAGTTGCTCGCAGACTCGCCACCGAGGGCAGCATAAAGATACTGTCTGCAGTTCAAAGGCCTCTTAGCATCAAAAGGAATACAGGGCTGAAGCAATTTCAGAGAAGGGGGAGACAAGGGTGGGCAACGGGGGCTAAGGTGCAGGAAAAGCCCAGTTAAGATTAGTAAAAGGGCTATTAAAAATAAAATGGAAGACATCATAATCTTTCTTGAAGATTTACCCAAAGTCAGCAGAGAGGTTTCTGAGCTTGCAGTCACTGGTTGATATTCATCAATCATCTGGAGCAGGACAGCGTTGGCAGGTGAGGTCGTTCAGGTTAATGTGAATACAATGATCAAAGTCAGCCGGTCGGTGATTCCAGCTCTCCTCGTATGTAACACTGGATAAATATCAGCCAATATGCAAATGTTAGCGGGCTAGCTGCACATGATAGCTGTATCTACTCGTATCCAATACACACACACACACACACACACACACTCACACACACACACACACACACACACACACACACACACACACACACACACACACACACACACACACACACACACACACACACACACACACACACGATTAGAGAAAGGTCAATATTCCTTCTGTCTCCTCTGCCGTTCACACTGCCACATTCACGCGGAGTATAAGCCATCTCACTCTTTCCATCTCACACACGTCACACACTGACAGACTCCGGGGCTTTGGGAAGAATACATTACGCAGGAATCCAAATATCGAGTGTTGAAGCAAAAAGGTGGCTGATGCATCGTCTTACATGTGTTTGTTTAATCCTGTGTGTGTGTCTGTAGGTGTGAAAACGATAACAAACCCAAAGCTTCATTGACCCCCTCTCTCTCTAGTTTGTGTTGCCTGCTCACGGTTTCCTGAGCAGCAGTGATGACTTTTTCTGTTCCCAGCTATTCTCTGCCGTGAGATTAAAAAACATAACATATATTCTGTCCTTCGTTCTCGTTATGCCGGCAAAATAAATATATTACAGCGACGCATGATCGGACTGCAGTGAGGGGGAAAGAAGGGATGAGTGAAGGGGAGCAGAAAGAAGGGAGAGAGAAACACACTCATCCATTTTTCATGGCTCCTCGCTGCTGCTGAGAGCGAGAGAGAAGTGAATGGAGGGAGCTTTTTTTCTTTTTGCTACAAGCTAATCTTTTCTAGGTGTCCTCGCATGTTTACTAAACTTCACAGGGAAGGCCAGACGGAGGCTGCTTTTGATTTGATGTCTGCGGCAGCTCCTTCTTCAAGGTTCTTCAACTCGTTGTCAATTGATCAAGTCAATTGTCCGATGAATTCAGACGTCTGCTTCTGCCTACTTGTAATTCTACCAAGCAATCACACATCGCTCCGAAAGAGAGCAATTGATCCAAAGCCAAGAGCCAACATGTGTGCCCCATGTATATGCTGTACACACAATATATGTCAGCATATTTGCCTCGTACACATCTTCCAGTCTACTAATCTGTAAAGCTGCTGTCAATCATTCCTTGACGAACACCCCGAGGGCGTGTTTTGTCGCAGGAAGTCGGTCATCGGTGAGCGATCGCAGTAATGGAAGCAGAATAAGCAAACTATAATCCAATCAGTCCCTCATAACTGTGTTCATTAATTGTTCACACTAATCGGATTACAACAGTAGGACCTGCAGAGTGATACCATCCGATAGAAATCTCGTCATTGTCGTTCATCCATTCTAATATTTTATCTTACAATATCTTCCTTTCGGTGCTGGCGTGTGTGCAAATCTGAATAACCTTTCAGATGATAATCTTTCCCCCCCATGACTCACACATTCCCCATGCTAGATTATGCTAATGCAACATTTGAGCGAGTCAATAAGAGAAAGACAGAGGGCCCTATTTGTGGGAATCGGTAATGCATGAGGCGAGATGCAGTTGGTGTAAACAACGGCCAAGTAAACAGAGAAGTTACTATGGATTGTGCGGAGACATGGTGCTAAACTAGAGACATGTTAAGTACATCTGTGGAATTAAGGGGTTGATAATAACAGTTTTGCAGGATTGGCAGTGATGGCTAATCCAATCAACACTTCTTAACCACTTTAAAATTAAAGCATTGCTGCTTCTGTAATGGAGTCTCTCCTTTTGTGTCTTCTGTTGGCAGTTTAAAACCTATACTGTACAGTCTGTTTAAAACTAGGGACAGCATTGTGAGAAAGTTGGTCAATAACTTTGGTTCACAACGAAACATCACAACTAAATGTTTTTGTATGGAATTTAATACAATTGTGTGTTTTGTTAACCAGAAGACTTCAAAACAATCCCATTACTTTTCATTAAGCACAATCAGGTCCAAATGACAAATTGTCTCAATATTGGCCAATACTGAAGACGATGAAATACTTGCAGACGCCATATCTATCAGCCTCTTTAGATTCCTTAGTCCCCCTGAGCACAATTTACTGGTGCATTGAACCAATTAAGTGTCAAGTAGCAGGTGTTAGCATTTAGCTCAGAGCCCCGCTGTTATAAGTACCACCTCAGAGCTGCTATAGCGTAGCTGTATATTCCTAGGGCTGCTTCCACTATCATTATACTGTGCTCTCCAACAACGGATTGCTTAAAGCTTGCGTAGGTGACTCTGCAGGGTGTCCGCGGGGTCTTAAAAAGTATTAAAAGTAGATCAATCAATTTAGCGAAAATGAAGGCTATTAAACGGCATTTTCCAAGGGTACATTTTGTAGCTTGTTTTCAATAAGTATATGAATTGTCCAAAGAGGGTGTATTCTACCGTCTGCCTGAATGTAATCATTGCGTAGGTGTGTAGTGTGATTCTGTGTAGTTTATTGATGGCATCCCGTTGGGTTTGACGTCATCTGAACAGGACATCGCACGCTCACTGCTTGATAGCGCGCGAAGGTCCGTTTACGCCGGTTGTTAAACAACATCGTTATGGGGAAATGCAAGTCTGCGTCCAAATGGTTGGAAGATAAGGAGGAAGGACAATCAATACTGTATATAGTCAATGTGAGGTAAAGTGTGTCGCCAAGGTAACCGGTTAAACTCCAAGTGGTGACGAGGTCTTAACATGTATGGAAAGGGTCCAAAGATCCAAAAATACTTAAAGATCCAAAAATACTTAAAGTTCCACAAATACTTAAAGTTCCAAAAATACTTAAAGTTCCAAAAATACCGTAAATTCAAAAAATACTTAAAGTTCCAAAAATACGGCAAATGGTTGGAAGATAAGGAGGAAGGACAATCAATA
The DNA here is from genome assembly GCF_902827175.1 of Gymnodraco acuticeps. Classification (NCBI taxonomy): domain Eukaryota; kingdom Metazoa; phylum Chordata; class Actinopteri; order Perciformes; family Bathydraconidae; genus Gymnodraco; species Gymnodraco acuticeps. The sequence goes on along the minus strand of NW_022992131.1, from coordinate 79,979 downwards.
CTGTATATAGCAGCGACGTGCAGTCAGGGGAGGCAGAGCCTCACCTGTCATACTCCAATGTAACGGAAAAACAACTAAAGAAAAACTAAATAGTAATAATAATAAAATGTCTCCACTGATCTGTAAGTGTGATTTCTGTTTGATTCCAATCGCTTTTTATAGTCAAAATTAGCAAATTTGCCGAGCTCCGCTACAACTACGGGGCACGATGAGGAGTGAGGCAGGGACGAGCTCTGCCTCTCGTAAGCCCACAGTAACTGGCTGGAGCGCGGGCACTAATGTAGCGCGGGCACTTATTTTGTGAGCGCGCTCAAGCCAGTTACTGTGGGGTGAGGTGAGGCACAGATGAGCTCTGCCTCACCTCAGAATGCGTCACCCCACAGAAACTGGCTGGAAAGCGGGCCCTAAGCGCATGCCTGCACCATATCCCTGTATGTCACTAATGTAATGTTTGTAGATCCCTTTATTACATTTATCCTCGCCATCCATAGTCTCTAAATAACTTATTTCACGTATATATGATATTTAGGCTCGCTGGTCTCATCATACAACGGCAATGGAAAAAGCACCAGGGGAGGCAGCCATAACCTCTGCCGCACTGAAGGGGGCGCACGTGAGCCCACAGGTTCTTGTTGCTACTGTTATTCTACACAGAGAAGGTAGACGCAAACAACAAACTAGACTTTTGAAACTAGAGGAAGATAAGGAGGACTTTTACAAACAAGTAATAGAGGTTGTTGTCCAGAAGGATAGCATGGACTTCATCTTCAAGTCAAGGTAAGACCACCATTGTAATGAAAATGGGATCTTACTAAGAAAGAACAATCCAATATTTAGATTTTGGATATCCTTTTGTTGAACGGTCTGTTTAAAATGAATTGAAGCATCAGACTAAAAAAGCTTTTGAAAATAACCGAATATGTCAATTATGGTCAAAATATGATATTTGTAAATCTGACTCTGAAAGAGTCAGTGCCTCACCAGCCATGAACCTCACCGCACGTCACTGGTATAGTCAATGTGAGGTAAAGTGTGTCGCCAAGGTAACCGGTTAGAACTCCAAGTGGCGATGAGGTCTTAAAATGTGTGGAAAGGGTCTTAAAAAAGGTCTTAAAAGGTATTACATCTGACTTCAGGATTCCTGCATACACCCTGCTCTGGGTGTTTAATATGTTATAGCTGCAAGAAAAATGGACAATAACCCGTCTTGAAAACTGGTTGAACTCTCATTAACCCTCATTAGTTTGTAAGATATTTAAAATGTCTCTCCCCAGCCTGTTGTTTACTTTGCATTTCTGCATTTTACATACATATGACTTATTTATACTCAAGCTATAGGCAATTCATTAAATGCATCACACAACTGCAGAGTGTGGTGTTGATTCTCGGTGTGATTCAGAGCACAAGCAAAGGAGTCAAAGCTAATAAAAATGTCTTTATAAAACTTAAACATGAAAAAACACCTCATTTAAATGCGGCACCCATTTCACTGTCACAACCCTCCCGCCCTTGCGCTATGCCAGGTGCACATGGTACCGAAATATCAAAAGAACAGGCAATTGAGTTTCAAGGTCACCAAAATGCCAACACGCTCTAAATCTGCAGTGTTCGTGGAGCTAGTCAAGGTATGCGAAGCGAGTAGAAGAGACACTGACTGATGTGTGTTTAATTCAAACCAACGTGTGTGTCTATCTACTGTTTGTGGTGTTTCACAGAGCAACAGTATCTGTCTGCCCATGCATCACCGTGTAAGCCGTGGTATTTGTGTGCACATGCACGCCTCTAAATGTGGATGAGAGAGTAGTTTAATTATAGTCTGATTACGCCTCAAAATCTTCCCCTCATCCCTCTCTTCCCCCACCCACTTGCTTGTTTTCCCCCTACTTCCACCACTTTTCATATTACAAGGCCTCTTGTTCGTTTTTAATGAGATGCATTAAAATGGATAGAATACCCCCCCACCCCACCTTTATATCTCCCCCTGCATTTTAAAGCCTCACATAGAGTTCATTGTGTTACCGACAGTGTAATATCCATATTGTCCTGCACTTGTTATTCTGCAGGCGTCGCACCTGCAAAAGATCCACGCTGCGCTACGTACGACCCCCCAAGGAGATTGAACAGCATATAATCACTAGTTAAAGGAAACTATTTATGAAGGTACTGAATGAATGGTACACTTAAAGTCTAAGTAGCGTAATTATTGTTGGAGTTATTACCGTGACGCAGAGAGACAAACACTCACAGTGAGGAGAAAACCTTTAAAGGTATACTTTAAGGGACTTTCATTACGATCCGAAGGACAATGCAGAGAAATTACCTGGTGTGATCGAACCATTGCACCCTGACTAGGCTGTAACAACCTTGAACATTTGAAGCCATAGAGAGTTGTTTTCTAACCTGTGAGACTCAAGCCCCGGCCACACGAGGACGATAACGGTCGTATCTGCTACAGTTCACTATCAGATAGACGGTTCGGCCACACGAGGCCGACATGGAAACGCAGAAAATAATAATGATAACGGGTCCCAAGGTGGGTAGATCTGCGAACGAAACGCTCTGGGGGGCCAAGCGGCTCCTATAGATTATGTCCTGATAACGATGATGCAATAGCCCCGCCTCTCCTGCTCAGAGATCAGCTGCTGGGCTGTCAGAAGAGGGGGAGGAAAAGAGAGGCTCCGTTTATTTTTCTTATATTATTATATAGAGTCGTAATTAATTCGTTTTAAAGCTCAATAAATAAGAAAGAAGACCTCTGACCGGCACTTTGCTAATTTTGTCCGGAAAATGTAAACTTTACCGGACATGTTGACCAGCGAAAAAAAATCGAACTGAAACTCAGTCGCGAACCGTCAGGGCCTTCAAGGTATTCAGAGAATACCCTGGAACACTCAGATACAACAAACAAAAAATCGATTTAATTATATATATAAAATGAATAAATGAGAATGGTATCTGTGTTGTTGATCTGTAATATTACAGTGTTACGTTGATTTGTTTGTCCTTCTCGGACCACGCTCTACGCATTTCAGTGGTTTTGTGTTAGAAAAGAAAGCAACCAATCAGATCTTGTTCTGGGTCTCTGGGTAGAATATCCTTCAACAAGGTATTCTACATCCTTGATCGAATGCCCTGGCCGTTGCTCTGAATGAGAGCGTACGTTTGGACTGACAGTTTGATCAACCAATCATATATTGATTTGTAGCCAATGGGCGTATTCTTTCAGAGTTCCCCTCCGTTTTATTGTTTTTAACGTTGAAATGACAAGTGCAACAGGTGAAGATGAAGTTGTTGCGGAATTGTTGTGAGTACCCTTTTCAAGACGACAATTCAGTGAAAAGACGGAGGGGGGGCGGTGGCGGCGGGGGTTGTGTGTGTCTACAGAAGGTCCAGTTGTGATAGACACGGTTCGCCACTGCTGAAACTCTGCTGCACGGTCCCCTCGTCCCTTGGAAGAGGCGGAGAGGTGGGTGTTTTTCATCTGCTGGTGGACTACCGGAGAGAATTACAGCAGGAGCAAACGCTTGCCTCGGGGAGGGAGAAAAAGAGCCACAGCGGAGAATAAACAGAAGGGCAACCATGGCAACCATGCACGGGAAGTCTTCTTCGCTGCTTTTGTGGCAGGAGTACGAGTTTGAGCGGTCTTGTGTGAACGGACACGTTTCTGGTGCTTGTTGCGTGCGGGACGGAAGACTTTTTTGATAAAGATTGCGGTCCGTTTGCATTATCGTCCTCGTGTGGCTCCAGCCTCAGTGTGAATTTACTCTTTCATTAGTTATCTCAAGACCTTAGCTCAAGTTTGAATCTCCTCTAATCCTCGAACAAACAAATGAGTTTCACTGACACTACGAGATTCGATATGCCTGTTGGTTTAGGAAACTCCCCACTTCCTTGACATCCCTGCAACTGCGTCAGGTATTTTATATTTTAAAAGGCTTTGTTTGCTCTTCATTCACCGGCTGGCAAGCCGCCAGCTCGTCAAATATGACGGTGTTTACCTTAGCGGAGATGAGGAGAGACAGGTGTGGATGATCGGCTTCCTGAGTGATTAGCTGCAATGTGATTTCACTTCCAAATGAGCTGAGATTTGATGTGTATATACAGCGAGACTTGTGTGTTTGTTTTATTTGAATGTATATGTACGCCAGAAAAGTTAGTCAGGCACGTCAAGGACTCCTGAAAGTCACCTGAATGCTCGCTTGCCAGTTTTCTGGAGATGGTGTGGGAGATATGTGACGCTGACAGACAGTGCCCCGATGTTGTGATTCGAGAAAAAGTCCCGTCTTATCTGCAGGTATTTTTCAATGAAAGAAACAAACACCTCGTCCTTTTTCTCCTTTCTTTAAATCATTTCTCTTGCGCCCCTTCTTGCCCCTTCTCATCTTTAATATCTCTCTCTTTCTCAGTAGCCGTTCCACGCTGTCAGCCAAGTCCTGCCTATATCTGCGGCCCGAAAGTGGCTTTGCTTGGCTGATTCGACTGATAAGAGACTGAATGCCGGCTGTCCACATAGGAGAGGAGGAGAGGAGAGGGGAAAGAGGGAAGGAAGGGAATAGAGTAAGATGGTGAAAGTGACAAAGGATAAGAATAACAGTTATTATTGTAATGTTATTTGTATAAAGCCAGCTAGGTTGGTGTTTTGTGACATTACGAGCCACTTCTAGACCTCAAGTCTGTTCAGATTATGTTCTGGGGATGTTTTAAGGAGCAACTGTGAGGTACTTCACTTGTCAGAAAAAGAAGAACTACTCCATAAAAAGGCTTTTCTTTTTCCTCCACAGTCATGGGCTGCTGATACTATATCAGTGGAGGAAGATGAATCATTTGCATTTACATCAAATGGAGATGAGGAGAGTGGTGGAGGCAGTGGGGGAGAGAATGAGGGAGGGTTGAGGTCAAGTTGTACTTCATAGAGGAGACACTAATCCCCTCTAGGGGAAAGAAAGGGAGCCACCCTGGAAAGAGTGGAGCTGGAGGAGGGGTGAGGAGAGGGGGGAGATGAACACAGTGGAACAGATTTAACTGCTGGCAACGATACAGCTCTGGAGCAGATGTGAGAAGGGAGTGAGGATGGAAACACACATGCAGCTTGTGTTTCACTTGGCCTTGCGCACATATAGACACACACACACACACACACACACACACACACACACACACACACACACACACACACACACACACACACACACACACACACACACACACACACACACACACACACACACACACACACACACGAGTCAGAGGTCAGAAATACTGTATGAAGATGAGAAGTGAAAACTCTGGTCTCAAGTCTACACTGATAGAGTGGTGCAGTGAGGACGTATTTTCACTTGTTGTTGAAGAAGGACTTCCTCGACAAAAAAGCAATGTGATTTTTCCATTGGATCTTAGAATATTGCAGAAAATAAGGTCTGTGGCAAACACTTGTTTGTGATTAGGATTTGTTCAGCAGGAACATATCTACATATTTAATATTTGCAAGGTTATTGCAATTCATAATGTTAGGCTATTTAGACAGCAGCACGGTCACATGACTTCACGTCAACATCGCTAAGCTAAAGCCACTTGTTAGCAAACCCTGTTTTTAAGACACATAGAAGCGTCAGACTCACCAGTGGAGAACTTATTGACGTTTAATGTCATGGAACAAAACATGAATATAGTTTAAGCTTGTGTTTACCACAGATCTTGTTGTAGGCATCTAACCGTCAACACATTCAAAAAAAACCTTGACCTTACCAATGATCTCAATGGTGTGATATTTTAGGGTAAACCTTGAAAGCTTTCACAACATATTGACACAGTGAGATAAATACTCATATATATAATAACTTAATTGTCAAAGACAAAGTCTGGTACATTTAGAAAAATATATGACTTGACTATAATGCAGCCTTGAAGAAAAATACTTATCGTAGGATATAACAATATTCCAAATGTAAGGCATTATCTAATCCCATTTAACAATATATAAATACATATCAATATATTTCCCAGCATTACCACGAACCACCCTCCAAAGCCTTGTGCAAATATGGGCCTCACAACTCCCTAAAATGCATCACACTACATCGTGAGACGAGCATTTTAAGATGTATTAAATCTAGAAAGCTTTCTTAAAAATGTGATTTCTTGAGATGGGAAAATGCCAGCTCACGGTGGATGGGAAGCTTGGAAAAACAGTTTCCAAATGTATCCTCGTCATTGTGAAGATGTTCAATTTCTTGAAAGAGATGTAGCTTTCTGCTTTGAACTGCAACCCTGAGTCTGCCTCCTGTGTGCTTGTTGCCAACGCAGGGTTTACCACAGTGTTTGTACACAACCTCTGGTGGAGCAAAGATCACACACACACACACACACACACACACACACACACACACACACACACACACACACACACACACACACCCCTCGCAGAGCAGGACCAGTGTGCACGCTGTGAGCAGTTTGTGCCCTTTGCTTTAGGCACCCTGCTGTGCTACACAGAGCCCGATGCTCTTTTCCCTCCTTGTGTCCCCCACTGCTCACACATGCTGATCTCTTTAATGACTGCCAAGAGATCAGATCTTTATTTATCAGACAGACTGCCGAATCAACTGCATCGGCTGTCTTTACTGAGTGTTTGAGGATCAAATCCCCGGCCCGCACTTATAGATTATTACAAACGCTTGAATCTCCAATCAAACATGACCCTGCTGAGAGACATCGAGCAACAGTTAATGCTGTTCAAAGGTATTGATGGACTAGAAAATCCATATTGAACATTGGTTTAGCCTGAAAAAGTAAAGTAACTCAGTAGAATATTAAAAGAAAGGATAATTTGTTCAAGTGAAGCTTCTACAATGGCCCTGATCCGTCATCCTAACATACATTGCCATTGTTGCTCATACACTCTTTTCACTACGAGTCTCTGTGTGTGTGTGTGTGTGTGTGAAAGCGGGGTGAAGGTCTGTGAAATGTAATTATAGGCCAGTCACACTGACATCAACGATGTGGCAATCGTTTCCACGTTATCGCTATGTGAACGTCCCACGGAGCATTGTGCATACTACTGAGGCTCCATGTGATCACCATAGAGACAAGTCATTGATTTGGCATTAATTAAAAAGAAATGATGTTCACATCGTCGTCATCGTCCCCCTTCACATCCTCCCTCTTCATAATCATCAAGTATAACTGGAAGATGGTTCCAAATGCTTTCCAATATGTACTGCTCATACTGCACACTATAGAGAACCGCAGTGACGCGTCCTAAAACCAGGAAGTAAACCTTCCGGTTCCTTCGAGAAAAACGCAATGCAATTTCTCCATAGGATTTAGGAAAATAGCTGGAAATAAGGTCTGTGGTTGAAACACATTTAAGAGACGGATCACGTTTTCTTCAGCCGGATAATCTCCACATGTCTACCCTACTTTTATCATTTTTGAATCATAAATCTAGTCGCCAGAAGCTAAATGCTAACGTTATGCTATAAAGGAGCTACAGCAGGGTCGCTGCTTCAACGTCACGCCAACTTCAGATCCATATTCAAACACACAGATTCTAAATGGAACGAGTTGAAGCGTTTGTTTGAACACTTTGCAGGAGGCAGGGACTTGCTTTCAAGCAGAACAGGGCAAACACACTTAGAGGAGTGTTTACGTGTTCGGTGTAATGACGTACAACGGCCTCAACAACTTCTGTAGTCCTATTCAGCCACTTGGTAACAACCATCGTTTCTCAGACACGTCAACTCTTCAGAAATCACCAGTAGGGTCACTGCGGATGTGTTTAATGTCGTAGAACAAAACGTGATCCGTCTCTTAAATGTGTTTCAACCACAGACCTTATTTCCAGATATTTTCCAAAGTCCTATGCATTGCTTTTTGTCGAAGGAACCGGAAGCGGTAAAAATGCTAACTTACTTCCGGGTTTTAGGACGCGTCACTGCGGTTCTCTAGAGTAAACCCTAAGTAAAATCGAATGAATGATTGCAACTTTGAAACATAATAAAACCCTGGTACAAAGATAATTTCTAGTACATATTTTGCCTCCATACACAAGACTAAGAGTAAGATGTGCCACCAGGAAGTCATATTGTCGGTGATCTTCGTAGATAGTGCCACCAGGAAGTCAAAAACATATTGTCTTTGATCTTCGTAGATATCAACACAAAGCCAATGGAAAACAATCACATAATTGCTTCTCTTTGCAGACGATATGGATCTATTGGCTTGGTCTTGGGTTCTTTGTATCCCAGTTTGAATCTCTACGAATGGAAGTCACCGCCTCCAAGTCTCAGGATATTGTTCTCATGAAAAATGGTGGACTGCTCGGAAAGTGAGCTGATTTACCAAATAAATCTCTGGGCTGCTGAGGCTCAGGGGGGATTAAGGCGTCTACCATTCAGAGGGTCAGTGGTACAATCCCCTGCAGTCAACATGTCCAATTGACTTTGGGCAATAGGCAACACTTAACCCTAAACTGCTCCTGTGGGCATGTGTAAAGAATTGAGTTGCATGTAAGTTGCTTTTGATAAATGTAATAGGAGGGACATTGGGGTTTCACAAGTGAAGGTAAAATGATGTTGGGGTTGTACCAGATTGTTGGGGGCAAAGAAGGGGATGCTCTTGATATACCATGTCTACCTTCCAACCCTTAACTCCGGATGTGGGAGAATCTTGGAAACCTGGTAAAGGGCTCAGACATATGGCGGAAGCACGAAGTAGAATTGTAAATGGACTGCTTATCCAGTCTATATATACATATATAAGTCAGCATTCACCCAGGCTGAACTGTCTCCCCTCCCTCCCACCTCTCCCCCTGCCCCCATTGAACTTTAACACCCCAGACACACTCAGACACTCAAATCCAACACCAGACACTTGTTACGCTGCTATTGACAATCTTGCACTAATGTACATTCCCAAAGATATTGAAGTGGCTGTTATTTTGTATATATTGATTGTTGTGCTTTCATCTTAATGTGTGCATATGTATACATGTGTCTGTTTATTGTGTATATATAGGATATACATATTTTATACATATTTTTACATATATATTTGTATTTTTTTTATTCGGGATTGTGGGAAACGGTATTTCGATCTCTGTCTGTACACACAAACTGAATTATTGATAATAAAGTTGACTTGACTTTATATAGAGTCAGAGGTTGCCATTCAAGCGCCACCTGATCAGGACGACCAACATTCACACACCATTGGGACAAATTGGAGGTTAGGTACAGTATCTTGCCCAAGGACACGTTGACATGTTGACTGTAGGGGGCTGGAAACAAACCACCGACCCTGTAACAACCACTCTATCCCCTGAATCAGTGCTTTACGTCAAACCGATCGCGTTGACGTGGAGCTTTCAAGTGCGTGTCTTATAAGGGTTGGGTTTCATATACAAATATATCTCATCTTTCTTGAGGATACCCCAGAAGGAACTGAACGATGCTGAGGAAGTTTGGACTATCTTTCTCAGCCTTATGCCAATAGATAAGCAGTAGAGAACGGATGGATGTCTCATACAATGCTACAGATGGAGACTGAGGCTAAGTTGCCTTCATGTCTTCTCATTTTCATTACGTTGCTGCCTATCAACCAATTAGGTTGTGACTAATCAATTAAAATCCAATCATTGTCAAGCACCATAACCAATCAGCTTCATGATGGAAGGTCTAAATATCAGTGCAATGTCTCTGCCTGTTTCTGAGGAGATAATAAAAGAAGAAGGAGAAAACAGAGAGGTCGCTCCCAAGGACTGGTAGAAATGTACCCGGGCTAATGACAGAAGATAAGAATCAAGGCTGAAAACAACCTTGATTAATATGGAAATGAAGCTACACAAGGATTCAAGGATCATTTGTTGTCATTGAACATGCAACCTTATGCAGATAAAACCTGTTCTGCTACGAAAAGCACACACGCTTTATTCTCTCACATGCTTTAAAATATATGTTCTCTTTCACATTTTTACCTTATTACATTTCATTACATTACATGTCACTTGTTGTTATCCAAAGCGACTAACATACTCAATACTGTGGGCAATCCCCACAGGAGCCATTTGGGATAAAGGGTCTTGCCCAGGGACACAACGACATGCTGGCTGCAGTGGGGTTTGAACCAACGCGTTATGTAACCATGCCCAGATTTCTCAGCAACGCCCTTAAATAAGGAAGCTTATGGTTCCAACGACAGTGTTAAAGATCAGAGTTCTCACCAGCACACGGATCCCTGAATACACTTCCTCTAAGGAGCAACTTAATGTCTTATAGGTAAAGCATGACGAAAGTGAAAACACACAAAAGAAAAGTCAAGATGAAAAGAGTTCACACAGAAACTACTTTGCCATTGTTCTCCGTACATAGCGCGGAATCCCTCTCGGAGCTGGGGCTGCTTTGATTGTTCTTAACGAGATTAACGTTTCGAGGAACCCTAACGAGGCTGCGCTGTTAATGAAGGCAGATCAGATAAGAGCAACGCGGAGAAGAATAGAAAGGAGACAAATACACGAGGGAGGGTTAGGATGAGACATAAGTAGAAGTTGGAGTCCGGTTTCGCTATTTTTAAGAGCCGCAGCAGTACGCTGTGAAGTGCTCAGAAAAGGAGCATTTGTGAGTGTGTGTGTGTGTGTGTGTGCATGTGTGTGTGTGTGTGTATCATTAGACCTGGTGAAAGAGTATATTAGGTGTGTGGGAGTGGTGTAGGTAATCCCCTCGATACCTCTGCTGCAGAACCAAATCACTTTCTCTCGCCTTCCGTCTATCCTCCCCTCATCCCTCTATCATTTTGTCTTATCACTGCAGCATCCTAATGATGATGAAGCTGTGGACTCCGTAAAGAAGTCAGAAGAGCATTACCTGTGTTGCACACACACACACACGCGCACATACACACACCCGCACACACTCATACCCTAATGTTTCTGGGGTGAGGCAGTGGGTCATGCTTTAGCTATCAGCACTGCCTAATAGCTCAGTTAGAGCATCAGTGATTGGTGTGGTGTGTAATCCGTGTTTGTGTATCGTGTGTGTGTGTGTGTGTGTGTGTGTGTGTGGGTGTGTGTGTGTGTGTGTGTGTGTGTGTGTGTGAGCACTGGGCTCTTCCTGGCTAGCTACATATATACAGTATATCCTAATGGAAAAGAAAAGGCAGAGGTCAAGTCATAAGTTCTGCCTCGTTGTGCATTATTATAAATGCTGGAATAATGCAGGCTCTGCCCGCCCCATGATGTTAATGTGATTTGCATTGTGAGGCACAGTCCTGGTAAATCACTGTGTGCAACGAGCAACGACATGTTAATGACTCTATAACTTTAGGCAGACCTGACAACCCACTCATTTCAATACTACGCCTCTTCCACCCGTCGTATACATATATTAACGCTTACAATTATTCAGCTTTATTGTCTTCCACCAAGGACAAAAGATGATTTGGTGATAAAAAAAACTCATTTCCAAGACAAAGGGAAGACGGAAAGCACATGTGGACGAGGCGTTGACGGATAGAAAAACAGAAGATAAGGTGTTATATTGAATGTATCAGATTTTCTCTCTTTAGATGAAAAAAGGCCCGATTATGGTTTCGGGGTTTTCCCTTTCCTGTAGGTTTGTGTGTAAATGGCCTGCAAAAGATAACATCCCACAAACACAGCCCCCCCCTGCCTGAAACGCCTCCATTGGACTCTTTTGTTTACTTCCCGAAACATAGTGGGGGGCGTGTGGCGCAGTGGCCTAGTGCGTTGGTGTTCGGATCAAGGGGGTCACGGGTTCAAACCCCACTGCAGTCAGCATGTCGTTGTGTCCCTGAGACCCTTCACCCCAAATGGCTCCTGTGGGGATCGTCCACATTGAGTATGAAAGTCGCTTTGGATAAAAGCGTCTAACAAGTGACATGTAATGTAATGTAAAAGTGACATCACTATAAAACTTGTGCTAGCGCTCCAACACATTGTGCGTGATAGGCTGAGGGTCGGGACATCTCTAAGCGGTTGACCAATCACAACAGAGCCGGCCAGCTAACCAATCAGAGCAGACTGGGCTCTGGTTTCAGACTGAGGGTGAAAAGAGGTGCTGCAGCACAGGCAGTGTGAGAAAAGTAAAGAGCTCTTTGAACATTAAAGCATGGAGACATGTAGAGACACTACATACTGATATACACCTGAACATCAGCAGGAGAGGACTCTTTAAAGTAGAGACACTACATACTGATATACACCTGAACATCAGCAGGAGAGGACTCTTTAAAGTAGAGGACACTACATACTGATATACACCTGAACATCAGCAGGAGAGGACTCTTTAAAGTAGAGACACTACATACTGATATACACCTGAACATCAGCAGGAGAGGACTCTTTTAAAGTAGAGACACTACATACTGATATACACCTGAACATCAGCAGGAGAGGACTCTTTAAAGTAGAGACACTACATACTGATATACACCTGAACATCAGCAGGAGAGGACTCTTTAAAGTAGAGACATTACATACTGATATACACCTGAACATCAGCAGGAGAGGACTCTTTAAAGTAGAGACACTACATACTGATATACACCTGAACATCAGCAGGAGAGGGACTCTTTAAAGTAGAGACACTGCATACTGATATACACCTGAACATCAGCAGGAGAGGACTCTTTAAAGTAGAGACACTACATACTGATATACACCTGAACATCAGCAGGAGAGGACTCTTTAAAGTAGAGACACTGCATACTGATATACACCTGAACATCAGCAGGAGAGGACTCTTTAAAGTAGATACACTATAAACTGATATACACCTGAACATCAGCAGGAGAGGACTCTTTAAAGTAGAGACACTACATACTGATATACACCTGAACATCAGCAGGAGAGGACTCTTTAAAGTAGAGACACTACATACTGATATACACCTGAGCATCAGCAGGAGAGGACTCTTTAAAGTAGATACACTACATACTGATATATACCTGAACATCAGCAGGAGAGGACTCTTTAAAGTAGAGACACTACATACTGATATACACCTGAGATCAGCAGGAGAGGACTCTTTAAAGTAGATACACTACATAACTGATATACACCTGAACATCAGCAGGAGAGGACTCTTTAAGTAGAGTACACTAATACTGATATACACCTGAACATCAGCAGGAGAGGACTCTTTAAAGTAGAGACACTACATACTGATACACCTGACATCAGCAGGAGAGGACTCTTTAAAGTAGAGACACTACATACTGATATACACCTGAACATCAGCAGGAGAGGACTCTTTAAAGTAGAACACTAAACTGATATACACCTGAACATCAGCAGGAGAGGACTCTTTAAAGTAGAGACACTACATACTGATATACACCTGAACATCAGCAGGAGAGGACTCTTTAAAGTAGAGACACTACATACTGATATACACCTGAACATCAGCAGGAGAGGACTCTTTAAAGTAGAGACACTGCATACAGATATACACCTGAACATCAGCAGGAGAGGACTCTTTAAAGTAGAGACACTACATACTGATATACACCTGAACATCAGCAGGAGAGGACTCTTTAAAGTAGAGAAACATACTGATATACACCTGAACATCAGCAGAGGAGAGGACTCTTTAAAGTAGAGGACACTACATACTGATATACACCTGAACATCAGCAGGAGAGGACTCTTTAAAGTAGAGACACTACATACTGATATACACCTGAACATCAGCAGGAGAGGACTCTTTAAAGTAGAGACACTACATACTGATATACACCTGAACATCAGCAGGAGAGGACTCTTTAAAGTAGAGACACTACATACTGATATACACCTGAACATCAGCAGGAGAGGACTCTTTAAAGTAGAGACACTACATACTGATATACACCTGAACATCAGCAGGAGAGGACTCTTTAAAGTAGAGACATACATACTGATATAACCTGAACATCAGCAGGAGAGGACTCTTTAAAGTAGAGACTACATACTGATATACACCTGAACATCAGCAGGAGAGGACTTTTAAAGTAGAGACACTACATACTGATAACACCTGAACATCAGCAGGAGAGGACTCTTTAAAGTAGAGACACTACATACTGATATACACCTGAACATCAGCAGGAGAGGACTTTTAAAGTAGAGACA
>NW_022992131.1:0-65754 GCF_902827175.1 Gymnodraco acuticeps | reverse complement strand
CACACACACACACACACACACACACACACACACATATATACACACACACACACACACACACACACACACACACACACACACACACACACACACACACACTGCATTCAGAAAACACAAATGATATCCCGGCAGGTACCCTCAATCCAAAAATGTCAAATATCCATGACAATGCTCGCCTTAGGAAGTGACCAATAGCACTGTCTGCAATGTCCTGATTTATAGATACGTTTGTGTGTACAGTATGTGTGTGTGTGTGTGTGTGTGTGTGTGTGTGTGTGTGTGTGTGTGTGTGTGTGTGTGTGTGTGTGTGTGTGTGTGTGTGTGTGTGTGGTGTGTGTGTGGTGTGTGTGAGCAAGAGAAGATGGGTTAGAGAGTGGTCATCCATCAGCCGCAGGAAAGGGCTGTGGATGGTGATTATAGCACAGGGGGGGGGATCAGTTCTCCTGATTGATCTACCTCTCCTCTTCCCAGGTCACAGTTCAAGAATGACCATTTCACACTTTCACTGGCATGAGTCCACAGCCAGAGCCATACATCCACAGTGTGTGTGTTTACTAGTAGCGTGTGTGGGTGTGTGCCAGACGTTCTTTATTCACCCAGATTTCCGGTGGTGCTAAATAATTCAGCCACGCTGCTCTGTGCTCGAAAAATATTAGATGAAATATTGAAATTGCAACACAGAGCAATGAAGCCATGGCACAAATAAGAAGGGGGGGGAAGAGAAGAAAGGAAAAGAAGGGATGAGATATGAAGAAACTATTTTTACAACATGGACTCTCCCAAATCCCATTCCTTCACCTCCAGAAAGGAGCACTTAAAGAGAATATCGTACAACAAATGCAGCTTGTTTGTGCACCCGTTTGAATATATAATATGCAATCACGTAAATAGTGTTTACCATGCGGCCTCATTTTTAGGAACCCATTGAAAATGAGATGATTTATGAATGAAAACACTTTCTATGCACATAAATGAGTACATTGTGTTCTAAAGAAATGCAGCCGTAGCCACTAACGCTGTTATATGACTTAGTTATTATGTTGGCTATTTTAAAGCGTTATGAATGTGCACAGTGCGCTGGACTTGAAATTGAATCCCCCTTTAAATAACAATGGAATAAACAGATTCTACCATATTGTGTGTTATGGTATCATAATCCCATCCAAGTTGTGGCCTAAAGCAACAGCTGTTGGGGTTTTTCGGGGGGTTGCAATATGTCTCATAAGGCTTTGCTGGAGCTCATTCAAAGCATCATGGGGGATTTGATTTGGTTGAGACTGTGGAAGCTGCTCGGCCTTTTGATTTCCCTTCGTCCTCATCAATCTCTTTGTTTATCCCCCTCTGAATCAATCTCTCTCTCTGCCACCCTCCATCCGTCTCACTCTCTCTCTTTCATGTTGGCATCTAGGAGTGGGCACTGTGGAAACTACCAGATATAACCAAACCCCCTCCCCTCCCCCCCCCCCAGCCTCGCCTGGCATCATCATTTTTTTTCTTTTGACACATTAAACCTCAGGCAATAACACTCTGCTTCCCTTAACTCCAAGCCTACCCCAAATCTATGTCCCCCGCCTAAAGACCCTTTATCTGTCTTCTTCACCTGCTTTTTTTCTGCAGCTGCTGCCAGATGTTAGCCCCCTCTAAGCCTGATCCTCCCCCCCTTCTCACCCCCTGCAGAACTTTCTCCCTGCCTATCAATCCTCTTATCCCTGCAATAGACAACAGCTTCACATTTACAATAACACTTATCCCCACCAGGCCCCCCGCCCCTCCTCCATCACCCCCATACCCTCTGATCAATAGCTCTCACATGGCAAACAAACAACGGCAGCAGCCAAACATTTGTCAGGCTACAGTGAACAGTGGTGTTTTTCCTCACAGTCTAATGCAATGACTAATTGGATTTAAGAATTGATTTCGGGCTGCGTGGGGGATTGTCAAACAGTTTTGGAGAGAAGTGGAGAAAACTGAGGTGGCTAAAGATTGATTCTTGATGGAGCCGTTCCCACCCAGGAGCCACTGGAGGCAGACAACTCAAGCATGATGCTACTTGTAAAGCATTTCATCAACCCACCCACAACCCAGCATTCACCTGTACATTGTAAAGTTCTCCTTGGTGCTTTGATATGGCAGTTTTAGTGGATTGTCAATCACCATCTAGGTCCTCTCCTCCACATCGTTATGGTTTTGAGATAATTGCTTTGGAGAGGACATGATATGCTCATTTTCAGGTTCATATCAGTATGTAGTGTCTCTACTTTAAAGAGTCCTCTCCTGCTGATGTTCAGGTGTATATCAGTATGTAGTGTCTCTACTTTAAAGAGTCCTCTCCTGCTGATGTTCAGGTGTATATCAGTATGTAGTGTCTCTACTTTAAAGAGTCCTCTCCTGCTGATGTTCAGGGTGTATATCAGTATGTAGTGTCTCTACTTTAAAGAGTCCTTTCCTGCTGATGTTCAGGTGTATATCAGTATGTAGTGTCTCTACTTTAAAGAGTCCTCTCCTGCTGATGTTCAGGTGTATATCAGTATGTAGTGTCTCTACTTTAAAGAGTCCTCTCCTGCTGATGTTCAGGTGTATATCAGTATGTAGTGTCTCTACTTTAAAGAGTCCTCTCCTGCTGATGTTCAGGTGTATATCAGTATGTAGTGTCTCTACTTTAAAGAGTCCTCTCCTGCTGATGTTCAGGTGTATATCAGTATGTAGTGTCTCTACTTTAAAGAGTGCCTCTCCTGCTGATGTTCAGGTGTATATCAGTATGTAGTGTCTCTACTTTAAAGAGTCCTCTCCTGCTGATGTTCAGGTGTATATCAGTATGTAGTGTCTCTACTTTAAAGAGTCCTCTCCTGCTGATGTTCAGGTGTATATCAGTATGTAGTGTCTCTACTTTAAAGAGTCCTCTCCTGCTGATGTTCAGGTGTATATCAGTATGTAGTGTCTCTACTTTAAAGAGTCTCTCCTGCTGATGTTCAGGTGTATATCAGTATGTAGTGTCTCTACTTTAAAGAGTCCTCTCCTGCTGATGTTCAGGTGTATATCAGTATGTAGTGTCTCTACTTTAAGAGTCCTCTCCTGCTGATGTTCAGGTGTATATCAGTATTAGTGTATCTACTTTAAAGAGTCCTCTCCTGCTGATGTTCAGGTGGTATCAGTATGTAGTGTCTCTACTTTAAAGAGTCCTCTCCTGCTGATGTTCAGGTGTATATCAGTATGTAGTGTCTCTACTTTAAAGAGTCCTCTCCTGCTGATGTTCAGGTGTATATCAGTATGTAGTGTCTCTACTTTAAAGAGTCCTCTCCTGCTGATGTTCAGGTGTATATCAGTATGTAGTGTCTCTACTTTAAAGAGTCCTCTCCTGCTGATGTTCAGGTGTATATCAGTATGTAGTGTCTCTACTTTAAAGAGTCCTCTCCTGCTGATGTTCAGGTGTATATCAGTATGTAGTGTCTCTACTTTAAAGAGTCCTCTCCTGCCCTAAGTGTATACAGTAGTAGTGTCTCTACTTTACAAGAGTCCCTCCTAGCGTTAAGTGTGATATCAGTATGTAGTGTCTCTACTTTAAAGAGTCCTCTCCTGCTGATGTTCAGGTGTATATCAGTATGTAGTGTCTCTACTTTAAAGAGTTCCTCTCCTGCTGATGTTCAGGTGTATTATCAGTATGTAGTGTCTCTACTTTAAAGAGTCCTCTCCTGCTGATGTTCAGGTGTATATCAGTATGTAGTGTCTCTACTTTAAAGAGTCCTCTCCTGCTGATGTTCAGGTGTATATCAGTATGTAGTGTCTCTACTTTAAAGAGTCCTCTCCTGCTGATGTTCAGGTGTATATCAGTATGTAGTGTCTCTACTTTAAAGAGTCCTCTCCTGCTGATGTTCAGGTGTATATCAGTATGTAGTGTCTCTACTTTAAAGAGTCCTCTCCTGCTGATGTTCAGGTGTATATCAGTATGTAGTGTCTCTACTTTAAAGAGTCCTCTCCTGCTGATGTTCAGGTGTATATCAGTATGTAGTGTCTCTACTTTAAAGAGTCCTCTCCTGCTGATGTTCAGGTGTATATCAGTATGTAGTGTCTCTACTTTAAAGAGTCCTCTCCTGCTGATGTTCAGGTGTATATCAGTATGTAGTGTCTCTACTTTAAAGAGTCCTCTCCTGCTGATGTTCAGGTGTATATCAGTATGTAGTGTCTCTACTTTAAAGAGTCCTCTCCTGCTGATATTCAGTGTGTATATCAGTATGTAGTGTCTCTACTTTAAAGAGTCCTCTCCTGCTGATGTTCAGGTGTATATCAGTATGTAGTGTCTCTACTTTAAAGAGTCCTCTCCTGCTGATGTTCAGGTGTATATCAGTATGTAGTGTCTCTACTTTAAAGAGTCCTCTCCTGCTGATGTTCAGGTGTATATCAGTATGTAGTGTCTCTACTTTAAAGAGTCCTCTCCTGCTGATGTTCAGGTGTATATCAGTATGTAGTGTCTCTACTTTAAAGAGTCCTCTCCTGCTGATGTTCAGGTGTATATCAGTATGTAGTGTCTCTACTTTAAAGAGTCCTCTCCTGCTGATGTTCAGGTGTATATCAGTATGTAGTGTCTCCATGCTTTAATGTTCAAAAAGCTATTTACTTGTCTCATACTGTCTGTGCTACAGCACCTCTTTTCACCCTCTGTCTGAAACCAGAGCCCAGTCTGCTCTGATTGGTTAGCTGGCTGGCTCTGTTGTGATTGGTCAACCGCTTAGAGATGTCCCGCCCCTTAGCCTATCATGTGTTACATCAGGGATTTTTCTAGAAAAATAAAGTGTGAGGGGAATACTGTGGCGCTGATCTAAGATATATCAATTATCACGAGAACATGATGCCCGTATACAAGATGGCGCCTCGGACGTAAACAACAACAACGTGAAGTCGGCGCTCCGTAAAAACAAAGCTGTCTCTGCCGTCTGTGTTCTATTTGACACGATGTTCATATTTGTAGTAATTATACAGTTTTTGACGTACAGAAAAATATTTTTCTCGAATCACTTCAACATTTTACCAGGAAAATTGGCCTTTTGGTATGAGGGCGCAGTGCCCCTGTTACCCAGTTTAGACAAAACCCTGTATTTAGTGATGTCACTCTGTTACATAGGTAAATTAAGGATTCCAGTGGAGGTGTTTCAGGCAGGTGGGGGAGTGTGTGGGAGCGAAATTCCCTCTGGAAACACTACGGAAAAAGGGAGAACCCCCAAAAAGCATAATAGGGCCTCCTTAACTTTCCAAACCCAACAATCCGCCATCAAATCAAATCAAATCAAATCAAGTTTTATTTATATAGCACATTTATAAACGATCTTTGGTCGAGCCAAAGTGCTGTAAATATAATAAAAATAGCCTACAGTAGAGACACTTTACAGCAAATACAACAGCACAGATTGTTCAGAATATCAGTATGAGAAAAACGACACCCTCTGTCCTTAGACCCTCTGTCCTTAGACCCTCTGTCCTTAGACCCTCTGTCCTTAGACCCTCTGTCCTCAGACCCTCTGTCCTTAGACCCTCTGTCCTCAGACCCTCTGTCCTTAGACCCTCTGTCCTTAGACCCTCTGTCCTTAGACCCTCACATCGTACAAGGAAACACTTCCAGAGAAACCCCACAGTTTAAAGGGAACATGGGAGAAACCTCAGGGAGAGCAACAGAGGAGGGATCCCTCTCCCAGGACGGACAGACGTGCAATAGATGCCGTGTGGAAATCCAAGAGATAATACATTTTACAGCATATAGACCGAATGTTGGGAAATGCATGTGTCTGTAATAAGAAGATGAATCCACGAGGATGCCAGCAACAATCCTGAGGAAGCCATCAGGATCACACCCACTTCACACAACAGATGGCTAGATGAGAAAAGCAATATTACCCTTGTTAACATAGCAACCAAGTGCTCTGCAAAGCAACAAGCTGAAACAACATACACACAGATCAAATCTACAATAAATAATTAAACCAAATACAAAGTAAGTTGTAAAAGGTGAGGTTGTTTTTAAGTGTGGGTTAAAAATAAAGACGAAGAAAAGACTTTAGTTTGCTCATTTGGCACAAGTGTTATAAAACCAGTTCCAATTATTAGCTTGTTCTACGTTGTTAATTGATGTTTTTCATTTCTACCTTGTAAGAGCGTGACTTGTAGGGTAGACTCAACGTTAGTCGGAGTTTACAAATCAAAGAAGGTCAACTTTTTTAAAAGACAGAAAATAAAGGTTTTATACTTCGTTTTCAGTATAGAACGGTCCGAAAGTTTTAATCACAGATCGTATTGTTATAATAAGAGTTAAAGCACTCAAATAATAGCATATTGTCCATTTAATAATAATAACAATACATTCGATTTGTAAAGCACCTTTCATTGCTAACAGCAATCCCAAGGTGCTACAGGAGGCATCATAACAACTGTCTGTCAAGTCCTCAGGTGGTCTGGGAGTCCTCAGGTGGTCTGGGAGTCCTCAGGTGGTCTGAGAGTCCTCAGGTGGTCTGGGAGTCCTCAGGTGGTCTGGGAGTCCTCAGGTGTTCTATGGAGTCCTCAGGTGTTCTATGGAGTCCTCAGGTGGTCTGAGAGTCCTCAGGTGGTCTGGGAGTCCTCAGGTGTTCTATGGAGTCCTCAGGTGTTCTATGGAGTCCTCAGGTGGTCTGGGAGTCCTCAGGTGGTCTGAGAGTCCTCAGGTGGTCTGGGAGTCCTCAGGTGGTCTGAGAGTCCTCAGGTGGTCTGGGAGTCCTCAGGTGTTCTATGGAGTCCTCAGGTGGTCTGGGAGTCCTCAGGTGTGTCTATGGAGTCCTCAGGTTCCTCAGTGGTCCTTTGGGAGTCCTCAGGTGGTCTGAGAGTCCTCAGGTGGTCTGGGAGTCCTCAGGTGGTCTGAGAGTCCTCAGGTGGTCTGGGAGTCCTCAGGTGTTCTATGGAGTCCTCAGGTGGTCTGGGAGTCCTCAGGTGTTCTATGGAGTCCTCAGGTGTTCTATGGAGTCCTCAGGTGGTCTGGGAGTCCTCAGGTGGTCTGGGAGTCCTCAGGTGGTCTGGGAGTCCTCAGGTGATCTATGGAGTCCTCAGGTGGTCTGGGAGTCCTCAGGTGATCTATGGAGTCCTCAGGTGGTCTGGGAGTCCTCAGGTGTTCTATGGAGTCCTCAGGTGGTCTGGGAGTCCTCAGGTGTTCTATGGAGTCCTCAGGTGGTCTGGGAGTCCTCAGGTGTTCTATGGAGTCCTCAGGTGGTCTGAGAGTCCTCAGGTGGTCTGGGAGTCCTCAGGTGTTCTATGGAGTCCTCAGGTGTTCTATGGAGTCCTCAGGTGGTCTGGGAGTCCTCAGGTGGTCTGAGAGTCCTCAGGTGGTCTGGGAGTCCTCAGGTGTTCTATGGAGTCCTCAGGTGGTCTGGGAGTCCTCAGGTGTTCTATGGAGTCCTCAGGTGGTCTGGGAGTCCTCAGGTGGTCTATGGAGTCCTCAGATGGTCTTGGAGGGAATTCCACAGCTGAGGAGCAGCTGCACAGAAAGCCAGATCCCCCATTGTGCGGAGTTTGGTCCTCGGGGGGGCGAAGCCGATGGTTGGTTGTGGAGCAGAGGTTGCGTGTGGAGGTTTGAGATGTGAGAAGTTCCTTCAGGTATGGTGGAGCGTTCCCGTGGATGCTCTGATGGGTCAGTAGTGCGACCTTGTATTCGATCCTGAATGAGACAGGAAGCCAGTGGAGGGAATGAAGGACGGGTGTGATGTGGTTGTATTTCCTCACCCTCATCAGGATCCTAGCGGCACTGTTCTGTACGTATTGGAGCTTCTGAAGGCTGAGTCCCGATGAGGAGAGCGCTGCAGTAATTGAGCCTTGAGGAGACGAAGGCATGGACCAGTTGTTCCGCATCTGACAGGGAGAGTGTGGGACGGAGTTTTGCAATTTGATAAAACAATGTCTGGAAAGTAATGCTTCGTCGAAATGGTGATTCTTTTAAGGGTTTCTAAATGTAATCTAGTTGGATGCCCTGACCTCATTAGGTGAGTCATTCAAAACAAATTCAAGGCGCTTAAAATGTCTCCTTCATCTTTGAGTTTGAATCTCAATCCTGGAGCAACAAGATGGGAAGGATCAAAGAAATGGAGGAGGCACTAAGGCACTTACTGTACAGGTCACCATCATTACTTGACGTAAACCCTTAGGGAACGGGTGGCGCAGTGGTCTGTGCATCTGATCATCAGATCAAGGGGGGTGCTGGGGAACTTGAAACCCGCTCCTGCCGCCACTGCGTCAGGCCATTGTGTCCTTGGGCAAGACACTTCACCCGGATTTGCACCTGTGGGTATTGTCCACAGTACATGTATGATATCAATGTGTACTTGTAAAAGCGCCTCGATGACTTCGAGGCGTGAAGATGGACGGTGTTGCGCAGTGCGCTGTGCAATGATCATCAGATCAAGGGGTGAAACCCGCCGCTGCTGCGTCTGTAAAGCCGGTGTGTCCTTGGGCAAGACACTTCACCTGAACTTGCTCCTGTGGGTATTGTCCACAGTGACCATTGCATGTATGATATGTGTAATGTGTATTTGTAAAGCGCTTTGAGCATCTGGAAAAGCGCTATAATAAATGTAAGGAATTATTATTATTAATTATTATTAGTCGTAATTTTTTAAAAACTGCATGTATTGTTGTTTTCCTTCGTTTTAATCTAAATCCATAGTGGCTGAGTTTTCAAACAGCTGTAAACGTTAACAACAGTTTCCAGGTTGGTAAGAAATGTTCAGATCACATAAACAAATCAAAACTGTGTCTCAATCCCGTTTTTCTGCATTTTAGAAACATGTCATGGGTTTTTTTCACAAGCTCTCATATTTTTCACAAGCTCTCGTATTTGTTCTTCACACACCTACTTCTGTCACGTTCTGCAAGTGCAAACAAATGCAAAGCTATCGAGAAAGATCTTCAGAAAGTGTGAGCTGTTACCTCCGTTGTAATCGTTATCGTGTCTCACCCCTCTTCCCCGGGACGTATGAAGTGTCAGTGACATCTTGTCTGTTGGGATGACAGTTCCAACAAACTTTGTTTCAAGCTAAGTTCTTTGAAAACTACATTTGCCTAAATAATACTTTGTTCAGTGTTCGGTCATAATGAGCTCCACCCATTCCAATAAACCAGGGTGTTGATGGTTAAAAAATTAAAATGCAAAGGCTAAAACTTCAGGCCTTAAAAACGGATTCAAACAAACCAATGGGTGACAACATGGTGACTTAATCCACTTGATTTAAAACTGAAAAGTGAAGCCAACACCTAAATGCCTTATAGATTAAATGGATAAATTATTCAGTTTCTATTGAATTCTACGGCAACAAAAAACTCTTAAAATGTTCCTACAGTAATACGTCTCTGTTATTATCTCTATCTGGAGGGAACACAGGGATGTTATCCTTTGAAGACCATTTACATGCAAAGTAAAATCTATATAGCACACTACAGGAAAGTGAAAACCCAAAAAATCCAAATAGGGCCCCTTTAAAAACCAAATGCAACTGCCAGCAAAGCAAACTTGAGGCTCCAAACCAAGACACGTCACCTCCACTTATACAACCTATGGAAATACTTACTGCATGCAACACGTATCTCTGCAGCAAGCAAGGCTTTCTCTCTGTGATCAAGTGTGCGTGAAATGAGAGTTGAAAAAAGGAAGTCTGCGTCTATTAGTTAACAAAATAAGTGCATGTACTAGTCTAGCTGAGTGTATACAAGACTAAGTAGAAAAACCCTGTGTAAGTCACCGGTTTGGTCTCCTGCAGGCCTTATACCGACAGGACAGGTGCACAATACATGACCTCCACTATTGGTGAGACTCAGGAAAGGGACTTGGGAGGTCATTTGGCAGTTTCCATGGTGAAGCTGTGTCGGTCACAGCCTTCAATGGATGGCCAGACTCGAACCGCCCGTCGAGGGGCAAGTGGCTCGAAACAGACCTGGCACCGAGGCAGTGATGTGGACATGCTGAGCGCTGCCAAAGAGGCTTAATCTGTGTGTGGGGGTGTAAGAGTGAGTGTGTGCGGGGGTTGTGTGTGTTAAAAGCTTGGAAGCAGTAGGCCTACTGTATGTGCCACCATAATAGAGCAGGAAAAGATTTGAGTATGCTAAATTGTGAGCAATTAAAAGTAGATTTTAGGATGATAAAACTTCATAGACCCGGCTGCCTGTCTTAAAAAGGAGCAATTTCTACGAACACTATCATATGTGCTTGACTTAAGTACTATTTTGTCATGTACTTTACTTCTATCCCACTACATTTTGGAGGCAAAGGTAATGCTTGTAACTCTGTACGTTTATTAAACACTATACAACTAGTTACTACCTCCTTTCTGAATTAAAAACACATACTGTATGATCTGATGATATTATGTGATACGCTACTGTCTCACATTGAAAACTGCACCATTTCACTGCTCTTAAAAAGAGCCTCCGAGCTCATCGCGTGAAAGCCGGCTAGCATGGTGTTCGAAACAATAGCTATCCCTAATCAACTGAGGATGTGCAGGTTAAGCCGAAGAGACGCAGGAGGAGAGCTGGGTCCAGTTTAATGGAGAAAAGCAGACGTTGTGTCCCCCCCCCCCCTATTATCATGGCCAACGTAAGATCCCTGGCTAATAATTGACAAGCTATTAGCGTTAGCCCGGAGTCCGACGGAGTATCGAAGTGTGTTTTAATGTGCTTTACGGAATCAATCTGACAACAACAATACCGTACAGGGCTTCTGGACTGTACAAAATAAACGTGTTTGTTTAATTACTTTTGGTACTCTAAGTATATTTTGCTGATAATACTTCTGTACTTAAGTAACATTTAGAATTTAGAACTTTTACTTGTAATGGAGTATTTTATGACCAAACTATTTCTACTTTTGCTGAGGTGCTATGGATCCATGTACCTCGTCCACCACTGTCAGTATGTGTTTCTCTGTGTGAACACTGCACCATCACAATAAAATGTCTTAACAAATCTTGGCTAGAGGCACTTCTCAAATGTTACATGTCCACCAGGTCTTCTTTTATTTTCCTTTTTACTGATCCTGATCAAATTGAGTTTGGGGTATTTCAAACTACATCTTCACAGACTGACAGTCTTATAGTGTGTGTGTGTGTGTGTGTGTGTGTGTGTGTGTGTGTGTGTGTGTGTGTGTGTGTGTGTGTGTGTGTGTGGTGTGTGTGTGTGTGTGTGTGTGTGTGTGTGTGTGGTCTAGCATTACTATACTTGTGGGGACCTACATCTGTTTACATAGTCACGTGTGGGGACTGGCTTCCCTTATGGGGACAAATTGGAGGTCACCATAAGGGAATCATTAATTTTAGGGTGAAGACTTGGTTAGGTTTAGGATTAGGGTTAGGGTAAGGTTAAGGTTAAGGGTAAGGGTTAGGGTTAGGGTTAGGGTTAGGGTAGGGTTAAGGTTAAGGGCATGTGTTGGTTATGGTTAAGGTTAGGATAAGTCTCCAGGAAATGCATGTAAGTCAATGTAATGTCCCCTGAAGTGATGTATACATGGTGTGTGTGTGTGTGTGTGTGTGTGTGTGTGTGTGTGTGTGTGTGTGTGTGTGTGCGTGTGTATCGTACGTCTTATCTTGTTTTCTCCACCATCTCTAGAGTCAGCAGCCAAAAGCTGTCTCCATGTCTATCTGTGTAGGGTGAATGACTCCCATTCGACACTCTGAGCTCACCTCTCACAGCCTGCTGACTCAAGACAAACCCAAAGTTTCATCGACTCGTTCGCCTTCCCATGTCCAAGCCTTTGTGAAACCACAATCACACAGAACACACACACATGAGCATTTGGAGTATCTTCTGTATTCACCCATGCCTTAAGAGCACGCTTGAATACGACATAATCTGAGCCAGATCTCAGCGAACAAGGCATCCATCCTTATCACTTTTTACGAGCAAGAATCCTCTCGCATTCATATGTACATAAACAAGAGCCCATACATTCATGCAGTGACAGAGTGATAAATAAATGCCAGGAATAAAATATATACATAGAAATGAACACCATGCTCAGATTGCTGATACAGCGAGCTCCACGCCTTGCTTGTAAAGAAACCCATGGGCTGATTAGCAATTCCAAAAGGGAGGCGGATGGGAGGAGGGAACAGGCATTGAGGGACAGGTAGATCCTTGTTGAGGGGTTTACGCAGGTTGTATTCACTCACTTACCTTATCAGCTGCCATATTAAAGCTGCTGTCTCCCCCCTCGTTCTCTCCCGCCCTCCCCTCTGACGCTCGAGCAATCGCGGCCTTCTTGTCAGAGGGATATTGCAAACCCTGAGATGAGATGGCAGATTAATGGTTGCGTCAGGAGTGTGTTTTCACCCGCCCTCCCCTGTGCAGCCCGTACTGAACAATGTGCATGTTTTCTAGACCTGATGGGGAAGCTGCGGTGATAATTATACATGTGTGCAGACGGCAGAGAGGTGGAAATGGGTTGTTAAGAGAGTGCATGGTTAAAAAAGGCGTAGCAAAACTGGTGACATTTACATTCATGGCTGAACTGTTCACAGGTACAACGATGATTATAGGGACTACTGCTAGCTGTTCAATGTCATGGACATCAAATATGAAGACAGTGATGTAAATGAATATCAGCTGGAACATAACTGCATCAAAAGATGAAGGCTTGTTAAATAATGCAGATCATAACATGATTTAAGGTCCTATTAAGAGCCAAAGCCGCGGCGCTACCTCGCTGCTTTGATTCTCAGCGGACCGCTGGGGCCAGACATCACTGTCATTCTCCTTATGAAGGGTAATGGGATCAACCATTTGACCTTTTTTTATACAATGTAACTGTATTAGCATCCATGGCATCCAGCCATATCCTCATACTTAGAACAGTCTGATGTTTTATACAGAGTGGGAAGGGTTGACGTTAAACTAGGAAGGAGCTCCAGCTTTGATTTTATTCAATCAAAATTGTAAAAAAAGAAAATCAAGAATGTGTGTAATGGTATCTAAGGCTTTATTTTAACACATTTTACTGAAATGGGCTGTGGCTCTTGCCCCTTTATACCCTTGTGTTTCCACAGATGTACCCCATTTCGGTTACATAATGTCAGCATAGAGTTTACATATTGAGCTGCACTGACTCGGTTAATTAACAGCTAATTGGGCTTAGCTAACTAGCATGCTACAGCTAATAGAGAACAAATAAAAGTGTGCTACCAAAACCCTTTAGGGGGTAACATTTGAATCCAGAGTTATGTTAGGCATGTGCAGTTTGTAGATGGATGACTATTAAAATGTGGGTCACAGGGTGTGTCCAACAGAGAAGCTGCTTACCAAATCAGTTAATACAAGTACCATTTCACCCTACTCATAATGAAACATGAAGCTGTATGTAGCTTTCAGCTTGCTGCCTCATTTGATACTTAGTCCCCCAAGTATTGTCCTAAGCACACGTCTACAAAAGTACGTACTTTTTTCATCATGTCAATTTTGCTATGTGCTTATGATTCTAAAATGTGCCATCTTGCTGCGTGATGATAGCACACACACACACACACACACACACACACACACACCACACACACACACACACACACACACACACACACACACACACACACACACAACACACACACACACACACACACACACACACCCACACACACACACACCTATTGTACTACAAGTCTGTTAATATGGGTCATGTTTGTCTCTTGGAGGTACATTTGTCTCAATAGTTCAGCTTGCTGCCTTATTTGATACAAATTCCCAGGTGGAAGGAAGTCAACTTGATTTAGCGGATGCTTTAGCAAAACAATGACCTTGAAGCCCTAAAACAAACAGAAATATAACTCAAATAGAAATATATTTTTCTTCTTAAGATGCTCCTGCCTTGCACAGGTGCACAGTTGTTTTTAGATAGTGTAAGTTCAATTGTGTGTTAAAGTAATGTAAAATTCAGCTCAGATATAAAAGTGTATATTCACCGCCGAGGGAGCTAATCTGAACTCGTCTGCTGCACTCTTCACCTCGCAGGGCCTTGATAGAGTGCAGCAGGCGAATGTGTTGACACTCTGCGTAGCCGTGCAGAGAAATCCCAATCACAGTCGACACACACACACACACACACACACGCACACACTGCTGCAAGACACGGCGACTCCTCATGACTACAAACGGCTGATACTGTGAGACTGTCAACACTGCAGTGAGGCCAGGCATGAAAACACACGGTGACACCAATTTGCAAATACTGACAGACTCAAACAATCTTTCCAATACCTGACAGCAAGAGATTCAGTACATATGAAGTTGTGAGGCAGAATAAAGCAGGGATTGGACTGACAGCATCAACACCCATTCTGTTTCCCAGTATGCATCAACACACACTTTTAACAGCCAGCTTCAGCGTAGTTTCAACTATACTTCTTTAGGATTGTAGGCCAATAAAAACCACAATGTGATGCAACAACAATCCAGGGACTTAGTGGAGGAAAAATTATTGTGCTTTTTGAAACCATCATTTAGAAAATCATGTGAATAAACTCTGCTGCTTTTACCTTAAAGGTCACCTATCATGCTATCTTCAGGCAATAGCATAGGTCTCAGATATATAAAAATATATAAAAAACATGTCTATAAAGTGATCACCCATTCTAGCCATGCCTCATATCCCTCTATTTCACTTCCTGTTTCTAAAGTGCTGATTTGGGGTATAAAGCTTTAAAAACAATTCAAATTGATAACAAAATAAAGAGGAGGGGGCTGAACTCATGAGGGACCCGGCAGCTACTGTCTAAACTAAATGCTGCCGTGATGAAACTCCATATCATGGATTATCAAGGATCTGAAACAGTATGGAGCTCAAAGGCTTTCTCTCTTGCCGGTTATACCACAAGGTGAGTTCCTTTGTATTTCCTGCTTCTTCACACACATGCTCTCCAGTACAGGTTAGCTCTGAGTGTTAGCGATGCTAATGTAAACACCGACCATATTACGTCCAAAACAGTCGGGCATTGTTTCTGATAGCAACGTTTCTGATTGGGCCGTGGGTCCACATTTCAGATATTACGTCATATCAGACGCAAATCTGGATCAGCTCCGTTGTTCCCCGTTTTTAGAGATTTGGGTACGGAGGAAAAGAGAGAGGGTTTTATTTTCTGACGCTGCGTGAGTTCCCCGACACACCGGGGACCAGTGGTGGAACTAACGCGTTACAAAGTAACGCATTACTGTAACACCGTTACTTTTGGCAGTAACTAGTACTCTAACGCATTACTTTTTAAATTCAGTAACTAAGTTACCGTTACTACATGGTGCGTTACTCCGTTCGTTTTTTTTATATAGTCAACAGCCAGGCGAACAGAGATGAGAACTGTACTTAAGTACAGTACTTGAGTAAATGTACTTAGATACTTCCTGTGTCACATGCGGAGACGGGCTGTGGGCGTGTTTGTGTTGTTTACTAACAAGACTATCATGGCGGCGGCGGAGCTCAAGTCTAGTTTCTCCACCTGGAGATATTCTCACTATTTCACTTTTGTCGAGCACAAAGAAAAGAAAGTTTTAGTTAAATGTAAGTTGTGTCTTGGCGGGTCAAAGATCCTATCTGCTGCCCTAACCAGTCATTCAAATCTCTTAAAACATCTGCAAAAACAACATGCTGGGACGAAGCTAGTAGCTAAGACCACAGAGACTCAGCCGACGCCACTCCAACCTCCACCTAAGCAACAGCGGCTGGATTTTAACCAAGGGACTGCTAGCCAGGGAAAAGTGGATAAAGCCATTGCACGGTATGTTGTAGAACACATGCAGGCTATTGCTACAGTGGAGTCACCCGCTTTCAGGGAGCTAGTTAGCATGATAGCATGTCCGGGCGGCACACGGCATATGGGACGGAAAACTTTTCCAACTACCTGGAGAAAGAATATACAAAAATGGAAAGCCAGCTAATATCGATGCAATCCAGATTGCATATAATGCATGTCAAGTTGATCAACAGATTGTATTATTCTCCAATGCAATAACAGTACTGAAATTAAGGCTATCGTTAACGTTTTAGTTACTTAAAAAAATGGCTCCCATTAATGCCCTTATAGCCTTCATTTCAGTACTGTTATTGCATTGCAGAATAATAAATGGGAGCCCTTTTTCCAAGTAACTAAAACGTTACTTTTCACAGTAACGCATTACTTTTGGGTGTAAGTAACGATTAAAGTAACTGAGTTACTTTTGAAATGAAGTAACTAGTAATGGTAACTAGTTACTGGTTTTCAGTAACTAGCACAACACTGCCGGGGACACATAGTAAAAGAGATAACAAAAGTGCATTGTGCATGATAGGTCCCCTTTAATGTTCTGTTTGAAGTCCTTGAGACTCGCGGTTTATGAGATGGAAAAACATACTTAACACTTATTTATGAAAAGGAATATGTACGTTACACTGGTGTATCAAAATAAGTCTTATCAAAAAGGAATATATATAAATGTTCCACTCTTTCTCTTCAAAAGGAGTACATCCTTTGTTATAACATAATGTAAACTTGTAGCACATGAAGCGCTATCTGAAGATGTGCTTATGTTTTGCACATACTGTTGAGAGGCGCTTGTTTAACCACAGAGAAGAAAAAGAGTTTGAGACAGACTTTCCACCGGAGAATAAGTAGAGTGGGGAGGTTCAGAGCTTTATATAATCCTCACGTTATAAAAATATACACATTTTTAACACCTTTTTCTAACTTTCCGTAACCTGACACTGAGAGACACCGCGCTAACACAGATTTAACCCTCCTACTGTCTTCGTGTTCCCCCCCTTACTTTGGTGTTCGCGGTCAAATTTGACCGGGCCTGTTTTAACTGCTATTATATTAACACAAAAACCATTAATCATCACCAAATTTCATTTAACACCCTTTCAAACTGTACATATTGTATCAGACTACTGGTATACATGAAACACTGCAGTAAATATACAAAGAATAGACACTGAACATGTATTGCGTGTGCCAGGTGTGATCCATGTGGGGGATGGGCACATAAGAGCGGGAAATGTATCAAATTGTTCTGTGTGTGTGTGTGTGTGTGTGTGTGTATGTGTGTGTGTGTGTGTGTGTGTGTGTGTGTGTTTTATCTGATCTGGATGGTTACTAATTCCTTTTCTTTATGGCGGTCATTT
Organism: Gymnodraco acuticeps; assembly: GCF_902827175.1. Lineage (NCBI taxonomy): Eukaryota > Metazoa > Chordata > Actinopteri > Perciformes > Bathydraconidae > Gymnodraco > Gymnodraco acuticeps. The sequence goes on along the minus strand of NW_022992131.1, from coordinate 48,623 downwards.
TTGAGCGGGAACACCATGGGTGTTACAAAGTTGACTAAATCATCCAAAATTCAATGAAAGTGTGATCATCAATTTCATATGTTCAAATGTCTACTGTGAAGGATATCATGAAGCCTTGATGCAATCGAATGTAAAACAAAAAAGTTATGATTGATGAAAGTAAATCGGTCAGATTTGACCCGAACAGAACAGGAGGGTTAAAAAAGTTTAATTCAGCCTGAAAACGGTTTGCAGAGTGACTTCAGGTGCCTCAATTACTTTCCCCGTGCTAAATTAGGTTTTATCACTCCTAGCCAGGTGCAGCTGCGGTTCCTCTCCCACTATCCAACAAGAGGGCAATTTATGTTAATGGCCAAATATGTGCAATTAAAAGCTTGTTGGGAGCCACAAGAAGAAGATGGAGATTTCCAGCCTATTTTTCTCACAATATGAACACAGACACACATTAAACCAGAGCGGGGACATTTCAGATTAGCATTCAGACTGATGACATGACTAAATAACAAGCTAAAGCTTGCCGCCGGCCTCCTGGCCATAAATAGAAATGCCAGCTGGGGGTTAAAAATAAATTGACTGTGTTGTTATTTCCCTAACTGGGCACAATTGGCAGTGCTTTGTGAGGCCAGTAATCTTGGCATGCGTTAAATTAGTCCTATTGACAGCGACTTCACCCGCTCCATCGCCGCAGGCACAACTTTGGAAAGGCTTGTAGTTGCGATTACATATTGGGAAATAAAGGGAAAGAAAACAGGACTCTGGAGGAGCGACACAGCAACCATGCTTTAACATAAACTGCCCTGCCAGCGGCCCCTGTTTCTGCTTCTTCTTCAAGTAGAACAACATGCAACTCTCACTCCTACTAGCTCTGTAAATTAGTGCTGCCTCGTGCCAAAAAAAACGCCGCCCAAAGCTCCAAGTTCACTGAAATAGTACACGTTCAATAGCAGAGGTGGGAAGTAGTGGAGTACAAATACTTCTGGTATCAGTACTTTACTCCACTACTTATTTTTCTGACGACTTTTTACTTTTCCTTCTTACATTTTGAACACAAATACCTGTACTTTCTACTTCTTACATGTTGAACACAAATACCTGTACTTTCTACTTCTTAGATGTTGAACACAAATACTTGTACTTTCTACTTCTTACATGTTGAACACAAATACCTGTACTTTCTACTTCTTACATGTTGAACACAAATACCTGTACTTTCTACTTCTTACATGTTGAACACAAATACCTGAACTTTCTACTTCTTACATGTTGAACACAAATACCTGAACTTTCTACTTCTTAGATGTTGAACACAAATACTTGTACTTTCTACTTCTTACATGTTGAACACAAATACCTGTACTTTCTACTTCTTACATTTTGAACACAAATACCTGTACTTTCTACTTCTTACATGTTGAACACAAATACCTGTACTTTCTACTTCTTAGATGTTGAACACAAATACTTGTACTTTCTACTTCTTACATGTTGAACACAAATACCTGTACTTTCTACTTCTTACATGTTGAACACAAATACCTGTACTTTCTACTTCTTACATGTTGAACACAAATCACCTGAACTTTCTACTTCTTACATGTTGAACACAAATACCCTGAACTTTCTACTTCTTACATGTTGAACACAAATACCTGAACTTTCTACTTCTTACATGTTGAACACAATACCTGTACTTTCTACTTCTTACATGTTGAACACAAATACTTGTACTTTCTACTTCTTACATGTTGAACACAAATACCTGTACTTTCTACTTCTTACATGTTGAACCCAAATACCTGTACTTTCTACTTCTTACATGTTGAACACAAATACTTGTACTTTCTACTTCTTACATGTTGAACACAAATACCTGTACTTTCTACTTCTTACATGTTGAACCCAAATACCTGTACTTTCTACTTCTTACATGTTGAACACAAATACCTGAACTTTCTACTTCTTACATGTTGAACACAAATACCTGTACTTTCTACTTCTTACATGTTGAACACAAATACCTGTACTTTCTACTTCTTACATGTAGAACACAAATACCTGTACTTTCTACTTCTTACATGTTGAACACAAATACCTGTACTTTCTACTTCTTACATGTTGAACACAAATACTTGTACTTTCTACTTCTTACATGTTGAACACAAATACCTGTACTTTCTACTTCTTACATGTTGAACACAAATACCTGTACTTTCTACTTCTTACATGTAGAACACAAATACCTGTACTTTCTACTTCTTACATGTTGAACACAAATACCTGTACTTTCTACTTCTTACATTTTGAACACAAATACCTGTACTTTCTACTTCTTACATGTTGAACACAAATACCTGTACTTTCTACTTCTTACATGTTGAACACAAATACCTGTACTTTCTACTTCTTACATGTTGAACACAAATACCTGTACTTTCTACTTCTTACATGTTGAACCCAAATACCTGTACTTTCTACTTCTTACATGTTGAACACAAATACCTGAACTTTCTACTTCTTACATGTTGAACACAAATACCTGTACTTTCTACTTCTTACATGTTGAACACAAATACCTGTACTTTCTACTTCTTACATGTTGAACACAAATACTTGTACTTTCTACTTCTTACATGTAGAACACAAATACCTGTACTTTCTACTTCTTACATGTTGAACACAAATACCTGTACTTTCTACTTCTTACATGTTGAACACAAATACCTGTACTTTCTACTTCTTACATTTTGAACACAAATACCTGTACTTTCTACTTCTTACATGTTGAACACAAATACCTGTACTTTCTACTTCTTACATTTTGAACACAAATACCTGTACTCTCTACTTCTCACATTTTCCAAACAGGCTGGTTACTTTAGTTTGAATCTGTGTTTGGTGGCGTCCATCCATCTTCTCCCGCTTATCCGTGGTCGGGTCTCGGGGGTAGCAGCTCCAGCAGAGAGCCCCAAACTTTCTTTTCCCTGGCCACATCAACCAGCTCTGACTGGGGGATCCCAAGGCGCTCCCAGGCCAGCGAAGAGATATAATCTGTCCACCTGGTCCTAGGTCTACCCCTTGGTCTCTTCCCAGCAGGACGTGCCTGGAACACCTCCCTAGGGAGGCGCCCAGGTGCATCCTAACTAGGTGCCCCGAACCACCTCAACTGGCTCCTTTCGACGCGAAGGAGGAGCGGTTCAACTCCGAGTCCCTCTCGGATGACTGAACTCACCTTATCCCTAAGAGAGCCACCCTGCGGAGAAAACCCATCTCGGCCGCTTGTATCCGCGATCTCGTTCTTTCGGTCATGACCCGTCCTTCATGACCATAGGTGAGGGTAGGAACGAAAATGGCCCGGTAGACAGAGAGCTTTGCCTTCTGGCTCAGCTCCCTTTTCGTCACAACGGTAAAGCGACTGCAGTACCGCTCCCGCTGCTCCGATTCTCCGGCCCATCTCACGCTCCATTGTTCCTTGTTTGGTGGCGTGATCATTGTTCTTTACAGTCATTGCGTGCCTATTGATTTGAACACGATCCGTGTATCCATCATTTCCTGGTCTTCTCTAAAGAAGAGGGACCAATGGAAATGTTGTCATGTTGCCGTTGTTCAGCATGGAAACATTCATTAGCTAACAATGACATTATTGTTCTATTAATATAAAGGGAGGTCAGGTACTCTTTAAAGCAGCTGCTAGTTATGGGTACTTTTTACTGAAGTACATTTCAAAGCCTCTTTACTTTCACTTGAGTAAAGAAGTTTAGTCAGTACTTCTACTTTCACCAGAGTATTTTTAAACACGAGTATCTGTACTTCTACTCTAGTAAAGAATGTGTGTACTGTTACCATCTCTGTTCATTTGTAGAGTTTCTTCTGCACAATATTTTTGAGATTATATCCAAACAGATAAACTAAGAGATTCTAATGAGACCACGTAAGACCATCAGTTTCTCCCACACATGCAAAATGGCCAACCGTAACTGTAAATGACGTAACGAAGTTGCCTTAATTAAAAGGAGTAACACGGTTAATGTCATAGTTCAATTGGATAAATTAATACTTTATTTCATGTTATTTATAATCGTTAAATATGGCATGATTTAATACATACAGAGTGACACGACTTTCATTCTAGATGAAGTGGCCCAAAATCTTGACACAAACAAAGAAAATGTTCGTTTGCGGCTATCTACAATGTCAACAAATTCAACAGTCATACCCTGTCAGAAACTGACAGAACTTCAAGTGAGGGGATACGACCTGGAAAAAATGATTCCTTTGCCACCTCTTTTCACAAGAGAGTTCATTCCAGTTGACAGGTCACACATTCCTACCTCAGAGACAGCTCTAAAATGGCCACATTTGGAACAGTTGGCAGACAAGATTCCACCACCATTGGATTGCGAAGTAGGTCTTTTAATCGGATATAACTGTCAGCAAGCCCTTCTTCCAAGAGAGATCTTATCCGGTAAAGACAATTATCCATATGCACAGCGGACGGATCTTGGCTGGAGTATCGTCGGTTGCTCGAATCCAGCAAAGCATTACTGTGACACAATAGGAACTAGTCACAGAATCGTAGTGCGACATGTAACACCTGCTGTCCAGCCAGCAATTCAGCTGAAGAGAAAAGTACACTTTGTGTGCAGAACTCAAGTCAAAGAGATCCATCCAACAGACATACTCAAGGTTCTCGAGTCGGATTTCACTGAACACACTACAGATGATAACCAAGTGTCTCAGGAGGACCTTCTCTTCTTGTCTAAAGTGAAGGAAGGTATCCGCCAAAGAGAAGATGGCCACTATGAACTCCCTCTTCCCTTCAAATCGGATAACCCTCATCTCCCTGACAATAAACGATCTGCAGTTCACAGACTGATCTCATTGGAAAGACGACTAAGGAGAAATGAACAGTATTACAAGGATTACGTTCATTTCATGAATGACATAATAACCAGAGGCGATGCTGAGAAGGTTCCAGAGTCTGAACTCAACAGCCAAATATCATGGTACATTCCGCACCACGGAGTCTATCACCCCCACAAACCCGGAAAAATCCGTGTGGTTTTTGATTGTTCAGCACGTTTCCAAGAAACCTCTAAACGATCATCTCTTGACTGGTCCCGACCTGACAAACACGCTCATTGGAGTGTTATGTAGATTTAGAAAGGGTCCGGTAGCCATAATGTGCGATGTTGAACGGATGTTCCACCAATTCATGTCACAAAGGAACACCAAAAACTACCTAAGGTTTCTCTGGTGGGACAAAGGCGACCTGGACTCAAAACCTTCAGTATATAGGATGAGAGTGCACCTGTTTGGAGCAGCGTCATCCCCTGGCTGCTCCAACTTTGGATTCAAACATCTGGCATCCCAGAGTCATGGGAAGTTCAGTGAAGAGTCCATCAAGTTTATACAGAGAAGCTTCTATGTGGACGATGGCCTAATAAGTGTAAGGCTGAAGCCATCTGTCTTGTTGAAGAGTCAAGAGCCTTGTGCAGAACAGGAAATCTTCGTCTTCACAAGTTCGTATCCAACGACAAAGAGGTGATTGCCGCAATACCACCTGAAGAACTTGCCAAAAACAAGGATCTAGACTTAACTCTTGGAGAACTTCATATTGAGCGAGCACTTGGAGTTCAGTGGTGTGTTGAAGCAGATGAATTCCAATTCAGAGTTGTGGTTAAGGAAAATCCACTGACAAGGAGGGGAGTTCTCTCAACCGTTGCCTCTGTCTTTGATCCTCTTGGATTTGTGGCCCCCTTTGTGCTCCTCGGAAAACAAATCCTTCAGACTCTATGTCAGGACAGAGTGAGCTGGGACGAAGCTCTCCCTGCTCATATCCTGCCACAATGGGAGTCATGGCTTAGAGGTTTATCTCACTTGGCAACCCTAAAAATTCCAAGATGTTATCTTCCATCAAGCTTTGGCGAGGTCAAACAATATGAACTGCACAACTTTTCAGATGCAAGTACCAACGGCTACGGTGCATGCTCTTACCTCAGAGCTATAAGCAAAACAGGTCAGATCAATTGCTCACTCATCATGGGGAAGGCAAGAGTAGCCCCTACCAAACTAACGACTATCCCAAGACTTGAGTTGTCGTCAGCTGTGACTTCAGTACGCAATGGTGATGTCATCAAACGCGAGCTGGAGATTGAAAACCTGCAAGAATATTACTGGACTGACTCAAAGGTAGTCCTTGGTTACTTGAACAACGATGCCAAGAGGTTCCACACGTTTGTTGCCAACCGTATCCAGCGCATAAGATCTAGCACCAACCCTGAACAATGGCGACATGTTAGCTCTGAAAATAACCCAGCCGACTACGCCTCAAGGGGGCTGAGCGCAGTTCAGCTCAAAGAGTCTAACTGGCTAAAAGGACCTGACTTTCTTTTCCAGCTGAACCTTCCATGTGAAGAGAAGGTGAGAGCAGTGGAAACAGACGATCCTGAACTTCGCAAAGTTCATGTTCACACAGTCAAAACTAAGGAAGAAAATTCACTGTTGAACCGCTTTTCTAAGTTTTCTGACTGGTCCAGGACAGTGAGAGCTGTCGCAAGACTCAAGAGATTTGTCAGAGAATCCAGGAGACTTCAGCCAAGAACTAATGAAGCAACTAACCTTGCAGAAAGAAGAGAAGCAGAAATCTTTATTATCAAGCTGGTGCAAGAAGAGGCCTTCACCGAAGAAATTAAAACAGTTCAGCTTCAAAAGGGAAGCGCCTTGAACAAGCACAACAAGCTACAGCTGTTGATTGCCTTCCTGGACAAGAACAATGTTCTTAGGGTGGGAGGACGGCTATCTCAATCAGCCTTACATCATGACATAAAACATCCTGCAATACTTCCGAAGAAAGCTCATGTGTCCGCCTTGCTCGTCAAACATCATCATGAGCGTGTACATCACCAAGGAAGAGGCATGACAATGAATGAGGTACGTGCGAATGGAATATGGATCCTGGGATGTGGAAATGTAGTTTCATCACACATCTACAAGTGTGTAAAATGTAGGAAATACAGAAGAACCACAGAGACTCAACAAATGGCCGATCTGCCAGAGGACAGAACCGAGACATCCCCTCCGTTTACTTACTGCGGTATAGATTGTTTTGGTCCCTTTATTGTGAAGGAAGGAAGAAAGGAGGTAAAACGATATGGATTGTTGTTTACCTGCCTATGCTCCAGAGCGGTGCATATAGAGACGCTAGACGATTTGACGACAGATGCCTTCATGAATGCACTTCGAACAATGGTAGCAATCAGAGGACCTGTGCGCCAATTACGATGCGACCAAGGAACAAACTTCATTGGTGCCAGGAGGGAGTTTTCTGAGTTGCTCAAAGGAATGGATCAGGAACGTCAACGAGCAATTGGTTGCGAATTTGTAATGCATGTTCCTTCAGCAAGCCATATGGGAGGAGTCTGGGAACGCCAAATCAGAACGATTCGAAGCATTCTGACAGTCATGTTCGACAAGTCTGCAAGCAGACTAGACACCACAACTCTGAGAACATTCCTTTACGAAACAATGGCAATAATTAACAGCAGGCCGTTAAGTGTTGAACACCTCCACGATCCTACTGGTCCAGAGCCTCTCACTCCCAACCACATAATAACCATGAAGTCATCAGTTATTCTGCCCCCTCCTGGAGAGTTCTGTAAAGAAGACCTCTATCTGCGCAAGAGATGGAGAAGAGTGCAGTTCTTAGCCAATGAGTTCTGGCGAAGATGGAAACGAGAATACCTGCTAAACCTCCAACAGCGGCAGAAATGGCCAAAGGCATCACAAAATTCACAAGTAGATGACATTGTCATTCTGCGAGACGACAACCTACCAAGAAATGAGTGGAAGCTCGCCAGAGTTGTAGAAACTCACCCTGGAACAGACGGCTTGGTGCGAAAGCTAAAGTTACTAGTCAGTAACACTACACTTGATAAAGGAAAACCACACACTAGACTAGTCTACCTCGAAAGACCTATTCATAAGGTAGTCACCTTACTTCAGGCCACTTAAGTCCCATACATGAGAGTATAGTCATACACACTGAAAACACTTGACTGTTTCTTTGCATTTTGTTTGAACGAAATCCCACATTTGAGTTAATGAGTGATTTGGTGGGAGTGTAAATGACGTAACGAAGTTGCCTTAATTAAAAGCAGTAACACGGTTAATGTCATAGTTCAATTGGATAAATGAATACTTTATTTCATGTTATTTATAATCGTTAAATATGGCATGATTTAATACAGTTTGTTTTACATCTTGGGCCGATATGCGTATGTGTTTCTTGTGCCTAGGAACTAATGTTTGTTCATGTGCTGGTACTGCGTGTTTTGCTGTTACACTGTACAACTCAATGTGGGTTGACGTCTTTTTGAAGCTCTGCTGAAGTCTGTGATAAAGTTTAGTGTGACGGGAGGTCTGTGACGAAGTTATGCTGAAAAGAGCTACAGTAACCAAACTAAAAAGGCAGCAGCGGCTAGCGCGCCACTTTGCCAAGGGTGAACGGTCCATTTCACACCCCCAATTGGCGTGATTAACAAACTGCAGGTGGTAGACTTTGATAACGCCGCAGTGCATGATGGGAAAGAGAACCTCTAACATGGTTTAAAAGGCGGAAAGAGGGGAGGAAATAGAGACTGAATTGGCCAGGAAGAGGAGAGGCTTCTGACGGTAATAGGCACGCTGTAAAAGCTGTTCTCAAGGCTTTTAGAGCCGTGTTATTTGGAATACTTAGCCCAAAATGATCCGCGCTGGAGAGTGTGTTGCTGACAGAAACTCCATCCGCCACAGCCGAGGGAAAGTAATGGGCGGCATTAACAACAAAGGCCCTCAAGGTTTTCAAGATGTGAGCGGAGAGAGGCTAGTGCTCTCTGTGTATGTGTGCTATGACCTTGAGGACATACATTAAGTGTACTCAAAAACCATGTGATTTTATCCATAGTTGTTCACATGTACATGTCAGGCGCAGACACTCAAAGCCGGTGTTGTTTTCACACGTTTCGGCTGCCGCAGTGCCTTTCCTCCAGAGGTTTTCATATTTTGAAGTGAATATCTGTTTGACCTGTCGGATCGCCAGACAACTGCATAATGTTTCGCGATGAAGAGAAACAATGACAGGGAGCGGTGTTAAAGAGTACATGTCCTCTCCTCTCGTGTCTCCTTCCCTCCTGGCCGTTTTGGGCAGCTGGTTATATTTTGAGTGTCGCTTGTTTACAGCTGTCATTCTGGCTCTGACACGATCCTCCAGCCTCTCCAGTGTGAGCGTCTTCATGTGTCACCTCATCACGGCTCATCCCGATATGAGCAGAATGGCAGGAGGGATTTTCATGGCAGGATTATTGGATATTTAAGCCCTTTTCTCACATACACTTTTATAATTTCTGGAGAACACACTATTTGGAGTTTTTTCTTTCACACATGTAGCACACAACAGGAGGTTATCAATGTCAAACACATTCTCACTCACTAGAAATACTAGTGCTTTGTTTGGAAAAAAGGGGGCTGTAAAGCGTGCAGAAGGCACAACCTCATGTGGATTACATCGTGGGCATGTAGCCGGTTCTCAATTTGTTAAAAGTTCCTTTAATGAACTTGAGGATTTGGACTTGGGCACATACTGTATTGTGCATTTACACCTAAAGAGAAGCTTTTTGACTTGCTTACTTGCACGAGTTTGACCGCAAAATGATTTGCTTTTAATCGCGTCACTCAAACTAAGATGCTTTATTGATCTCAATGTGAGAAGTGTTGCAGCAGCATAAAAGACATGGCATTGTACAATAAAATTCAAAATTCAAAAGACTAGAAATAAACAAGAAAGTAGAAAATATACATGTTGAATTTACAAATGAACACTAGTCTCACCAGGGAGGAGTAGGGGCTCATTTCTACCGCATGTTCATTCAAAGACACCAACAGAAAAAACACATCTAGCTACTTCTTGCATGTTTTGAAAGTCCCAGATATTCGAGAAACCAAACATTGTTGTTTGTAAAATCATCCTGGGACACACAGCTCAGTGAAAGTCAATCTTGTTTACTACCCTGGTATGAATCCAAAATTACCATCGCAATGAGTGTATCAAAAGGATGCCGAATTAACAACACGATGAAAACGTTGTAATGAATGCTTTGTTAGGTCTGCCTGCATGACAACAAGCACAACACTTTTAAAATGCTAGTGTTATGAATGGAGATTGGATCATTTGGGTTATAAGGTCTTTTTTTATTATATTGTTTTGCTATTTTCAACCTTGAAAATATTAAGTATTTAGTGAATTGTACGGTTTCCTTGGGAGTCCTGAAAGGCGCCTCCAAATAAAATGCATTATTATTACTCGTCTATCTGCAACGACTAATTGCAGCGTTGAAAAATTGGCTTTGTGCCCGATGTAAACCATAAGAGGGAGAAGTTAACAAATATTGATGTCTCTCCAGTTAGACGTATTTATAAATGGGCCTCTCTTCGTCTTCACACTGGGATGTTTTCTTCTGGACCAGCCTCACCAGAAATGTCTTTAAAACGCCCGATCACTCGCCATGAATACCCCGGAGAACCAGCGGATAAATCCACATCGGCTCTCTGGGATACAACTTTGCACCCGGCAGCTGGCAGGATAAAGTCTGTTTGATGTCTGGTCTGAACGAATCAGACATTTGCGTTCTTACATCCAGCTCCTCCAGGGTAATGTGTGGGAAAGTTCAGGGTCTCAGTGAATGTGTGGAAGAGACTTAGGTTTTAACTTCTCCAGCTACAGTGTGACTCCCAAAAACACATTATTATATCATCATCATAATGACCCACGAGGGTATCCTCTCCTCTCCTTATCTTGTTTTTCTTTTTCTCTCCAGTTCCCCTCTTTCGGCCCCTGTAGTCATTATCTAAATTGTCTTTTCCACAGCACACCAACAGCAGCAGCAGCGTGACTATAGGTCTCACAGGAGCAATATCACCTTATAACACCGCATCATAAAAAGTATTAATACATACATAAATAAGCCACCCAGGGAGTAGTGCTAGCATTAGATGAAGTGGAGTCTGTTTCACTTCCCAGGAGGCAGGTGACATTGCAACTCATTTGCGTTGTTTACTAAAGCAAGGCAGGGGCACTTTAAAATCAACTGCAGCAGCGTAATGTATGCACAAGTGTACATGATGTGGATTGTTTCAAGCATCTCCTCAACGGGATAATTGAGCGCTGGAGGCCGCTACACGTAGACACGCTCAAACCAGTAAATATACTGTTTGAAAATGGCAACAATTTCCTCTAATATACACACACACGACAACAAAATGACAGCCACCTGAAGCTCGGGATCATGAAATACAGCTCTCCTCATCTTAGATCCGGCTCCAGATTGTTTCGTTGTCGGGCTCAAACCATATCTTTCAAAATGGCAACACTTTTCTCTAATTAGATAAATACACACCAAAACAAAATGACAGCCACCTGAAGCTCAGGATAATGAAATCCATTTAAAAACAGCTCAATCTCCTCATGTTAGATCCGGCTCCAGATTGATGGTTTGCTAAATCTGATCAGCTAGACTACAGCTCATTTATCTCGACTGTCGGACGCCTCGCCATTCCTCAATTGCACGGCCCCAGCTTTCATTCGATTTCTATGAAAACCCAAAAATAATATGAGTGATGCGCACAATAAAGTGTCACAGGCACTTAAGTCAGACTTATTCTCCGGGCGGAAACAGTTCCTGCCTTTATCTTCTCACGTATTGTTATGATGTGTCTTGCAGTTCATTCGCCTGCCTCCCTCCCCCCCGATCATTGACCGTGTCTCTTCCCGTCCTTGAATCAGGACGACGATTATATTAGTTTATTGAGCTTCACTCCATTTTCAAAGCTGATACTGCTGAATGGGTCTCTGAATAACGTAGATGGAATAGAGAGGGGTACGTGAGCATTGCAAAAAGGGACATTACAGGAGAATCAAAATGGACTCAGTCTGATCAGGACATGTGACACCGCTCTGAAACTGGCACATTTCCATTTTAGTGACTGTATTAAATGATAGGCTTATTTTTTTAATACTTCAGTCAAACATGCAATTAGTAAATTATTAAGGTTAATGCATGTGTTACCTGTTACAGAATGATTCAACCTATACATGTTGTTTTCCTAAAAAAGCATTAACATAATTTGTTTTGTGTTAACAATTGGATCCCATGACTACTACAGTTTACACTAATTGTTTCGTTTTTTGGGCTTTTTACCGTTTGAGTTCATTCTCAACGCTCTCAACGTGTCTTTTCTTCTGTGGTATGCAACCGATTTGGACAACAAGCTCTAAAACCGTACACAACCTACCGACTAGCATACATCAGACAGACAATGTTGAACATAGGAAACATTCAGCAGCTAAAGACCCAGGTGTTGTTGGTTGGTGGAGACCAAAACGGAGCTAAAAGAGAGGGATAATTGGACTTATGTTAAAAGAATACACTAAAATATGCTGCTAAATAAATGCCAATGTTGTTTAATGTCTGCTGGTTATCTAAAGGAGTGACTGTTTCCGAACAATTGCTAAAAAACAAACATATTTTAGGGGTTTTTATCGGTCACACACTTATTTGGTTTAAGCATTGGATGAAGACAGAAATGATAATAAAGCACTGTTGTTAAACCAAATGAAAGCACATTTCATATTTTGAATTTTGATGCATGATGACATATATATGCCTTTGCTCAAAAGGTCACACAGACATGAAAAGTATGTTATCATACATAGCAAGGTTTGTTATGTTTTAGTTCAAAAAGACGAATGTGAGAAAACTCAAAATAAGAAAACTCCACTTTGTGATTATACTATATGTTCAACACCAATCACAGACGTAATGTGCTTTATTATAAAACATGCTAATTCATTTGAATTGAACTAGATGTGTTTGATAAGACACCTACATTCTCAGAAAGTTGTGAAAAGAATCAGTGAGATAAAACAGTGTTAATTAAGTTTTCTTGAGCAGTTGAAGAGTGCCTGGAGTTTACAAAACAAATGAACGCGACATCATGCATGCTAAGCACAAGAATATATTTTCTCAGGTTATTTTTGGGTGACTTTTTCTTCAGTTCCCAGAAGGCATCACTGCATTTTGTCAACCATAATGCATCCTCTGTTGCACATAGGCTGCTTGAGAATATGATGAGATGACAGTATGGAGGATTTATCTGCATATTCCTCTGGAGTCAGCAATACTAGAGACTCAGGGTCACATCCTCCAAGGACTTTAACAAAGTGATACAATGTGCAGGGGTAACAAAATACCCTGTCTGTCTTCAAATCAGTTTTGGAAGATTTACTCCAATGTTTTACCGAAAGAGCCCCTTTTCTGTAGTGTGTTATATAGGTTTGTGTGCATGTAAATGGTCTGCAAAGGCTCAAATCCCTGTCTTCCTCCAGAGGGAGTTTCTCTCCCACACACCCTGCCTGAAACGCCTCCATTGGACTCCTTTGTTTACTTCCTGAACAAACTCACCCTGTTGCTGTTTGAACAACTGCATTTCCCCACGGGGATTAATAAAGGCAAACTATTGTAAAGGTAAAAGTATGAGCATAAATAATAAAGAAGTGTCAACATTTACATTATTATGATTATTTAATATATAAAGACTATATATTATTGAATTACAATTAAGATAATAAGATTAGATATACTTTATTTGATCTAAAATATTGATGTTTTTTCGTTATAGTGTGAAAACCATAACAGATAAGTGATTACATGCTACAGTATTCAGCAAACACAACTGCAGAGCAGACTAAGTTCTACAACACCAAGTTGTCTTTGTGTATTTGTGAATGAAGCGCCATCTCATGGTTAAATCCTGTAATTGAACAAATGGGGAAATTTGGCAACGCCCCCAGCCACTGGGATCCGCTGGGATTTTGGTTGGGACACACCCATTGGAGTCCTATCTGGAGTGCTACATCTGTATTGACATCACTGTGTAACACTCTCATTTCTATTGGCTAGCGCTCCAACACATTGTATGTGACAGGCTAAGGGGCGGGACATCTCTAAGCGGTTGACCAATCACAACAGAGCCGGCCAGCTAACCAATCAGAGCAGACTGGGCTCTGGTTTCAGACAGAGGGTGAAAAGAGGTGCTGCAGCATGAGAAAAATAAAGAGCTTTTTGAACATTAAAGCAAGGAGACATGTCCCAGGAGAGACACTACATACTGATATGAACCTGACAATGAAATAAACTAAAGCTGTTTGATATATGTAGCGGAGTAAAAAGTACAATCCTGACTTCCAAATCGTAGTGGAGTTGAATAAAGTAGCATACAATGAAAATACTCAGTGAAAAGAATGGTACTTACATGTAAGAAGAGTTTCTGAGTAAAGGGACTAACCCTAACCCTTCACATTCACATTACCCTCCTTACTGAGCCCAAATAAGTCATCCCCACCCAAAGGCCCTTTGTGTCTGAGATGGAGCTTTTTGAACTTTCTCTACTTTGAAAAACAGACCGTATCATCAAATAAAAAAACAGCGAGCTATGTGTTTGTGTTGACAGCGTTTCTATCTACCACCCACAGCCCGGCATCGAATTGTCAAGGTCGCGTTCCCCTTCACTGCACTCCTGTGAAAGATAAGGCGTCAAAACAAAACGGACTACATCGTAACAAACACAGAAACTTCCCGCAGCAAGGGGATCAATGCCAACCCGGCACGAGGAGGCACAGACAGGGAGAGAAAGGAGATTGCATTCTGGGAGATGGAGAATAGGAGACGTCAGGATAATCCAGAAGCAGCGATAGCCAGCCTCCCCAGAGAAGGAGAGCAGCGGACAGTGAAGTGGAGAAAAAGTCAAATAAACCTATTTTTTCTGTACTTTTTCTTTTATCACCTGCCTCCTCGCCATCGCCGAGTCAATCCACAATGGAGAGAGAGAGAGCAGATTAGCTTGTTCGCCCATCAGAAAAGGGATTACATTTACCCGTTTCCTCTGTCAGGGACAGTTGAAGCGAGAGGAAAATGTGTCGTGGAGAAAAAAGTGTTTTTGACGAATCCAGGAGAGATTGAGGTTTCACGAAAAGAGGCTTTTCTGTGTCCCTGTCAAATGTACTTGGCGTGGAGCCAGAGTTGCTCATGGGGAACATCAAAACAACCAGCACCAGATAGACGATATGATCCCTGGAAGCTCTGAGAGGGATGTGTTGTTCTTCATCCTGCCGTAAGCTTAAATTGTTTTTTTTTTAAATAGCTCTAAGAGAATTAAAGCTTGATTTTCAAGTATCCATAATGAACAAAACATGGAGACAATAGTTATTGAGACATTAAAACAGAATAGGCACATGGTTCTCTGTTCAATAGTTGTCATGGTTTTGCATTTATGTTTTCATTTACAACCTTTTATTTTGAAATGTTTTCCTCCTTGTGTCTTGTCTGGTCCTACTTCCTGTGTCTGCCTTCCTGTCGTTAGTTTCCCTCCTGTGTCTGATTGTCTGATTGTGTTCACCTGTTGCCCTTGTGTTTCTCCTCCCCTGCCCAGCTGTATCTTGTCCTGTGATTACCCTTCTGTGTATTTAGTCTCGTCTTCCCCTGTGCTCCATGTCTGTTCGTCGTCTTTGCTTGTCCATGTCTCCTGCCTGTTCCCGCCTGTAAGTTTGTTCCTGTCTGTCGTCCTCCCCGGTTTTGGTTTTGTGAATTAGTTTCTTGTTTTTCTTGTCTTCGGCTTTTTATAAATAAAGCTCGCCTTTTGTTACCTTACCTTTTTTAGTATTTTCTTAAACTGCACTTGGGTCCTATTTTCCCCAAACCTGACAATAGTATATATGAGGAATCACATGTACAAGGTAATTTACTCAGAAACCCTTCTTAAGTACACTTTTTAAGGTAATTTCACTGAGTATTTTTATTTTATATTTCTATTCCACCACAATTTGGAAGTCAGGATTGTACTTTTTACTCCATTACATATGTCTAACAATTAATATCAGTATGTAGTGTCTCTACTTTAAAGAGTCCTCTCCTGCTGATGTTCAGGTGTATATCAGTATGTAGTGTCTCTACTTTAAAGAGTCCTCTCCTGCTGATGTTCAGGTGTATATCAGTATGTAGTGTCTCTACTTTAAAGAGTCCTCTCCTGCTGATGTTCAGGTGTATATCAGTATGTAGTGTCTCTACTTTAAAGAGTCCTCTCCTGCTGATGTCAGGTGTATATCAGTATGTAGTGTCTCTACTTTAAAGAGTCCTCTCCTGCTGATGTTCAGGTGTATATCAGTATGTAGTGTCTCTACTTTAAAGAGTCCTCTCCTGCTGATGTCAGGTGTATATCAGTATGTAGTGTCCTCTACTTTAAAGAGTCCTCTCCTGCTGATGTTCAGGTGTATATCAGTATGTAGTGTCTCTACTTTAAAGAGTCCTCTCCTGCTGATGTTCAGGTGTATATCAGTATGTAGTGTCTCTACTTTAAGAGTCCTCTCCTGCTGATGTTCAGGTGTATATCAGTATGTAGTGTCTCTACTGTGACATGTCTCCATGCTTTAATGTTCAAAAAGCTCTTAATATGTGCTGCAGCACCTTTTCACCCTCTGTCTGAAACCAGAGCCCAGTCTGCTCTGATTGGTCCACCGGTTAGAGATGTCCCACCCCTTAGAGTATCACATACAATGTGTTGGAGCGCTAGCCAATAGAAGCGTGAGTGTGACAAAGTGATGTCACACTTGTTACGGAAGTAAACAAAGGAGTCCAATGGAGGCTTTTCAGACGGTGGGGGGGGGAGTGTGTGGGAGAGAAACTCCTTCTAGAGGTAACACAGGGATATTAGCCTTTACAGACCATTTACATGCACTGAAACCAGTATAACACACTACATGAAAGAGAAAACCAAAAACACGGAGAGAATAATTCATCTAAAAAAAACAACATTTGAATGAGAATATTGCCATTGTAAATTAGTCACACTTCTCTGTGGAATTGACACTGTTCAACAGAAGGGTTTAGAAGTCTTTGTCCACTTCCCTTGACTCTTCATAAAAAGCACATTATGGGTTTTTGTTGAATACGTTCACCTCAATCGGCTTGTCTCAAATCATCACATTTAAACCGTCTCAAAGTGAGCCGATCCTCCTGTGAGTTCTGCACACGTAATGCTTGAAAATGAGCCCCTGGTCTTTTTCTGCCTTTGATGTTAACAAGCCTTGTTAATTGCCTCGGTGAACGAAGTTGGCTCCTGTGCCTACTATAATTATTATCTGCCCCTTACTAAGATTTACTGGACCCCTCCCCCCCCCCCAAAAAAACAGTAGCATTTCTGGGGAGGTCTCTTTGATGTAGCTAAGAACTTGGAGTGGGTATTTTTTCCCGATTGGAGCAACCCTTGGGTGAATAAAGCAATTGTGTCGTCATTTATTGGCTGTGCGTCAGCGGGTTGAATGGATGGTAGTGCTGCTATTTGAATTGCAATGGTTTTACTGGACAATAGGCGAAAAACACGATCACGGAGCGAAATATGATGGAAAATGACATCTTTGAAAAGGGATCAATCTAGAAAAACGCACATGCTGTTATTTTCAAGAGGAACGTGCAGATATATTAGACAGCTGCCGTGTGAATGGACCCGGCAGAGAGAGAGTTATTCAGTTCAGCAGGGATTAGCTCAGACTAGGAGTGGAAATAACCATTTCATTTTCAAATAATAAATCTATTTTATTTTCCAGGAAATGATTTTGCAGCAAGGGTGTTGCCCGGATTCTAGAACAAAAAATATTGATTTATTTATGTATTGTTCCTATTATTCATTCATTTATTTACTTGTCTGATTATTTGTTTAATTATGTATGTATTTGTTTATTCACTCATTCAGATAAAGGATGAGTCCTAGTTGTCAGAAATGTTTGTACTTGAGATGAGCGAGGGAGAAAACAGCAACCAACACCTGACTAATTACCATTTATATCTCATTTGTTTAATCTGTACACACATGGAAAGCACTTTCTTTAGGCTGTGAACAGGCTTACTGTACGTGGCGACTATTTCATGGTTGGCTGCAATAACCTCCTGCAGACTTATAACAACAATGTCCTATTTCCCAGCATGAAGGACTGAATGCTGCTTCAAAGCCTTCTCTTAAATGCTAAGGACTTCTTTTGTTCCCTCAAGATGGTCAAACACTGGAATCAGCTTGTAAAACATGCATCATTTGTGCGAGTGACTTACAACAATGTGGCTGAAGTCCTGGTAAACAAAAAGCTGAGATATAACTGCCAAGGGAGTTACGTTTTCCTAAGAAATAATATATTTAGTAAATAAATCACTACTTCACATAAGTATCATGATGACATATGACAGCTCTTGCTCTACTGTTCCAAATAAAACAACAAATCACAGGTCTAAATAAAACATGAACACACAGCTGTATTTAATACCAGCTATGATCTGTGAACCTTGCAGATGTGTTCTTCCATTTTTTACTTTAACTCCAGGAGAAACCCCCACTGAACATTATTTGTTGTTCAGAGTGCGCCCACACAAATGCAAAAATATCTCCCAACAGAGGGGAACAAAGACTTGAAATCCACAGATCTCTAAGACCAAACAAAAGATAATACAAGGAGATGAAGGGAAACAAAGGCGAGCACGGTAATAACACAAAGGAGCGGGAACAAATGGAGACAGATGAGAGTAAAGCTTCTCTCTGTCATCGTGCAGGCTGACACCATCAGCAGCTGAAGGACACACACACACACACACACACACACACACACACACACACACACACACACACACACACACACACACACACACACACACACACACACACACACACACACACACACACACACACACACACACACACACACGTATATTCAAATATCCTGGTCTCCTTTGAAATGTGACCTCAGCATGCAGGGGTAGGCCAATTTTCTACCATTTCATTATCTCAACATAATCTTACTTCAGTGATGATGAGCACCTATCTCCATTTGATGAGGAAGAAAGTAGGTTTGAAATGATCTCGCAAATTATCTCCTTTCATCTTTCATGCAGTTATGTTGACAGTTTTGGTACGGGCAGAAAAAAGTCCAGAATGAAATGAACCCTACTTACTAGTTTTTTTTTGGCATAGGGCTGAGCACTATGAAGAAAATCTAAAACCACTATATGTTATTTCATATACACATATATATATATATATATAAGTACAAATGATATCACTTTCCTGTCATTCTGTCTTACAGTGGGCCCTGTAATGCAAATATTCAGATTCATATTTGTATGTAGTGTCTCTACTCTGACATGTCTTCATGCTTTAATGTTCAAAAAGCTCTTTATTTTTCTCATACTGTCTGTGCTGCAGCACCTCTTTTCACCCTCTGTCTGAAACCAGAGCCCAGTCTGCTCTGATTGGTTAGCTGGCCGGCTCTGTTGTGATTGGTCAACCGCTTAGAGATGTCCCGCCCCTTAGCCTATCACGTACAATGTATTGGAGCACTAGCCAATAGAAGCACGAGTGTTACAGGTTGCTAAACCTTTAAAATGTTTTAATTCCAGTAAAAAAAATGGCATGCACAGATCTTATGAATATCTTAAGTGCTTTGACAACAAATCCATCTGTGGAAGCCGTAGCGCTGTAAAGCTCGACCAATCATCTGAGCCGGCCCGGCTAAAATAACTGGATGGCCTACCTGCCTGTCAGCCTTCCATCTGGGCACAAACTTATCTCGTGCCCTCATTGGTCATGTGCGCGTTCGTGTGTGTTGGAGGAGGGGCTCTGTAAGGAAGTCTGAAGGAAGTGGCAGATTTGTTCCGGCTGTGTATTTTCAAATTCTAGCGCACTCGAGCTGGTTTCTCCAAAATGACCTGCCCCACCTTTAAAGTAAAAGGTTATAATTCAGGGGCCGGTGCTTTATCAACACTCGCCTCTGAAAGTCAGAGATCAGAGACAGTGGTCCTCATTGTAAGTCACTCAGAGCTGTAAGGACAAGCAGGACCCAGGGCCAGCAAAATGACAGCCAACTCAGGATCAAACACTTTAAATATGAGGCAAAGTTTCATCTCTTTAAAGTGCCCGTCGATTGCAATCTTAATTACAAAGCCTCCCTCTCTTTGCCCGTGTCTCTTTGTGTTTATACAGCGCTCCGTCTGCTCGTCTGTAGGAGCCACGGCCGCATTTCAGGACAAGCTGGAGTGATTGATGGCTGAGATACTGGGAAATGAATTGCTGATTCAAGCTGTGGGCAAGACAGGTTGGAGGGAAGAGAAGTGTGTGTGTGTGAGTGAGTGTGTGTGTGTGTGTTTGCATGTGTGTGTAGGGAACAGCAGCTCAGACAGCACGAGGCAATGACACGGCGACACATGCCAGGTTTATCTGGGGCAGCACGGATTCACACCTCTCACCATGAAGCATTCACACATTCTCACACATATCTGGCACCTCCTGACGAACGTGTCTCGAGAGCGGACGGGCAGATAACGTGACGGATCCCCATCTGAGGAAATGCTACACGCACGCACACACAAACAACACACACATACACATGTCATCCTGATCCTATGGCCCAATTCCAAACCAACCCCTACAACACCTACCTCACTCACTTTCTCTCCATGTATGCGTTCACGTGGAGCATCCAAGGCCATTCCAAGCCAACTTTATGAGATTGGAAGTTATTAAACCCTCCTACAGGAAGTCTGCATCTGCCTTAATTGACCAGCTGCCCTTCCTGAGCAGGTGCAATGCTGCTTGCAGTTAATAAACATCAGATTTACAAACAAAGAGAAATTCACAAAAAACAATGCCACTAAAGATCTCTGGATTTGTATAATACATTTTCTTTCTTCATCAGGGAGTTGCTCATTAGGGACCATAATTATGAGGGAGGAGATGACGTCCCGAAGCTTCCTGCTGTAGTTACATCTTTAAACCAAAGTATGCCTTTCAGGGGTTTCCCTTTCCTGTAGTGTATTATATAGGTTTTAGTGCATGTAAATGGTCTGCAAAGGCTAAAATCCCTGTCTTCCTCGAGAGGGATTTTCTCTCCCACCCTGCCTGAAACGCTTCCATTGGACTCCTTTGTTTACTTCTGTACCATAGTGTCATCACTATAACACTTGTGCTTCTATTGGCTAGCGCTCCGACACATTATACGTGTGTCACGGTCCGGAGGTGATCTCTGGGCCCATAGATCTCGGCCTCCGTTACGGGTGGTGTAGCTTCATTGTGGTTGATTGGGTTCACCTGGTGCCCTGTGTTGTCTCCTCCCCCCTCACCTGTGTCTTGTTGATTGATTAGTGTGTGTATTTAGGCTCTGTTTTCCCTGTGGACAGGTAGTGTGTGGGAGACCCTTGTGGCTGCTGACTGTGTTCAGGGAGGACAGTCATATTGAGGCTGGTGACTATGTGCACATGAGAAATAAATGCCCACACCGGGTTATATTTGAACTCTCTGCCTCTGCCTCCTTGCTTGGTCGGGCCGCTCAATTGTCAGTCACACAACGTGAGCAGTTGACCAATCACAACTGAGCCGGCCAGCTAACCAATCAGAGCAGACTGGGCTCTGGTTTCAGACAGAGGGTGAAAAGAGGTGCTGCAGCACAGGCAGTATGAGAAAAATAAAGAGCTTTTTGAACATTAAAGCTTGGAGACATGTCATAGAGACACTACATACAAATATGAACCTGAAAAAGATCAGAATATGTCCTCTTTAAAGAAGG
This sequence comes from Gymnodraco acuticeps, assembly GCF_902827175.1. Classification (NCBI taxonomy): domain Eukaryota; kingdom Metazoa; phylum Chordata; class Actinopteri; order Perciformes; family Bathydraconidae; genus Gymnodraco; species Gymnodraco acuticeps. The sequence continues at coordinate 26,938 of NW_022992131.1, read as the reverse complement.
AGCCTCCTTCAACTCAGAGTGAGACTACAGACAAAGTTCACTCAGACGATGTAAGAGTGGGTTTTGTAATTGGCCCTTCGAAACAGGTCCACCAGTCACATATCAAACGTCCACCAGGTTTGTGGACGTTTTGCGGCAAACCCAGACTGGATTCATCCTCAAATAAAATGTGATGGTTTCTACCCCTGAGCTGTCAGCTAACATCACTCAGGAATCACTCAGGCTTTGGTGGTCATAAAATCACAGATATGCGAGAGAGAACAGCTTACTTCTGATCCAGGCCCCAGCAGGAGGAGGTTATTGCTTATACCTGAGAGAACAGCCGGAGACTACTGTGGGAAATCAAGTTTTAATATGAAATGAAATCACTTAGTTTCTTTCTGTTTGAGGAAGCATTAACTTTAACACACTTCAAATGCATGCCTCCACTTTTCCATCTTCTCTATTTGTACTGTAAGAATCCCATTTGTGCAGAATTGACTGAGTGCTTTTGCTAAGGCTGCCTCACACAGATGAGACGGAGAGCAAAGAAAGACATGGATAACACAAAGTCTAAAGCCAAAGAGCAGGAATGTGTGGGCATCACTGGCAGAAATTATTTACATCCCACATTTTTCTGGGTCCTCTTTAAGCGTAAATAGGTTGCAGGCATGTTTGTTGTTACAGAGGTGGTGGGAGGCAAAAAATACTGACGATTGTACAGCTCCAGCAAAAGCAAGCATCAGCACAACTCTGGATGCTGGCGAGAAAACAGCAACGAGCCTCCAAAACAAACAATAATCAACCTGTGCCTTTCTCCATTTCAGCCCGAGAGCCCATCGAGGAGCAGGGAAATGAGCGAGAGTGATAGAATGGAGAGAAAATTAGAGAAGGAGTGAGAGATAACAAGGTGTTTATGGAAGACGCCTCTCTGCTATGTTCCCCCCAGCTCACATTAGGGTAAACAGAGCGCTGAGCTGAAAGGAGCTCGCGGGGAAACGCTCGGCCGATAATGGCCGTGATGGGAGACGATGATAGCAATCACAGTAACCACAATAATCACGGCCAATTCTGCTGGGGATTTTTTAAGCATTTTCAGTTGTGTGTGTGTGTGTGTGTGTGTGTGTTTTTCGACATGTGTGTTCATAGTTTGCAGTGTGTAATGGACCAGAGAGAATCATTGTTGCAGTAATGGCCCACTGTCCTCCTCCCAGATGGAACCAGATGATACCAGAATCTGATGGACTGGTCAGCACAATAACCAGTGAACAGGCAAACCAATGGCTTCACTACAATCCATTATGGCTTTTGCAAACCGGGGGAAATACTGTTTTGAGGTGTTGAAAGGATGATAGCGCAAAGACACAACTGTTTCAGGCTTTTAAATGGGGCTACAACAACAAGCCATCATGTATTATTAGCTATTAGCTATACTTATTATATGCTGTTGTGAAATAATGTAGGGGGAACCTTCGTTTTGAAGTCAACAAAAGGAGGTGGGATCCCCTTAAAGTCAGAAAGGGGCCCTATTATGCTTTTTGGGGGTTTCTCGTTCCTGTGTGTTCTGTAGGTTTTGGTGCATGTCAATGGTCTGAAAGGCTAAATAAGCATAATAGGGCCACTATAAGTCATGCTATACTTGCTGTCTTCGATCTAGCATCAACTGGAAACATACTGTGGTTTATTTCAACCATCTTGTCTCCATAGGGTCTTCTTACAGTGTCACGAATTGTTGCCAATTGAATCAAATCAAATTAATACTGTGAATTTGCTATATTTCCCGGAAGATAGAAATTGTAAAAATAAAGGATATATTAAACAAATAACCCCACAAGGATTGGATTATATATCGTTATGTCCTTGCCCGTTCTGGATTAAGACGGCACAGACTTCTCAAACCCTTAAATGTCATGTGTGGGCTTTATATGCATACTTAAAGACAGATGAGTTTGCCTTCAGCAGCAGCATTTACTGCTGGTAGTTGTTCTCCTGGGAGCAATATGCATCAAACAGCCGATTGTACAAGTGATATACGTCGGAGCACCTGTCATCCCCTCTCTGTGACTCTTTGCTGAGTATCTCACAGAGCATAAAAGCCATTAAATAATGATAAAAACACATTTATCCTCCAATGGAGCTAATGCTGTCCTTCAAAGTGAATTTACTGCATTACATCGATCTGAGTCACATTCACAATATCCTTCACCGTCGTTTTGTGGCGGTCAGTAGTGACGTCTACATAAAAGAGCATTTAGACACATTCCTCTACTTCCCCCGGTTTAACGGCCTCGTCCATCTCCTCCTCTTCTCTAATGACCCAGCAGCCACGAGTAATCAAACAATTACCTGTCAGGCAGCGGAGTGTTAAAACTCGGTGGCTTCCTTAGCAGTAATGCGGAGGACGTGTTAGATCTGATAAGACATCGGGCAGGCGTGTCTCTTGAACCCCACTGAGTGTCACGACCCCGGCACAAAAGCCCTCACCTGTCCCCCGAGGAGATAAATACCGCGCCATCCTTCTCTCTTTTCAGCCGTGATGAAAGGAGCAGAAGTGAGACAGAGCGCTCAGCAGACAGCGGCGATGAGCGGAGGGTCAAAGTCAGCGAGAAGAGTTTTATGGCAGCAGTCAGACCCCTCAGATTGATCTCCTGCGGCCACAGGTAATGGCTGATGAAAGGTAAAGGGAAGTTAAGCAGCTGTAAACTTGACTGCTCTGGCTGGTACCTGTTCTACATGGAGTGATTTTTAAGTGTGTTTTAAAGAGCTTCATTAAAACAGATAAGGCCTCTTACAGTGCTCAAGGTGGGCGGTGTACCGAGTCTTCTTATTCAGCGGAAATGGATCTGACTGAATCTAAAATGGCATGTTATATAACAACGTATTTCACGAAAGAACGATCTACAGCAAAGCCTTTTTAATATCACCACCTGGAAGCCTATACAACGTGCAGTCACTATATGGACTTCATTAAAAACAGACATTCATTGTGATTCCATACCCGTCAAAGCACTTAGGGAAAGCTACGTAAAAAGCAGGCGACACAATACGAGCCTTTTATTAATTACCACTTCCCACCTAGCAGACCTTTAGAAAGGTGTAATCAGGATAATTGAGCAGAGTAGTAAACATGTCAGATGCAGTCAAGTGCAGTCACATGGGAACACAAGGACGTGCTACCCTGTTTGTGACACATGGGAAAACCTGAAGTAAATCTAGCTTTTTATAGAGCTTGTTTTTTTCCAAAGTCACCCTGTTTAAGGATTCCTTTTTTATAGCATGATTATTAGGAATGTCACATAAAGACAACTTCATATAAGTGACACATCCTCTGATGAGTAATTACATGAAGGAGATGTTTACAGCATGAAGCCTGATGGGGGTGTGAGAAAAATAATAATAGGGGGAGGATAGGTGTCTATATACGCCGGGATCCGGAGTCATGGATGATCCTGCGCTCCTCTGTCCTGGATCGCGAGCCCTGGATCTTGAGTCGTGGCTGTGGTCCTGGATCATAGGTCCTGGATGGATATCCTCGTGGATTCATCTTCCTATTATACACACATGCATTTCCAAACATTTGGTCCACCTATGTTGCAAATGTATTATCTTTTCAATTTACACACAGCATCTATTGCACGTCTGTCCGTCCTGGGAGAGGGATCCCTCCTCTGTTGCTCTCCCTGAGGTTTCTCCCATGTTCCCTTTAAACTGTGGGTTTTCTTCGGAAGTTTTTCCTTGTACGATGTGAGGGTCTAAGGACAGAGGGTCTAAGGACAGAGGGTGTCGTATTGTCATACTGATATTTTGTACAAACTGTAAAGTCCACTGAGACAAATGTAACATTTGTGATATTGGGCTATATAAATAAACATTGATTGATTGATTGATAGGCCAGCATCGAGTTTCATTAGGATAACATTGCACTTTTCTCCAGCTATTACTCCAAAAAACTAAAAAAGCAGAACATGTGTTTGCATACACAATTATCTGAGCACACATACAGACATTCAGTATCTCCATGGGGCTTAACCTTCCTGCTGTCCTTGAGTCAGATTTGACCCACTGCATGATATGGCTCTGTGTGCCAACGGTTGGTGTTTTTTTGGGGGTTTCTGATTCAACAATGTCAGTGAAGACAGGCTGAGATCCTCACAGCTGATTGGCTCTCTTCAGACAGTGTCTCATTTAAGCTGCCCGGGCCAAATGTGCGTCTGTCGGCGTCTTTGCATCGACTTTACATGTAATCACACTGCCAAAAAACCTGCTTCTCACAATATGGCTGGACTGTAGAACATAGCAATCACTTCATTATCCAACATAGGATTGCGAATTAAAGTGTTGAAGATACATATGGGTTGTAATAGGTAGCTCTTTATTTGCAGTTAGGACAGCTTGCACCCTGACATGCTGTACATCTGTGTCAGTGAATGCATCGTCTCCATGGACCCATGCATCCTTTTAGCTGTTAACCATCCTCTGCCTCATTTTTCGGATTATTTGTACCCTGCTTTCCATTACAAAAAGCATCTCTCACACACACACACACACACACACACACCACACACACACCACACACACACACACACACACACACACACACACACACACACACACACACACACACACACACACCCACACACACACACACACACCACACACACACACACACACACACACACACACACACACACCACACACACACACACACACACACACACACACACCACACCACACACACACACTATCGTACCGCCGCTCAAACACAACCGGGTCTTCGTTTGAAATGCAAAGCGTCTTCGGCAGCCGTGCATTTTCACCCTGAGCCTTTCAAGAGCGCTTTGTCAGAAACCACATCCAACTGTCTACTTTCTCTCTGTCGCTGCATCCGGACAACATTAGGAAGACATTTTTTAAATGCAAACCTAAAGGAGATGGTGATGGAAGTCAGTGGAGCCAACATCAGTAATGGCTGCATTTGAAAGAGTTCTCATTTGAGGCTGCGGACTCCATAGATTTGGTGCCGTGATGCTTGGCACTACACTCTGTAAACATTGCCTTAGTTGTTGCGTTTAAGTTGAGTGGTAGCTCCTGAACAGGGTTATGTTTATTTTGTTTTCCGTGCACAAATAATAATCAATTTGATATACTGTGCAAGAAATCCCATTGGATTCATTTGAAGCCTCCAAGTCAATTATTGTAAAATTCCCCAAAATATCATAAAACTATTCACACTATATAAATTCAAAAGTGATAGCAATGTAACAAATAATCAAATCAACAACTCACGAATAGTACAGTTGCAGCAAAGACAGGACTTGAGCAAAAGTTAAGAGGAATGTGTTTTGTTTTTAGATTATGTAGTTTTATACAATTGTCTCAGTCTGTAACTGAGAGGAACACCAATCATGGTATTTCATGTTTGGTTGTTTTGGCCTATGACTTGATTCTGAATTAAAAAGTGTTCAAATATTGGACACCGTTTCCATTGTCCCACATTAAATGTGACCCTCTAATAAAATAACTGACCCCCTAAAATCGCTTTAGAACCGCCACTGGTTAAAACTCACTATAAAAGGTAAACAAAACAAATAAGTTAAAACAACATGGAAACATGGATGTGGAATACATGGGGAAGAGCAGTTACAAAACAGCAGATCAATTGTATTTAGGGCATTTTTTAGAGGAACACTTTCACTTACTGTACGGCGGCTAAATCACTGGTATCTTTTTATTTATAAAGCAATGTTAGGGAAACTTCCGTCTTACATCTGTTCCCTGATCTCACAGCGTATTGTAAATGGCTACTGCCTGAGATCTAAAGCTGTGGTTGTATTACATGCGCCAACTGCTAGGACTGTATTAGGAAATACAGCTTTTAGATGCGCAGCGCCGCTAGCATGGAACAGTCTACAAAAAGAATGGAAGCTAAGCAGTTTGATTCCATTTCATGTTTTTAAAGCTAGGATAGACGCTATACAATCAGAAAATATTGGTGTCTGTAAATGCTACTAGTATACAAACTGTAGTATCATATAATGTCCTTTGTTTTCTGTCATGTTTGTATTAATGTTTGGAACTAATTGAAGCAGGTCACCATTGTAAAAGAGGTCTATGATCTCAATGGGTTGTATCTGTATAAATAAAGGTTTTGAATTTGAATTGAATTGAACAGTGTTTTTCGAAGTAGGAAAAGCAAATTAATAATTCAGTATCCCTAAATGTTCGGAAAAATGTACTTCTGCGAGCGATACACTTCGGGGGATGAAGATCTGTTGAATAAGAAGGAACCTGTGATGGGTTTTGAACTTCCCTTCACCTGTATATTGATTTTATAATATTTAAACACATTTTGAGAATTTCAATCAATCAATAAATCAAAAGGATACGGCTGTAATAGGCCTTTTAGTCGCTCATAAATTCAATTCAATTCAAATTCAAAACCTTTATTTATACAGATAAACCCCATTGAGATCATAGACCTCTTTTACAATGGTGACCTGCTTCAATTAGTTCCAAACATTAATACAAACATGACAGAAAACAAAGGACATTATATGATACTACAGTTTGTATACTAGTAGCATTTACAGACACCAATATTTTCTGATTGTATAGCGTCTAACCTAGCTTTAAAAACATGAAATGGAATCAAATAAATGAGTAGATCACTGATTCTTTATTTACTATGGAAGCTGGCAACAGTCACATAGTCCAAAGTGAAGGTGATGTTTGACCAGTAATGGTCGAGGCGGGACTTGAGACAGTTAACCGTCTTGGATGTGACAACGCTTTCTGGCAGATCATTCCACAAGTCAACCACACGCAGGCTGAAAAAGTTGCGACGGATAGCCAGTCTTGAGTACTGTTTCTTCAACTTGAGGCAGTGTCCACGAGTCCTGGTGTTATATGTAGTGGGCATGATGTTATGGAGATATTTGAAAACTTCGATCATATCTCCCCTCGCCCTTCTATAATACATACTCGGGATTTTAAGACTTTGCAGTCGTTCTTGATATGGTAGGGTCCTTTAGTTCTGGAACCAGCTTCGTTGCCCTTCTCTGTATTTTCTCGATGAGCTCAGCATCCTTTTTGTACATGGGGGACCAAGCGACATTCCCATACTCGAGGAGTGGCCGTACAAGACCATCGTACAATTTGTTATGTCATAGATAGTAAGAATCTGACGTCTGTGAAATAGAGATGTGTGACTCTGATCAAGTTGCAATCCTAGCAACTGCAGCATGGATTCAGATAGCGTTGTCACTATGAAGGGGGACGGGGAAAAAAAGTCCGTATTACGATGCTCTTTTTGAAACAGGCACCACAGTGGGAAAAGCCACATCCCACAAGAAACAGCAGGCTGTCGGACAAAAAGCGGCACACAATAAAGCACACACACAAACCCATGGCTCACACAAACACTTCTTGAAAGCTCAGCAAAACAACACGACACGCAGCTGTCTGCTTCTAAGCGGCGTTGACACCCATTGTGGAGCGAATCCCCGGAGATCACAATGCTCTGAGAAAAAAAATCTTTATACACCTTCCTGTGAATTTCCAATATGGCTTCTGATGCCCCTGTGCTGTATGTCTCCAGGAGTTAAAGGCAGCGGGAGGAAGAGGAAAGGCATGAAGTGGGAGAGAGCTTCCTAACAACAACAGATGCTGACTCCTCTCCTTTTGTTTTTAAAGCAGTAAACAATAAAAGCGATTCATCAAGGCGAGGGAAAAGAGGCAGCAATAATTACGGCTGGTCCATGTGGGAATAGTCTGGCACTAAGCGCTCAGACTTCACTCTGTAGGCCCCTAATTACTGCAGAGCACATATCACATTTCCTTAATTTCCAAACCAGGCCATTCCATTAAGTCTATTACAAAAGAGAAGCTGATGTCTTTGTGGTACAACTGAGGAAGGAGAACCGTACGCTTTCACATTCAATCTCACAGTCGGCCAATTAGCCTACGAGTGGTTTGCACATCAGAAGAAAAGCCCATTTGCTTCGGCACATTTCTGCTGCTTCCCCCCCCCCCCCGAGAGACAGGACCCTTGTTTAACTGTATTTGATGAGTCCACTCCCTTAGCAGGATACTCTTCTATAGTGAAAGGACAATGAGGCAACTCAGCGTGCCTTAAATTACTTTTTTACTTCGGTAGAGATGCACGAAATAATTGTTCAGGTTCCCTTGTTCAGCAGTGATTTCCTTGCTTGAGCTTAACTTTATTCTGACGTTAGTCACATCCCATTGTCACTGAGTTGTCGGGACAATAGTGACGTTCATGAGTTTAAAATACATTTCTTGTACTTTGTTTTGTTCTGAAAGTACAGAAACACATCACAGCAAGGTTTGAGCAAAATGTCGGCTAGGTCTAAATAAGTAATGTATCTGTGTAAACATTCAATCTTAAACTTGCATCAAATCAAATCAAGTTTTATTTATATAACACATTTATAAACGATTTTTGGTGGAGCCAAAGTGCTGAACATAAAATAAAAATAGCCTACAGTAGAGACACTTTACAGCAAATACAACAACACAGATTGTTCAGAATATCAGTATGAGAAAAAACGACACCCTCTGTTCTTAGACCCTCTGTCCTTAGACCCTCTGTCCGTAGACCCTCTGTCCTTAGACCCTCTGTCCGTAGACCCTCTGTCCTTAGACCCTCTGTCCTTAGACCCTCTGTCCGTAGACCCTCTGTCCTTAGACCCTCTGTCCTTAGACCCTCTGTCCGTAGACCCTCTGTCCTTAGACCCTCTGTCCGTAGACCCTCTGTCCTTAGACCCTCTGTCCTTAGACCCTCTGTCCTTAGACCCTCTGTCCGTAGACCCTCTGTCCGTAGACCCTCTGTCCGTAGACCCTCTGTCCGTAGACCCTCTGTCCTTAGACCCTCTGTCCTCAGACCCTCTGTCCTTAGACCCTATGTCCTTAGACCCTCACATCGTACAAGGAAACACTTCCAGAGAAACCCCACAGTTTAAAGGGAACATGGGAGAAACCTCAGGGAGAGCAACAGAGGAGGGATCCCTCTCCCAGGACGGACAGACGTGCAATAGATGCCGTGTGTAAATCCAAGAGATAATACATTTTACAGCATATAGACCGAATGTTAGGAAATGCATGTGTCTATAATAAGAAGATGAATCCACGAGGATGTCAGCTACAATCCTGTGGAAGCCATCAGGGAAGCAGCATGACGAGACCCAAGGCAGGACCGCAGAGACAGGTTCAGCCACGACCCGAAGTCCACGACTTAATCCAGAACTCAGGATGCATGAGTCATACTGTAAATGTCTGCTTGCAGTTAAACACACTGACTGATCATATTCAGCACAAATACACACCTTATTATTAAACTACAGGTGGTCACATTACTGATATAAGTCCATATAAGCAAACAGGTGATGCGACACATTCATCATATCGCTTCTAAAACCAAGAAAACAATGTATAATACTGTAGCTCTTATATCTGCATTACTGCTAGTTTGTTTCACTAACACTTTCATTATACATGAGTGTTACTACTTTTATAAATCCTTTCACTACCTTTAAGATGCCTGAGCTGCTCATTTTCAGGTGTATATCAGTATGTAGTGTCTCTACTTTAAAGAGTCCTCTCCTGCTGATGTTCAGGTGTATATCAGTATGTAGTGTCTCTACTTTAAAGAGTCCTCTCCTGCTGATGTTCAGGTGTATATCAGTATGTAGTGTCTCTACTTTAAAGAGTCCTCTTCTGCTGATGTTCAGGTGTATATCAGTATGTAGTGTCTCTACTTTAAAGAGTCCTCTCCTGCTGATGTTCAGGTGTATATCAGTATGTAGTGTCTCTACTTTAAAGAGTCCTCTCCTGCTGATGTTCAGGTGTATATCAGTATGTAGTGTCCTCTACTTTAAAGAGTCCTCTCCTGCTGATGTTCAGGTGTATATCAGTATGTAGTGTCTCTACTTTAAAGAGTCCTCTCCTGCTGATGTTCAGGTGTATATCAGTATGTAGTGTCTCTACTTTAAAGAGTCCTCTCCTGCTGATGTTCAGGTGTATATCAGTATGTAGTGTCTCTACTTTAAAGAGTCCTCTCCTGCTGATGTTCAGGTGTATATCAGTGTGTAGTGTCTCTACTTTAAAGAGTCCTCTCCTGCAGATGTAACCAGAGCCCAGTCTGCTCTAATCGATTAGCTGGCTGGCTCTGTTGTGATTGGTCAACCGCTTAGAGATGTCCCGCCCCAAAAAACATAAAAGGGCCTCTTTAAAGGTTAACTAATATCCCCCAAAAAACAAAAATAAAGTGCTCATACAAAATACTACAGTGTTCATGTCCATTATTAGCTCCAACATTATTGTGGGTCCCACACAGTCCAGAGAAGGAAGTTCTCCATTTAGCTGCCAATCATTTTAAATGTCACGGCTTTGGAGTATACATTCCCCTTTGACTCAGCCCAATGTAGACGTTCCCCTGCGCTGACACTGACAGGTGTTTCATCTTTAATGGAAGACTGTTTCCAATGTTCCAAGTTGTCAAAAAGAGGGCAGGAACTCTGAGCAGTAATGGCATGCTACTGGAGTGGAAATGACGCGTGATTGGCTGTGTGCGGAGAGGGACAAGAACCACCATAATTGTTTTATCCCTGTCAGTGTCGCCAAAACTCAAACATGTATTGTTCCCATGAGTTTATGTTGCACCGACACTGATGTACATTATTAAAAATGACAGGAGCCTTGTTGGTTCAATTTATGACACACCAATGTTCAGGCGTTTCACAAACACAATCAGACACACTTGAGCGCGGCGTCTGCACACGCTCACAAACACCGCTGGAAGAAAATACGCAATTAATCTCAGTAGTGTTAATTAAGAGCCATAAAACTTTAACCAACATCTGTACAGCCTTCGTGAACAGCGCCGTGGCAAATGTGTTTTCCTGTCCCCGACGACAGGAGACGGATGACATCATTACCTCCAACTCACAGTAGCTCCCATTTGACTTTGAAGGCTGCATTAGGCACACAAGGGGCGAGAGAGCAGGGAAAAGCAGCCGCTATAAGCGTACAGCACATAATAGGCTACATTTTTTCACATGAAAGAAACTGTGGAAATCACATTGAGTCCTGATGTGTTCCTCCTCGTGTTGCACTCTCCCTTCTTACCATACCTTTACAATATTAAAAATGTCACTTCTATTCCCTTGCTGTCTCTCTCTGTGTATATCCTCCGGCACTGCGAGTCAAGCTTTAAATAGCATTTGTACGTTCCCTCTTAGGCCCCCTGTCCTGAAGACAGCACAGCTTCCACAGTGCATCGCTACAGCAGAGCCAGTGTTTAACTGTATGTTGTGAGTGTGATCTTAGCTTGTTGGCTCTCTGCCTGCTTGATCGCTACATGCACCAACATGGCATAGCAACTGTGTAGCAACACTGGGTCCTCATGCTATAATCAGCAAATGCTATATAAAGAGTATCATTAGTCAAATGCCAAGTCTAGTATCCAAGGAGGAACATTCATATTCCAGCAGTTAACAACCGAGCACAACACTAGTTTGACCTTTATATAGATTAATTTAGCAGAGTCTGGGAATCAAAGTGGTCGATTGGAGTTATGATGTTTATATACGTTTTTACATAATAAATACCCTTTATATGTCATACTATAATATAATGAAATTGTTACTTTGTATGTAATGTACTCAATATTATTATATTATGCTCATTTTCAGGTAACAACACATTCGTACAGGTATTCGTACAGGTTCTGTTAATATATAATAATACATTTGCTCATACATGCTACAGTATCTCCTACCGACTGAGATCTTTGATTACCATTTCATGTTTGTGTAGTCCTTAAAGAACACTATCGATTAAAAACAACCCTTATAACAGTCTCATAAGTTGCAGTCAACATAAATGTAATTTAACTTACTGAAAACCCCTTATTGTAAAAGGCAGATATCGTCATTTTGGGGAGTTCTCTCAAAACCATGCACAAAAAAACGTGTAATCGTTGTCTCGAGGGCATTTCCTGACCTTTTTTTTCTTTCTAGAGAGGAAAATGTTATCTTAGTGTGAATGATGCCCAGAAGGGAGATAACCTTATTAGTTTCTCTCTGCATGAGATTGGACATGGGCTCACATCCTGGCTCTAAAGCTTTTTACCATTTGAAAACTGAAGGTGTGGGACATAAAAAACAAAAGGAACAAAACTGCAAATGGAAGAGTTCTCACAATTCAGCTTCCACAATTATCACTTGTTTGTTTTGTCTCTCTCACACACACACACACACACACACACACACACACACACACACACACACACACACACACACACACACACACACACACACACACACACACACACACACACACACACACACACACACACACACACACACACACACACACACACACACACACACACACACACACACACACACACACACACACACACACACACACACACACACCCACACATACACCCACACACACACACACACCCACGCACACACACCCACGCACACACACACACACGCACACCCACACACACGCACCCGCACACGCACGCACACACACACGCACCCGCACACGCACGCACGCACACACACCCACACCCACACACCCACACACGCACCCGCACATGCACGCACACACACACACCCAGACACGCACACGCACGCACACACACACACACACACACACGCACACACACGCACGCACACACACACACCACATACACACCCACCCACACACACACACACACACACACGCACGCACACACCCACACCCACACCCACACCCACACACACACACACACACACAATCTCTGTCATCAGCGGCCAGTCAAGGTCAGAGGTTTTTATTTTTAGTCGTCCAATAACAAAACAGCTCGTCCGGCCCGACATTGAGAGACACTTTGAGCGTGAGTGTCCGTCCCCGTGGCATTTAAAGCAAGAGCCTGGCTGCTGCTCCCCAGACACACACACACACACACACACACACACACACACACACACACACACACACACACACACACACACACACACACACACACACACACACACACACACACACACACACACACACACACACACACACACACACACACACACACACACACACACACACACACACACACACACACGTCACTGCTGCCATGGACACAATATCCAAAGACACAGGAACATAAACAACACAGCAGTGGAGTAGCCCAGCATGCCTCACTGAACAAACCAAAGACAATATTCCCTCTGCTTCACACTCTCTGATATCCAGCTGGGGACGTCTCTTAAAAAAGTCTAGTTGCACACAAGACAATTAGACTGCTGAGACAACTCTACACTTGATATTCGACCTCAATAAACCCTTTGTTGAAGACTTTACAGCCTCTAGTTTCAAGTCTTCTTCAAAACACCATTGCTCTTTTTTTAATGACGATTCAAATTAGAGTAAAAATAAACAGTATACATTAAATAAGTAGATATAAAGAAAGTGCAAAGGCGGGGCTACCTTATGATTGACACCTGGTCTGTGTGCTCTCCATGTTTTACTTCACTTGTGTTTCAGGTTGCATACAAATGTCTTTCTCACCTTGATTTGTGAAACGGCTCCTTAGAATAAAAAGCGTTGAAAAGATTAAGCTGTAATTTTGCCCTGAATAAAAGTGCAAAGGGGGTTCATCGCAGGTATTACATTCATTATTCTGGTAATAACACTAAAAAGAGATTATCATAAGCGACATTAGTTTGCATGGAAACTGTTAGAGGGGAATATTGAGCCGTTTCTCTATGCTGCTAAATGCCATGTCATTAAATCAATCAATCAGCGGAGGTGTAGTACTCCTGCTATAGAAATACACTACAGTGATTAATGGGCTCACCTGACACCCCTTCAGATAGACATGTGTTTTCACGCCTGTGGATCCTCATAGTGGGAGGACTCTGTGTCATGGGTTTGGATTTATGTTTTCCACCTTTTTATTTTGAAATGTTTTCCTCCTTGTGTCTTGTCTGGTCCTACTTCCTGTGTCTGCCTTCCTGTCGTTAGTTTCCCTGGTGTGTCTGATTGTGTTCACCTGTTGCCCTTGTGTTTCTGCCTCCCCTGCCCAGCTGTGTCTTGTCCTGTGATTACCCTTCTGTGTATTTAGTCTTGTCTTCCCCTGTGCTCCATGTCTGTTCGTAATCTTTCCATGTCCATGCTACCTTGTCTCTTCGTGTCCTTGTTCCCTGCCTCGCCTATGCTCGTCTTTGCTAGTCTATGGGTGTTTCTCAATGTCGAGTACGCTTGCTTGGTAGCACATGTCTTCCGAGTCACTTGCTTCAGAAGCGAGGCTAAGAATACTTTTGCTATAGATTGCTGACAGCCTCGTGGATTCATCTTCTTATTACAGACACATGCATTTCCTAACATTCGGTCTATATGCTGTAAAATGTATTATCTCTTCGATTTACACACGGCATCTATTGCACGTCTGTCCGTCCTGGGAGAGGGATCCCTCCTCTGTTGCTCTCCCTGAGGTTTCTCCCATGTTCCCTTTAAAACTGTGGGTTTCTCTGGAAGTGTTTCCTTGTACGATGTGAGGGTCTAAGGACAGAGGGTCTAAGGACAGAGGGTCTAAGGACAGAGGGTGTCGTATTGTCATACTGATATTCTGTACAAACTGTGAAGTCCACTGAGACAAATGTAACATTTGTGATATTGAGCTATAAATAAACATTGATTGATAATTTAATACTTCCTGGAATTCGGAAAACAAAGAGTGGAACAGGCGAGCAAGTGTGCAGGTGTGCATCACATGAGAAGCCCCGCCTTACATTTTCCGCCACAGATTTGGGGAAATTGGTCGGTGCGCAAAGCATTGTGGGGATTTTAAGACCGCGGAGTCTACACATGTGGAGCCTCGAAATGTCTTCAAACGAAGTACGCCGGGCTCTGTAGAATTCCAAGTATGCTGGACATTGGAACAGTCCTTCGGTGGCACTCGATGACGTAGCATGCTTGAAATAGTGGCTCTTTATCAGCTTTACTCGACATTGAGAAACACCCCATGTCTCCTGCCTGTTCCCGCCTGTAAGTTTGTTCCTGTCTGTCGAGCTCCCCAGTTTTCATGTTAATTGGTATCTTGTTTTCTTTTGTCATCGGCTTTTTTTTTTATAAAGCTCGCTTTTTGTTACCTTATCTTTTGTAGTCCTTTAAACTGCGCTTGGGTCCTATTTTCCCCAAACCCAGTATGCTTAGATTGAAGTGCTTGAAGGATGGTTGAACATCTTCTAAAATCTTAATTGTTCAAATGTTGTCAGGATTGAGGGCTGCTTTCAAAAGTGTTTCTTTTCCAAACGATCAGTCTGACAATCTCACTGACTTTACTGAGCAATTAGCATAGCATGCAGTAGCAATGTCTCTATCGAACGATGGTTTTTATTTTTGCAGACGATCAACTATGTACTATTCATGCAGAACTATTTGCGCCACAGTATTGGAAAGAAACCTCTGCGTTAATTTTATAGGAAACTTCACAACAGATTTTTTTTAATGTGATAGCGTTCCTCAATCTAGATCATTTTGAGCTTGACTGCTTAAGTGAATGCGAGAATCTCAGCCTCGTGATGTTGATTTTTACTTTTGCAGATTAACATGTCGTTAAAGCTTAACAATTGTCCAACTGCATCATATACTAGCATGGCTAAAAGCCTGAGTTTAGCTTTTCTACCAATGAATTTACCATATTTTTAGCAAAACTATGTACTATTCATGCAGAACTATTTGCACTACAGTATTGGAAAGAAACCTAGACAAAATCTAGATCATTTTGAGCTTGACCTTTGCAGATTAACATTCCGTTAAAGCTTAACAATTGTCCAACTGCATTATATACTGACTAAAAGCCTGAGTTTAGCTTTTCTACCATTTAATCTTTTCAGCAAAGCAAATGTTTGTTTATTTTTCCGTGTACTTGTTCACACCTCAAAACTGTGTGAAACAGCACTAGAGGGAAATAACCGTAAAAAGACCACCCAGAGAAAAACCCTAGCAGTAATGGAGGGGATGGAATATATGTCGTAGTAAACATGGGATTTCCCCCACGGAGGATTGTGTCCATATTGCACTTGTCGGGGGATTATTTTTCTGTTAGCCCTACCCATGAGCTGGGAGCCAAGAAAATCCCTCATATTCCTCACAATCTACAGCAACTCATCCTCACTCCAAATGCAAATAACACCTCCATCAGACAACGTAGACAAGCAGCTCGTAGCCGTCGTCTGGGCCTGAAGCCAGACGCTGTTTAAATCACTTTTCCTTATTCTGCCTTACTTCACAATGGAAGAGACTTGACACATTTAAAACACATTTCCAAGACAAATCCAGTTGCCTCCAACAAAGGATTGTCAAGAGGATAATTTAGAAGCTATTAGACAAGCTCTCAGCAAGTAAGGTTTTTATATTTCAAATAATTCTATATTGTGTCCAGGGCACCAGCAGAAGATTCAAAAGGGCCCTATTCTGATCATGTTCAGGTTGATATTTTGTTCCTCTACTGTGACATGTCTCACCTCTTTTCACCCTCTGTCTGAAACCAGAGTACAGTGTTGTGATTGGTTAACCGCGAAGAAATGTCCCGCCCCTTAGCCTATCACGTACAATGTGTTGGAGTCCAATGTGTTGGAGTCCAATGGAGGCGTTTCATGCAAAACAATAGGCCCCCTTTAATAGTGTGCAATTGTTTCACTGAATACAGACGTGGAAATGTTACACTGCAGGTCCTCAACTAGTACCGTACTAAAATAAGTACATTGGTCTGTATCCCGAACGAATCAGCTTTTTTCCTCTTCAAAGCGAAATACCTGGTTTCATAAGCTCTTCCAATTTTTTTCTGCCAGGAGAATGGCGGGGGCTCGTAACCACTTAAACCTCATCCCAGATGTTAAGATAGAGAAGGAGAGTCAGCTGCTGACAGATTAATAAATGCTGCTGAAAAGCACGATAGAAAATGCTTTTAGAGTTATTCGTCCCGATTGGGGTGGAGAGGCATTGATTTTCCTGTTGAAGCCATCGCTGTCGTTTGGCAAGATGATGCTTTGTGAGCTTTTCATCATAAAAGGCCCGGCCCCTCAATGACCTGTGAAGTGTGCCTGTTAAAGAGGCGCGAGGTATTTAGCCGCCCTCGATCAGAAGCGTTTTCTTCTCCTCTTTTGATTTCAGGTCGTCTTTCTGGTCGTTGCCCAGATTTCTAGCGGCCAGATCGATGTCGGGGTGAAAAGTGACATCTAAGTGATGGATCGATATTACGAGTGGGTCTCCAGACGGAAGGCAGGAAAAAGATTATACTTATTTTTATCTGCGTATCACCCGGACATTATCACACCGAAACGCGGCCTCCATCACGCAGATCAATAGAGATGTTTTCGATTCGAACGGATGTCAGAAGAGGGAGTGATCCAGTGCTCGCTCACAAGGAGACATCACACGAGGAGGCTACAGTGTGTGATTTATAGTATTGTACACATAAAGCAGGATGAGAAGACAAAAAGAATAGAAAAAAACAGATGTAATCCAACAAAGAGGGAGATGGTCATGGTCAGACAACGACGGAGATTTACAGCACCCACTGAGTGATATATAAAGTGTAAACAAACGACAGATTGCTTGCCATCCATCCACCCTCACACACACACACACACACACACACACACACACACACACACACACACACACACACACACACACACACACACACACACACACACACACACACACACACACACACACACACACACACACACACCACACACACACACACACCACACACACACACACACACACACACACACACACACACACACACACACACACACACACACACACACACACACACACACACACACACACATTCCAGTCCCAGGGAGCCGGCCCGTTGCCCCTGGCAGCCGGTGCTGTAATGGCGTTGCTCTGGCTCAAAAGTAGCGCAGCATGGTGGTTTCCAAGTGATAAAGCGTGCAGGCAGCCGGCTGAATGTGGCAGAGTTGGTCTGCAAGGATAAGGAATGAGAGGTCTGTAGTTGAAACACCAATATCATAGAATAACAAAAGCACAAACTGAACTGCAGTTACAGTTAGTTATATAGCGAGGTAAGTTATAGCAATGGCCATGACAGCAGAGTTTATAGCCATGTTTGTTATACCTGGTCACATCTGCAAACATACATATGAATGTATTCACTTTTTCAGTTAGTGCAAGAGGTTGTCTTTGTTTGATATCTGCTTGCAAATGTAGAAGCTCCTCCTCCTTCATCTTGAGTTCTGTGGTCGTCTTTCAACCAGAAGTTGTCGATTCAATCCCAGCCAGTTCAGTTAACATCGATGTGTCCTTGGCCAAGATACTGAACCCTGAGTTGCTCCTGATGGCCAATAGTGTGTGAGGGTGTGTGAGGGTGTGTGTGAGGGTGTGTGAGGGTGTGTGTGAGTGTGTGAGTGTTAGCTTCTTAGAGCAAGTGGCACTGCTCTGCATGAATGAGGTGTGAAAGGGTGAATGATGACATGTAGTATGTAAAGAGCTTTGAGGGGTCGGAAAGACTGGATAAAGTGTTACATAAGTACAGTCCATTCAACATTGAAGGGGACCTATCATGCAAAATGCACTTTCTGATGTCTTGTATACATAAATACGTGTCCCCGGTGTGTCGTGGAACTCACGCAGCGTCAGAAAACAAAACCCTCTCTCTTTTCCTCCGTACCCAAATCTCTAAAAACGGGGAACAACGGAGCTGATCCAGATTTGCGTCCGATATGACGTAATATCTGAAATGTGGACCCACGGCCCAATCAGAAACGTTGCTATCAGAAACAATGCCCGACTGTTTTGGACGTAATATGGTCGGTGTTTACATTAGCATCGCTAACACTCAGAGCTAACCTGTACTGGAGAGCATGTGTGTGAAGAAGCAGGAAGTAAAAAGGAACTCACCTTGTGGTATAACCGGCAAGAGAGAAAGCCTTTGAGCTCCAGACTGTTTCAGATCCTTGATAATCCATGATATGGCGTTTCATCACGGCAGTATTTAGTTTAGACAGTAGCTGCCGGGTCCCGTGTGAGCTCAGACCCCTCCTCTTTAAAGCTTTATTCCCCAAATCAGCACTTTAGAAACAGGAAGTGAAATAGAGGGATATGAGGCATGGCTAGAATGATCTGTTTGGTATTTTGAGCAAAACACTTCATAGCCATGTTTTTTATATATTTGTATATATCTGAGAGACCTATGCTATTGCCTAAAAATAGCATGATAGGTGACCTTTAAGTTTCGCTATGATAGGACAACAATACAATATTTGCTGTTATCGCAAAGCCTGATTCAATTTATTTCGGGGGCGGGCAACGAATATAATATGTACAGCTATTAGTTAAAACTCTGTAGGAGGTGTGCTTGGACAGAAATGTTGACGTAAACGTGCCATTGAAATGTCAAAATAAAGGCAGATCTGTGAGATAATGATGTGATAATATTGGACTGTCGTTCATTAAATTGATATATCAGTCTAGGTAAATTAACTGTAGCAGAAATAACCATTTATTTAATCCCAATATCTCTTGAAAGCTGCTGTTTATACATTTCACATGTGCCATTGAAATATTACATTACACTACATGTTACTTGTTAGACGCTTTTATCCAAAGCGACTTACATACTCAATACTGTGGGCAATCCCCACAGGAGCAATTTGGGGAGAAGTGTCTCAGGGACACAACGACATGCTGACTGCAGTGGGGTTTGAACCTCCCTTGATCCGAACACTAACGCTCTATCCACTGCGCCACACGCCTCCTAATATATCAAAATAAAGGCGGACCTTTGATGATATGATAATATTGGACTGTTGTTCATTAAATGTATCTATCCAGACAAAATGTACCGTCACACCATTAATAACTCCTTAATCCCAATATCTCTATAAAGCTACTGTGTATACAATTTAACTAAACAACATATATCTGCAAATCACTCCATCTCAAAGCGTCTATCATCAATATTTTCATACTAGTGACTGTGAGAGTTATCAGCTCCCCTCAGCTTCACGGAGCTTTTTAATGAGTCTCCGCTCATTGTGGAGCCAGGCCCACAACTTTACTGTTTTATCTTCTCGCTGCATTGTTCACAGGAGGCAGCTGTTTTCAGTTGACAAGCTGCAAAAAACTGAACGCCACCTGTTCAGCTCACAACAGCCGAGAGACAGAGTTAGAGACTAGCTGGTGAACGGGACGGAGCATTTAGCAGCTAAGGAGCCGTATATTTCCCGCAGGAATTGGAAGAGATCTAAAACCGAGTAAATATTGGATTTATATTCACAACGTGGCAAAAAAAACACATATTCAAAGAAAAGTTGCTTTGTTAGCTTTTGGAAGTGTGATTTAACAACTATTTGAGTTTACAATATTAAAAGGTAATATGTCGACATGATGTTAACAACTTGTTTCTGCTGCCCCCAAGTGGCCAGAAAACAAATAAACTATCGCAGGTTAAAAAAGGACAAAGCTTTAACTCGCAGACCTACTTTAAATGACTCAAATTTGAGTGGCCCAACATTTCAAACACATGAAAGGGGCCCTATTATGTTTGTTATATGAGTTATATACAGTAGGTTTTTGTGCATGTAAATGGTCTGGAAAGGCAAAAATCCGAAAGTTCCCTACAGCCTGAAATGCCTCCATTGGACTCCTCTGTTAGCATCCGTAACATAGTGACATCACTACGTAAAACTTGCGCTTCTATTGGCTAGCACTGCAACACATGTAATTGATAGGCTAAGGGGTGGGACATCGCTAAGCGGTTGACCAATCACAACAGAGCCGGCCAGCTAACCAATAAGAGCAGCCTGGGCTCTGGTTTCAGACAGAGGGTGAAAAGAGTGCTGTAGCACAGGCAGTATGAGAAAAATAAAGAGCTTTTTGAACATTAAAGCATGGAGACATGTCCCAGGAGAGGAAAAATAATACAAAATATGAACCTGAAAATGAGCAGAATATGTCCTCTTTACATGTGAAATGTTAAGACATTCAGTGTTGGCTTGATATCCACAAACTATTATTATCATCCTTGAAAACCTGAATCGGTTTAACCCTAAGGCTAAAAAACACACTCTCACACTCTCATCGTGCGTCCGTTCACCCATGTAACTTTATGGACACCTTCCTGTCCATAAACCCAGGAGATGGGACTGAGAGGACAGGGGATGTCTCGGAGGGAATTGCCCAGTAAAACACTGCACCCTAATCTCTGGCTACCAGCTCAAATCCTCTGCTATTAAATGCCCTCTCTCCCCTCTTGATAGCATTTTATTAACTGTATTTGTTCACTGAGACCTTCAATTCAGCTCCACTTTGGCCATGACATTGGGAGAGAAGTGCAAAAAAAGCAGAAATCATGAGCCGTGTTGTAAAAGTGGGCATCGTAATAACTTTAATCCTGCAAATAAAGACTTTCTATTCAGCGGTGATCAATAAAGCAGTGCGCTGACAGCGAGTGAGTTCGACTGGGAGAAGACAGATACATAAAGAGAAACAACGAGACAAACGGGAAGATCAGAGCAGAAGAAATGAAATGCACACATGTTAAACTGACTGCCTTTGCATATTGGGGTGTCAGACATTATAATTATTCCTTTAGCTGTACGACACTATAAGACCCGAATGCTTTCACATCAAACGAAATGTGCTTTCCACAGTGTCACAGAGTGCAGGTTGTAATCCTCCTCCCATTGCCTCTGCGTCTCGACACCACTACCTCTGTGTTTCATCATGCAGCTTCAGATACTCGGGGGAATAGAGGACAGACAAAAACAAGTTTGAATGTAAGGAGAGCGAACAGAGCCGGGTGTTTACTGAAGGCTCAGCTGCTGCGGAGTGGCTTGGCGCACCTTAGAGAACAAAGGTGACCCACTGCAAGTTATATCAGTGTTTCATGTAATAAGACATTTTTAACATTTGTTCTACAGCTTGAATTAATATGTACTCTTGGTCAAAGTGAAAATGTACATCCCGGGGCCATTTGTAAATGTGTTTTCGACAGAACATTTAAAACCAATCCTGTAAAAAAAGAGGTACAACACCCGTGAGTGCAGCGAATCGAGCGAGGGTGCGATTTATTGCTGTTCTTCGGGGAGAGGATAACACGTGTTTCTTCTTTTAAACTTCAACTTTAGGACATTCAGATGCTGCCAATATGCATTAACATGTAGTATATACTGTAGTACATGTGTTCATGTATATTGATAATCTAAGAGTTACACTGGGATGATACTGCTTCGATTTTGTGTAAAACTTTAACCCTTAGATGCCCTTATAGAGTGACTGGACCCACACTCTTCCATAAGTGGGTCAAAAAGGACCCGTATTAGAATAATGTGTGTTTTTATGCCATTGTTGTCATTGTGGTTCAGATAAAATCACTTGTATAATATTTAGTATTATATTTTGGTTCACACTAGAAATATGTTATATTTAATTTTTCACTATTTATAATTTTAGAAAAAAATTTACATTTTCAAAAAATTATGAAATTCCATAGAAAATGCATGCGGGTCATTTTTGACCCACTTATGGAAGCTTGGGGTAGAAAATACAAAAACTACAATTTCTTAAAATGTATAAAATGTGAATGGCTTGATATCCAAAACATGTTTTTTTGAGGAATAGCTGGAATATGAAATGATAAAAAAATATAATTACAAAGACACTCCAAGAAAACCACCTCACCGGGTCAAAAAAGACCCACTTATGCATCTAAGGGTTAATGCAATTAATAAAACACATGTCTATGAAGTGTTTTGCTCAAAATACCAAACGGATCACCCATTCGAGCCATGCCTCAAATCCCTCTATTTCACTTCCTGTTTCTAAAGTGCTGATTTGGGGAATAAAGCTTTAAAAAAGGAGGGGTCTGAGCTCATGCGAGACCCGGCAGCTACTGTCTAAACTAAATGCTGCCGTGATGAAACGCCATATCATGGATTATCAAGGATCTGAAACAGTCTGGAGCTCAAAGGCTTTCTCTCTTGCCGGTTATACCACAAGGTGAGTTCCTTTTTACTTCCTGCTTCTTCACACACATGCTCTCCAGTACAGGTTAGCTCTGAGTGTTAGCCATGCTAATGTAAACACTGACCATATTACGTCCAAAACAGTCGGGCGTTGTTTCTGATAGCAACGTTTCTGATTGGGCCGTGGGTCCACATTTCAGATATTACGTCATACCGGACGCAAATCTGGATCAGCTCCGTTGTTCCCCGTTTTTAGAGATTTGGGTACGGAGGAAAAGAGAGAGGGTTTTATTTCCTGACGCTGCGTGAGTTCCCCGACACACCGGGGACACGGTGACATCAAAAAGGGCATTTTGCATGATAGGTCCCCTTTAAGTCCATTTTAAAACTCGTTATTTGATAAAAGAAGCCAATTTTTTTTTCTGCACACCAGCAAAGTCTGTTGACAGCTGCAGATGGTAAATGTCAAGAGAAGAAGACGAAGCAGCAGAAGGAGGAGGGAAAGTTCATTCAGTTTATTCAAAACAGGCTTGAAAATATAATTTAAAACACTTATTTATATGAAATTGCAACAGATATCATCTTTAAATGTGAAAATCTCCATCCAATTGGCTGAATCTCTCCCTGAGCTGCGTTCACTCCCCTCCGTCTCTTTCTTCTTACCCGAGTATGTTCTTCCTATTTCAATTTCAGCCTGTCACTCAGCCGCTCACCTATTGTCTGCCGCTGCCCTCTAGCAACAGCCCGTCACAGATTTCCATCTCTTATTTATTTATTTGCACGTAAACCTCGAGACCTCCGGCTGCCCCCCCCCCCCCCCCCGGGGAGCTGGAAATGGAGAGAAAGCGGCGAAGGCGTGATTACGATGTCAATTCATAACCACCGCTCCCTGAGAGACTGCATGGATGAAAGCGCCAATGCCACGGGAAAATTACCCACCACGCCGGGACAAGTCATTTGCTTCACTGTGGAGCAAAACAACAAACACTCTGACACCGGCGCACACACACTCACACACACACACACACACACACACACACACACACACACACACACACACACACACACACACACACACACACACACACACACACACACACACACACACACACACACACACACACACACACACACACACACACACACACACACACACAAAGCATGAGGTGCAAACTGCAGGCAGGTTAATAAAAAGAAGAGAAGAGTGAAAATGGATGGGGCAACTTAGAGGTGGAGAAGTGCATCAAGAATTTAGATATGTGTGTGTGCAGCTCTCTACATGTGCTCTTAGATGTAAACAGCAGGGGGGAACTGTCAAACACACACACACGCGTAGCCATTTCATGTGTTCTTTGAGCATCAGGTGGTCGTAAATACCACCTCTGAAATGCCACACAGCTAGATATAATCTATTTGTTTGAAGACCCTCAGCATAGCATAAAAGTGAAGACTCGTTGATATTTAAATGGTGTGTGTGTGTGTGTGTGTGTGTGTGTGTGTGTGTGTGTGTGTGTGTGTGTGTGTGTGTGTGTGTGTGTGTGTGTGTGTGTGTGTGTGTGTGTGTGTGTGTGACACTGGGAGAGAGAATGGCAGCAGCTGTGAAAATGCCAGCAGCAGATTGTGAGATGTAGTGGAGGATTAGAAAGTAGATATTTCTCTGCATTTATGAGGCAGAGATGGATTGTTTCGTATACTTGCTCGATATATTCAAGCACGACTCGTAAGAAAACAAATGGTACTGGAGGAAAGCCTGAGCAGATCCGTTTCAAGACGTTCTGGTGGGACACATTCAGCAGAGGGAAATGTTTCAAATCACCTGCAAAGAAGGTGCTTACTTTAAACACAATTTATAATACATTGTTTTGAAACCAAAATGCCTTTTAGAGAATCAGATGCGTCGCGTCATTGACAGTGCAGAACAGCTGGCTTTCTTTCACATGTTGTGTAAACGATGAGAAAGAGAATCGACTTGTTCATTGAGGACAGCAGGGCAAAGGTAAGACCAACTTCGCCCTCGCTTCTCTGAAAGTCTCTTTTTGAAAAAGAAATGACAGCAAACATTTCAGAGAGGCCCTATTAGGCTCCTTTTCTGTTTCATATCAGTCTCTCCTGGGACATGTCCTCTGGGTGTTTCTCAATGTCAAGGAAGGATGCTCCAGAGCCACTATTTCAAGGATGCTACGTCATCGAGTCCCGCCGAAGGACTGTTCCAATGTCCAGGCTCCTTGGAATTCTACCGAGGCCGGCGTACTTCGTAGCGAGAATTTTCGAGGCTGCACATGTGTATCCTCCGCGGTCTTAAAATCCCCACAATGCTTTGCGCACGGACCAATTTCCAAATCTTTGGCGGGAAATCGCGCTCCATTTAAGGCGGGGCCTCTCATATGACGCACACCTGCTAGCCTGTTCCACCATTCTTCGTTTTCCGAGGCTACGAAGGATTCTTGCCTCGCTTCTGAAGGAAGACATGTCCTACCAAGGATGCGTCCTCGACACCCTCTGTCTGAAACCAGAGCCCAGTCTGCTCTGATTGGTCAACCGCTTAGAGATGTCCCGCCCCTTAGCCGTGCAATTGAAGCGCAAGTGTTACACAATGAAGTCACTTTGTTTCGGAAGTCTATAGGAGGCGTTTCAGGCATGGGGAGAGTGCTTAGAAAGCTATATAACACACGACAGGGAAAACCCAAGGCCTCACATCTCAACCTGCTCCACAGAAAGCACCGCCGCACTGAGGGATGAGCATCCTCAACACTAAGTTTGCTCAGCTTTACAAATAGGAACCAGGCTGTGTTAGAAAAGAATGCATTTCTGTACCCTTGATGAATAAAAGAAGATCTTATTATTTGCCCAGAAAAACAAAAGATATAATCAAGCTCAGATCTCAAAAGACATCCAAGTGTTTCCCAGCACAGCCTTGTCATATTATTTGAATGTAATCCCGTTAAATATTAAAAGTTCTGTGTGTAGTCATTTGTGTTCCTCGAAGTCAAGAGCACATTTCTTAGAAGCTCGTGTTCCCGGCGCAGAGCCGATGTTGGAACGTGCCTCTGCTCTCTGGTGTGCGTCGCTGCCGTTCTTTTCTGCTCAAGAACACAGACATGTTGGGAGGGATTTCTCCCCTCAGCCTTTCACTCTTTCCACCATCTGTCGCTGTGAGGAGTTATGAAAGCACATCATGTGAAGTCCTCTCCAATTTGTATACTTAACATCTGAATGCTTTGTCACATAAGAACATGCACTTGGGATGAAGGTTTTGATGATCATTTCTGAACAGTAAACCTTCAGAAAAACAGCATAGCACTAGCTGAGAAACTCACTATCGGTCCACATGATCATCACCTTGAGCTAAATCAAACTGTTTGCTTCAATAGTGGTTTAGTTTTCTCTAACTGTGGTCATACATTGCTACCTGAACTCAACGGCATGGTTATGTGTGTTGATGAAGGTGTGGTAGTCTTCACAAAGCAGCACACTTAACTAAAACCATTCTACCAAGTTATGTGTGTCCCTCAAAGAAACTTAAACAAAGCCTGTCATTGATTTAACAACAGCTTGGTTCAACAGATGTGCACTATCTAATAAAGTCCAATTGGCAGACAACACATGTTGAAGCTCCCCTATTACCATGGTGACAACTCAATACAGAACAGGTAATGTATCTCCAGTCAAAACGTAACATTCGACTCACAGTGTTGAATGCAGAAAACTGAAGGAATTGTTTTGAATGTACGGTAAAATTAAAATGTCAATCTCAGAGTTGATTTGGAATACAGAGGAGAACTTTTCTGCAGTGGTGTGTTTGTTTTGGAGCGGGTGTTTCCTGGCTAGCGCTGGGCGTGGGGCTCCTGAACTCTGAGACAGATGTTAGGGCCGGGCTCGGACATCCACTCGCGCCATAATGAGAACTCCAGGGGCCACACACACACACACACACACACACACCA
>NW_022992130.1:1826964-1986060 GCF_902827175.1 Gymnodraco acuticeps | reverse complement strand
TCTCTCTATCTCTCTTCTCTCTAGATCTCTCTCTCTCTCTCTCTCTCTCTCTCTCTCTCTCTCTCTCAAGAATAAACATATTTATAACTAGTTTAGCTTGTTCCAGAGGTAGATAAAATAGGTAAGTGTGTTAGGTCTAACTCTTAGTGTGTGTTTTGCTCCGCTCACCGGTCCAAGTAACAATTACAAATGAATTAACTCGGCACTGCGGCCCACATTGAAAATGACTAAGGCCTACCTTTGATGATCAAATCACTGAAACACAAAGTCCATCCTCCTGTCCATTTGGATGAAGCACTTGATGGCGGGTCATTCAGCTGATCCTTTGTCACTCCAGTTTATTATTGTAACTCAATCTTGAAAATGACTCGGTTAATAATTTCGCAACGATGTCATCACTATCACTGAAGTGAGCAATCATGAACGAATTTATGCTAATTATAAATCTGTCGATCATAAATCTATCGATTAGATTTATGATTCGAAAATAATAAAAGTAGGGTAGACATGTGGATATTATCCGGCTGAACAAAACGTGCATTTATCTAACAGGTTCGTTTTCCACAGACCTTATTTCGAGCTATTTTCCAAAATCCTATGGAGAAATCCCATTGATTTCTGTCGAGGGAACCCGAGCGCAGCTTACTTCCGGGTTTTAGGACGCGTCACTGCACCACTTGCATAGACCAGAGCCGTATAATACGGTGTCAGTACCAGATATGTTCGGGCTACCAGATATGTTCGGGTGTATTTCCGTCGCATCCGTCATCCGTCATATTCGTCATATACTCACCTCCCTCTGCTCCCAGCGCTCTGCTGCCACAAACCGGCCGTCTGCGGAACTGCAGCCGGAGGAACTCGGGACAGCTTGTTATGTGTGGGGTGCTATGGTGGGGTCCCATGTACTTGTGCACATAAATAATGTTTCTAATTATTTACAATTAAAAATATATATATATTCTGCGTTACTTTAGCCAACACTTTTATAAGGCCACTAGATTAGATAATTACGAAATGTGTAGATAGAATACATATATTTCAGGTTGTTATTTTGTCATTATGTTTAATGTTTTATTTACCTTTTAGTATTTTTATATAGTATCTGAACTTTGGAGAGGAGGGAGACACACGACACATCAAATCACATCTACAGATCAAGGCGAAGCGAATGGAAGTACTCCCATACTCTATATACTAGCGTGAACATGTTTGTGAAAACGTGTGCAAAGTCTCCGAAAATCCTAAAAATAAGCTCATATTTGAATTCCCCATAAAAAAACACATCATTCAGTAAAAACAAGGCCCCACTGATCATCTACTCTCTGAGACGATTCCAGGGATGTCTGGCTTGAGTTTCGACCACCAGGGAAAGTGGACAAAAGTGCCCGAGATCAGCCTCTTAATTTACCCAGGGCCTAGTGCTTGGCTTTGGGCATGAAAATTCAGGAAACTCCCCTGAGTATTTTATTAAATATCTGAACTTTGGAGAGGAGTTGGGGGACACACGACACATCAAATCACATCTACAGATCAAGACGAAGCTAGTGGAAGTAATCCTAGCGTGTGAAAATGTTTGTGAAAAACGTGTGCAAAGTCTCCGAAAACGGAGCAGTGGCTGTGAAGCTAGCTTTGCGGCTAGCGGTTAGTTGTTATTGTTTGAAGTTGTTGCTATGGAAACAACATGACGGAGAAAAAATTAATATCTTCTACATATAATAACGGAAAAGTAAAGAATGAAGTGTAGGCTATGCCTGTTTGAAGTTGTTGCTAAGGAAACAACATGACGGAGAAAAAGTATAATCTTCTACATATAATAACGGACAAAGTAAAGAATGAAGTGTCGGCTATGTTTAAATGTTCGGAATTTGACCGTGATGGCCCTCTTGAGTTGCCGTAAAATATGACGAATATGACGGATGACGGATGCGACGGAAATACACCCGAACATATCTGGTAGCCCGAACATATCTGGTACTGACACCGGACGGCAACCCAAGTAGGACAAAATTGACATCTAGACCGTCTGAACCATTCGCAAGTTTTTACATGTGACAAAATATGCATTGCGCATTCGCGAGTTTTTACATGTGACAAACGGTGATTTGCAGAGTTTTTACATGTGACAAACGGTGATTTGCATTGCATCTGACAGAATGAAGACTTTTGTGTTTTATTACAGAATGAAGACTTTTGCATCTGACAGAATGAAGACTTTTGTGTTTTATTATTTGGGGTTAAGACAGAGCCTATCATACTGAATACATATTAGAGCAAATCTCTGTTATCAGTCCTTTTCTTCAGACTATTATTGCTAAATTTGAAAGAGTCCTTACCAGCTTTGGAATTGTGTGTATATATATATACACACAATTCCATATATATATATACACATTCTCAGTGTTCAAGTCAATCACTGCAAAGGGTGACGATATGGCAGAAGGTGCTATATATATATGCCATATCGTCACCCTTTGCAGTGATTGACTTGAACACTGAGAATGTTTTTATGAACTTCAGACATTTTCATATACAAATGTGATCATACACCAACACACATTTTAGAGATATACATTTTTCACACACAACCATTTACTAAATTAAACCATATCCCATCATAATACGAGCAAATAAGAAGGCACAGCAATACATATATTGTGTGTGTGTGGGTGGGGGGGGGGTGTTAAGATCCGGGTCCAATGGGGGCAGAGGGGAGGTGGGAGGGAGTTCTGCATCCTACAGGAAATGTCATTTGCATGTAATATTATTTATTCATATGGAATTATATAACTGGAGTTTGTTATCCTTTAATTTTGCTTGATTAATTAAAAAAACAGAAACACAAACATAAAAAAGGGGTCATTCAGGAATACAATTATTATATTATAAATAATAATAAAATTATAAATTATATTATAATATTGAATTAAATATTTTTTTGTATAGTATTATTTCATTTAGAAAGGCAATACAAATACAATAGAATAAAAATACAATACAAAACTTGGGACAGAGCTAAGTAACTGATCAGTTAGTCACAACACAAAATAACAGGAGAATGAGAATTAATTACCTTTTACTGTAAAGTTCGATGACGCACGGCGCATTTGATCTCGCTCATTTTTAGAGAGGTCTGTGTGAAATTCACCTTCAGACATGTATTCTCTCAAATTGTTGTAAAACACTAAAGTCTTCATTCTGTCAGATGCAATGCAAATCACCGTTTGTCACATGTAAAAACTCTGCAAATCACCGTTTGTCACATGTAAAAACTCTGCAAATCACCGTTTGTCACATGTAAAAACTCGCGAATGCGCAATGCATATTTTGGTACATGTAAAAACTCGCGAATGCGCAATGCATATTTTGTCACATGTAAAAACTTGCGAATGGTTCAGATGGCCTAGATGTCAATTTTGTCCTACTTGGGTTGCCGTCCGGCGTTGTCCAATATGGCGGACCATCTCGCACATGCGCACAGCAGATCGGGCAGAGCTGCAGATCGGGTAGTGACACTAGGCTTGTTTGAGACAAGCAAGACCTGCGCAGACCTGCGCAGTTGCGATCAACGTCTTGCTAGTGCGTTGCATGATGGTTAGTCATTTTGTCCGACTTGCTCTGGAGGCCCGCCCACATGAGACTTTGAAATTTCGCGGGACAAAGACGCCCGCAGCCTTGAGAGCGAGGCGAGGCGAGTTGGCGCAGTTGCTCTCCACGGGCTGCAGAAGCGAAATTCTTGATGGGAAACGTCTCGCTGGTATCTCGAGCTGAGCGCTCATTGGTGGTTTTTACCACGTGCTGCTGATGAAACTCTCCAATTGGCTGGCAAAAGTTTGTTGTTGTTTTGTGTCAGTTTTACGTCGCCACATCCATTCCCATTTTTCATCATTGTTCCACAATGTTTATCATCATGAAATTAATATTTATATATTTTATACTATACTGCTTACCGTTTTCATACTTTATATATCTTAGCATATTCATACACACTGTTCATGCTGCTCACAGGCTGATATCTAGTGTATTCATACCCCTCACTGTTTATTCATCATTCAATTCATTTTTATTCTGTAGGTTGTGTACATTACTTTTCACTTTACTGCTTGTTGCACCTGGTTAGAAGCTAAACTGCATTTCGTTGTCTCAGTACCTGTAATATGTGCAATAACAATAAAGTTGAATCTAATCTTGAGCAGGAACAAATGCATTTACTTAGTACATATCTGACATTAACGAATATACATTTGTGCATTCTTTATAAATGCAAACTTGTCAAGACCACTGACGGAAGTAGTTTTGAAAAGTAATAAGTGGTTCTGTCTTTTACATGTATTCAACCCCCCTTGTACTGATTTGTTTCAAAATGAACTGACACTTGAGTCATTCATTTGTAGTGATATAATAATTGTGGGATTTCTATTGCATCCACTTCATCTGCAACGAAAAACGCCAACGCAATTTCCGCCATTGCAAACCCAGCCAGTCAAGCCGACTCCGACTCTGAGCTGTCCGACTTAAGACGAGCTTTTTGACACCTCCCCCGGCTGCGATCGGCTACTCTCGTCTACTTTCGAGGCGAGCCGCAATGTGTCTCAAACAAGCCTACTGACAACGGCTCTGGCATAGACCTCACAGCGGGCGGAACTTGTCATAAAGTCCGCGAAAATAAAGCCCGCCCATTTAGAGGGAAGATATGATTGGTCAATTGTACTGTCATTTGACATTACTCTCTCATTGAGTTACAATAGCTGGGCCCTCTGTGAATGTAGAGAGGGACCAACAAGCTCTCCCGTCTTCACATAACTCGCACAGACGCATTTAACCCTTCACATTCTAACAGAACTGAACAGGCAGATTCGAAGGATTTATTTCTTTGGAAATATTATTTTAAATACAATTAAATCAAGTTATTTTGGTAAAACTAATGAAAAATGTAACAACAAAAAAATATTTTTATATATTTAAAAATTTAAAAATATTTAAATATTTTTAAAAAAATGTTTTTTTTTTAATGTTTTCAAATATTATTTTTTAGAATATCTTAGGCCCTCACAGAGGGCCTAGAGGGCCCTGACGGCTCGCCACTGCCCAAAGCATTGTGGGAACTCAAGACAATGATAGTTTTGTCAAATCGGTATAACATTGATTTGGGTTGTTTCATTCTTTAAACAGTAGTATAACATCACTGTCAGTGGCCATTTTACATTTTTACACCAATTTTGGTCCTTTAAAATAAATGAACACCCCATATCTTTCTAATCATCCTGTGTCATACAGAAAGTCCACAGACTGAGAATTCAAACACTTTCCTGAAGCCTTCAATTGAGTTCCTGTAACTTTGAGAGGTGTAGTGATTCAGATTAAAATGTAGATGAAACACAGAAACAAGAACTAACCCTGAGCACACATCACCCAGCATGAAACTAATTCCAAACATAACCACTGATGCAAAATTATTATGATGGAGTAAACAAGTGCTTAGTGTTTTGGCGATCTGTCTGGTCACAATTACATTACTTACTGGGCAAAGGTGCTGCCAACACAAAGACATGTTGGCTCTCTGGCAGAGTGGCTGATCTAATGGCTGCTCTGTTAGTCTGCAGGAATCTCAGCAGCCCTCCATCTGTCATTGGGAAGCTGCAGTGGTCCCCCATGTGGGAGCGTTGTGTCGGCCTGGCAGGGTCATTACTGCAGGGCCTGTGAGGGGCCTCTGGTGCCGCCTGCTCCTCTGCAGTCCCTGCCCAGCTCTAACCCCTGCCAGGTAGCAAGAACTCACACAGACCTAATGTATTCACACTAATTATACTGAGCCAGGCACCGCAAGCGCCCAGCTGCTAAAATAGAAAGACCAACTGTTTGTATCAGAGGTTGGCAATGTCATATTCATGCCCCCAATACCACCTGGATTACCTGGTTCTCAAGGAAAACATAGACTGACATTGTTCTTTTAAACATCTACAAACGTTTTCTTGTGTTGATTCCAGTTGTGGGTCCCAAGTGCAGCAAGCAAGCATCAAGGCAACAAGGAGTAACGTCATTGTCACTAATTTGTGCTATTCTGCTGAGTAACAGAGCATCCACGTAGTGTTTGAAGAACACTGCTAGCTAGCAAACAATGCACAAAGATAAATATTCAGAAAGATTACCTTTGCAAATGTTGCTTGAGTATGGAGATGCATCAGTCTCACATAGGCCTCAAGAGAGCACATGCTGTGTTTTGGAAAGGAGCGGTGAGCATATTTTGTCCTCCACAGGGTGCCTTTGATTTGACGTTGAGTAAAAAAAGTAAATCAGTTCATTAGTGACTAACAAAAGCATAGGCTGACACCACAGGTTATAATATCGACCCTTCTTAAAATACTTTTTTGAAATCCCTCAATAGATGATGATAGTTTAAATAAACAGACAATTTCAAAGTACCTGGTTTGGGTTAGTGTACAGTTGAGTCGAGGCAAGAAAATGTAGGAACATGCTTTGGATGCTTTTAAAGGTTTTATGGGCAAAGCAACTTGATGTGAAGTAAACACTGAGAAAACAGGGGAATGGTTTGAGGTCTGAGGAAGGTGAGGAAGGAATGATATGTTGTGGTTGGAGTGATAGTCGTAGTGGATGGTGAAGTGCAGGTGGGTGGATAAAAAGGAAGACACGGAGCAGTTGCAAACCTGAGTGGTGGAAGTAACGGCCCAGTCCTTTGATCCAAGCCATGTGTGTGAGGAAGCACATCATTTGTAATTGTAGAGTGTTAGGAGAGAGGCTGTTGGTGATGGTCAATTTGCCCCCATATATATGTTGTCCTGCAAAATATGTATCAATAACAGTATCAATAAAGTACACAAGGAAGGAATGAAGAGGAAGCTCTGTGTCGCTTGGACCCATGCCATCTTCAAATATTGTGTGGCATGATTCATTTAGCTAATCTCTAAATCCACAGAGGTACATTAAGTCATAAAACCCAGTCAATTGTGTGATGTTTCCTTCCCATCAAGGAGGATGCACTTCTGTTACATCAATCAATGTGTCTATAGTGAGGTGATTGGGAATAGTTGCTGTGTAGACGTCTGGGTTACACAGAGATGGAGGGAGTTTAATGCAGTAGTCCAATATGTTAGATTGCTTATTAGTGATCTCCTTCCAGAAGTGCTATACGGCTGGAGAGTGTGCCAAATGTCACACAAGTAATCATCTAAAGTGTTAGGGGAACAAGTGAGCAGGTGTTTGATTGTGAGAGATCCATTAGGGACAGATTCAAGTCCAGAAGTTGGCAACATGCTTGATTGATGGATTTTGTTCTCATTGTGTCTTCTGGAGAGGTTTGTCTGTGTTCGCTAGTAATATTCTGAATTTATTCTGCAGTTACAGGCGCATGGAGATCATGTTATGTTAAAACAAATCAGACTTGAAGACCTTTACCATATTTCTGGAGCAGTTAATATATTAAATGACATAAATACATTACACTTCAGTTAACATTTACATTTTTAAAAAGGTTTGTTTTTCCACATATTTTGTTTTACACCCAATTTCAACTTGTATCCTTCAGCTGGTATTTGGTGTCGCTGTATCACTGCCTCTGTTGACTTGCCCTTTTATTCTGTCCCAATGATGATTCTACCACATATCGCGGCTGACCCACAAGCCCTTGCCTGCCAATTTGCATAAATCACAGTCTAGATCCGACAGTTACTAGGCAGCACAGGCGGGACGATGCCCAGCCCCCGTGCAGAAACCAGGCCACCAACCCAGAGAACGGGAGGCCTGCCTGCCAGAATGACAAATGTGTCCACAGCCTACTCCAGCACCTTCTCTTGTGTGTATGTATGTGTGCACGTCTGCATCTGTTGGGATATGTGTGGGTCTGTCCCTTGCATGAAAGACAAATAAAAGGGTAAAAGGTACAAATGATGTAGCTATGTGGCCTTAATAAAGTGAAATCGACAGGGTTTTTAAGCATTCAGTGTTTTCATGGCTGCATCATCACCATGGAATCTAAACAGAGCATATTGTACAAACTATGAGAGCGCAGTTTAGCATCAGTCTGTGGTTCTATGAACAATACTGAATAAGAAGAGAGTATCCCAATTGCATACATGGCAGTGACCCAAGGTAACCACCACCCCTAAGGACCTACCTGTGTAGGTCTTCAACCAGAAAGACTCCTGGTAAAAAGTCAATTCGACTGCACATTTAAAAGAGCGTCAGGCAAACCTTGAACTTTAGAAAACAAAGTGGAAAATATGATGTAAATATTGTATTTATGTGTGCTCAGCACTACATATTGCTCCTCGCCATTTTCATCTCTTCAGTGGAGCAGAAGCGTGACATTTACTCCTTCATGTGCATCATGATTTATTTTCTTAGTCTGTTTCCATTGCACCTTGTCACTTTTTGTTTTTATCAACACACCAACTATTCCAACTCAGCCAAGTGGAAACACTTTTGTTTGCCATATTTCTACTTTCCCCCCAAATTTCTTGCTGCTTTCATCCAAGTTTTTATACACAAATTGAAAATGTGCAGTAAAACAGGTGGATGGAAACAAACTTTACAAGCTCTGGCTCGCAGACGGCATTCCAGTTCATTGTGGTCACGCAGGCCAGTC
Organism: Gymnodraco acuticeps; assembly: GCF_902827175.1. Lineage (NCBI taxonomy): Eukaryota > Metazoa > Chordata > Actinopteri > Perciformes > Bathydraconidae > Gymnodraco > Gymnodraco acuticeps. Next base: position 1,977,464 of record NW_022992130.1, on the reverse strand, counting down.
ATGTTCTTTCACACCAAACCAGAAAACAATACTTAGTGGACTTGGCTAAAATATTACTGCATGCCGTACCACTTCTCTTTAATTGGAACAGGCCAAGACCAAACAATAAAATACAGCGCAAAAGCATTGAAAGTTATGCTGACAGGGTTATTCACATTTTTCACTAAATAGTTGCATCAAGCACCAATTGTTTAAGGTTACACATTGCTAAATGCTAACGGCGATTAAAAACTATGTTAATAGCTCATTTTGGGATTGTGATGCCTCATTTTTATTCAAATTAAGAATTATCTTGCCAGCAATACTCACAGATGACTGTCAGCAGTTCAGTTAAGCTATGTTGATGATACTTAACCATGATATGAAAATGTCAGGTGGAGCTAAAGGACTACATTGGAAAGTTTAATGAGTTTTTAAGTGCTTAAGTATCTGCATTCTGGGACATGACAGAGCACAATATGGGTCTCTCTTAACTCTCCGATTAGATGGTAGCAGAGGCTCATTGCACTATGAGGCCAATCTAGAGTGACATACAGCGTCTAGATTGAACCAAAGTATAAAAGTAAAATCACCAACATTGCTCTGTTATCAGGAAGAAACCTGATTTGTTTTTCATTATTTCCTCAAAGATGCTTGCTTGTTATATTCTATGCCGGCTTGTATTTATTTTGAACAGACAGAAAACTAACCTGACAGAATACTTGGTCTGTGCCATTTTCAACTTCACATAAAACATTGGCAATGAATATTTCTCCTTAAAGTCCTGCAGGTTATTGATAGACACATCCAACACTCTCCAATCACAACACCAGTACCTGTGAAACCCCATGAGGCAACAAAAAACATCTTCCTCTCTTTTGTTTCCTTTATTTGTTGGCCTTCCTGTTGATTTAAACATGTAGATACCCTCCTGACAATCTTAGACCTCTCAAAGTTTCTTTATACTGCTCACAAGATGGATATCACCATTATCCCACAACAGATTACAATTCTTTGTTGTGCTTGTTTATGTCTTCCAATACAATTATGCACAGGTTCTTATACTGGAGCAAATATGTTGTACACAATTCTATCATAATAATATAGTATGGTTTTCTAAATTAGTTTTGTGACATTCATTCTCAAATGTATTTAATTTCAATGTTTGTTAAATTACATATTTTCTTTACTCCCTGCACTCCTTCTCACACCTCTTTTATTAAATGTCATTGTTGAAAGTAACATTTAATTATATTAGCTACAGTAAACATGTGGTTTAATTTGCAGCAACAACTATTTATGGGGCATATGGGTTTCAAAAATAACATAAATAACACAATAATGAAACATTTATTTTAATCACAAAGCCAGGGTTTATGCATCCATAGGTTCAAAATGTAATTTCACAAGGAAAGGTCTTAGTAAGTGTCACTGTGGTTTTCCATGCAAGTCCAGCTATAGGATGCCTTTGATTCTTGTGTTATGCTGCGATGATAAAGTGTGGATATTGCAGCTGTTTACACATCCCCTACTGAGGATCACTCTCTCTGCAACATTCAGCCCCTAGGTTTCATAATGTGTTCATATTATGTGAGAAAAAAAGGGTTGTGGCGTTGGGGGAAGGGGCAGAAATGTACACACTGCTCAAGCTGTGTGCTTGGGCTGCATGATGAGACAATTAGAGGTATCCTCCACTTTGATTCTGTTGATCTGATTGTGGATTAATATGACCCTTGGCAAACACAAACACAGCTGTTCACCCTGACAATAAAGGAGGTGTTCTGCCCCCAATTAGACAGTGTACAGCTCTCTGAATGTCTGTAGAGAAAGTGTGTAACCCAATGAGGCACATCCTCTATACATGTAACAACATGTTCAATCGATCTGTGCTGTTTGGACAGAAACATTATCCAAAAGATTGTTCATCGCCTGTACACCAATCAAGATTCAGGTGGAAGTGTTTAGTTGTGGTCCGACAAAACCACCCGCACTTCAAAAGCACTTTTGATGTTTCCTCTCTGTTTTTCCAGGCCACTCATGCATCAGTAGTTTTGTGAAAAACACAGACTCTGAGACAATATTAGAAACGATGCCTGCAGGCAGTTCTTTGAAGCTGAACGCCAGAGCCAGTCGGCCAGTCAGCCCATTGATAGCGTGCTACTCTCCCCACTAGTTTGTGTGATGCTGGTCTTCAGCTAGGCTAGAGCAGGGAATACAAAACAGCTTTTTCCTTCAACCTATGTCAGCAGAGATGTTAAATCTTAATATTGCAGTCTGGGCTTTAACAGAGTCCAGGAAAATCTCATAGTCATTTGCTCAACAGAGCATGTAACATTTGGCAGAAAGCAACTCAAGTAGCTCATAATGCACTCCTTTCAAGTTAATATATCCAAAGTCGAGGAGTATCCTAGCCGTTTTGTATTCCTCTGAAGTATTAAGTAAATATTCATGATGGCACTGGTTCACATTCAAGATCAGACTTGCTCTCTTCTCACTGCTTTTCCTTCAGTTCACTAAAAATGCTTAAGAAAGCAGATATATCCCAAGTAGCCGGAAGCAATAATACCATTCAGTGAATAATGTTTCCCTTGTAGTAAACACAAACTCCACAGTGGCAATACTGCACCTGCAACACAATCTCTTTTTCCATTTTATTTGATCAAGTTTTACATATGAAGTCTTTGCATCAGATGTCTGAGATTCTGGGTTGAACCTCACTGGGAATAAACATCACCGCTGGGATGCTAATCATAGCTGTTGCTCTTGGAATAGCTTGTGCCAGCAGGCGTGAAATCATGCATACGTTACTGCAGCCATTAGGGATTGCCTAGGTGTTCTATTTTATGCCACTTCCCTAACAAACACTCAGAGGATAGTACTTAAAGTAATCTTTCCTCCTGTAATGGATGATAATTAGCCTTGTATTTATATAAAAGACAAGTGATGCCCTGTCAAGACAATTACTGCTGTCCTATGAACATGATGCCAAAGAGAAAGAGAGCATATCAGTGTGTGGTATAGTCATATCAGATGAGTTCAGGCTTTCAGATACAAAAGCACTTCTTAGGGAAAGCTAGGTGGTTCTTGAAGTGAATTTGTCTTGGTCCTACATTGCATCATTAAACCAATAAATGAGCATTTTCGTGTTAACTGTCCTGAACAGCTCCCTTCCTGACATCAATATTTCATAAGGACTTCACACCATCCAGCCCCTTCTTCTCCATCCCAGCTCTGTTTTGTGCCAGTGCAGTTGACTGCACAACAGGGAGCAGCTTATATTCTGGGTTCCTCTTAATTATTAATGGGATTCTCAACAGTAGCCGAATACATCTACACAACTTGAAATACTGACACAGGGAGAAATCACTCTCTCGGAGGTGTCACCTTCCTTATGAGAATAGAGGCTGACCCAATTTCACCAAGTTTTACATTAGATACAGTTGCCTCTGGAATTGTAGCAACTTATTAAAATCAGGAAAATGTGAAAATATGTTCGTTATTTATTATAGGGTTATATTTTTTCCGGGGTGGTCGATTTTAGTTTCAAACACTTCACTTAAGGTAATTTAAGGCAGCCAAGGTGAAACTCTCTTCATTGCTATTCACCTTAAATATATTTAACACATGCAGTGTGGATTTATTTTGTTGAAGTACAGATTTAGGCCAATATGAAATGGATGTGCGTACTTAATCGCACCAGTTTTTTGCTGAATACTAACATAATCATGCTTACAAGCTCATAAAAACAAGTCAACTTTAATGTCAATCTTCCAGTTTGTGTGTACAGACAGAGATCGGAATATTGTTTCCCACAATCCCGAATATAAAAACAATGTAGAATATAAAATATGTGTGCAAATATGTATATACACAGTCAGACACATTTTTACATGCACACAACCTGTTAAGCCCGAGAGACCCCGGTACCGGGGCCCTCCCGCAACATCTAGCAGGAAACAGTGTCTGAGGGCATGTTCATTTAATAAACTATAAATGTTTTATATCCATGTAACGGGAAGAAACTCATCTAACTGATCTTTTTTCTTTTTTTTCTTTTTTTAAAACAACACATTGCTAACGCTGAGCCTCTGAATTAGCAACGAGCTAAACATGCTAACAGATTTACTGCACCGAAACCAGTGCTGGAATTGGGCCGGTACTCACCGGTACGCAGTACCGGCACTTCTGGTTCTGACCCATGGAGTACCGGCAATTCTTGCTCAGTACCGGCATGCTGGCAGTACTCCGGTACTCATGCACCGTGCCAGTACTCAACACTCTCCCGCCGTTCTTATTATACATCCATATATATATATACAGCCGCCCGGTACTCAGTAGATGCGTCATGAGGTGCCGAACGGACATTCTCATCGCTCTAACCGCTGGAGTTTCACAGCGGCTGTCAGCTGTTTACTCCTGTCATTCAAACAGAACGTGCTGAAGAGGGGGCGGGGCTTATCTTCTCCATGTAAATACTGTGGTGGAAACGACTATGTCAAAATTAACCTATTTGACCGTGATTTAATAGTAATACACGTTTCAAAATAATAATAATAATAATAATAATGCCGAAGTAACAACATACTGAAAACTGTTAGTAAAACCATGTTTTAATGCTTTACAATTTACATACCTAGATGCACGTGTGTTGTGTTTATGCAGTGCAACTCCCAACCAGTGGGTGGCTATGTAGAGTGATAGAACAGAGCAGGCACGCCCCCGAGAGAAGGAAAGCAAGTCACGTCACAAATTAGCATTTCTAAAATGTTAGCGTGGATTAATAAAAGTGCAAAAAGACAGCGGTTGTCCCCGGAAGAAACTTCAAATACAGAGAATGCTGTGCCTGTGTTGGAAATTGTGTCTGATGGGGAGCTTTCTTTGGTTGATCCTCCTGCTCCAAGTTCTAGTGCATTAGCATTAGCACTAGCTCCGCCGCCTCCTCCAGAGCCTCTAACGTTAGCTGCTGCTGGCGCAACTGCCACCACCAACACCGGGCAAAGCGATGCACCTGACTGCTGGACAACGGACCAGGTGCAATATTTTTGCAAGACCAATGCATGGCTCCTTCTTAAAGATAAGAAGCTAGGATGTCGGATATGCAGAGATGTCAAATCTTTGGGAATACACACTGGACAAGGACTGAAACTGTCAACTGAATGGGGTGAGTGTGCAGTGTCTCATTTCGGTGTTGACAAGGGCAAACAACAAGCTAGCCTGAGAAAAAAAATCAAAAAACATAAAGAATCACAAGCCCATGTAAAAGCTGCTGACATCCTTACATCTGCTTCACGTGAAACTATTCAACATCAAGTGCAGTCTATGCATAAATCTGAATTAGACACCACTATCAGAGTTTTTCGAACGGCATATAAAATTGGCAAACATAGCCGGCCATTCACAGACATGCCAATTGATTTGAATGTACAGAAACTGAATGGGCTGAACGTGGGCAGGGTTTTGCACTCCAATAAAACCTGTGGCGAAATCATCGACCACATAGCTCATGAGCTGAAGGAAAAAAATGGCAAAAGACATTACAGAAAACCAAAGAAAACTCTGTGTTTTGGTCGATGAATCTACCACTATTAGTGGTAAAACGGTGCTTGTTGTGTGTCTACGCTCAGCATTAGCTGATACTGAGCCCGAAACGTTTTTTTGGGAACTGATCGAGTTGGATGGAACAACGGCTGATGACATCACAAAGGCGTTAATGGAGTGTCTTGGAAGAGATTTTAACGAGGACTTTTTAGGTCAGTGTTTCGTTTCTTTTGCATGTGATGGGGCTTCAGTCATGCTAGGGAAGAGAACAGGCGTTGCTACCCAGTTGTGTAGTAAATTCCCAAGCCTGTTTGTGTGGCACTGCTCCAATCATCGTCTAGAGCTGGCAGTTGGGGATGTGGTCAAGGAGGTCTCAGGGCTCAATCATTTCCAGATCTTTTTTGACAAACTCTATTCCTTGTTCCATGCCTCCCCCAAAAATCAGAGGCAGTTAGCGCAGTGTGCGCAAGCAGTCGGACAGCGTCTCCTGGTGATAGGGTGTGTTTTGTCCATCCGCTGGGTGGCTTCAAGTGAAAGGAGCGTCAGAGCAGTCTGGGAAAACTACCGAGTGCTTCATGATCACTTCACAAATGCTGCAAACGACACGAGCAGGGATTCCAGAGACAGAGCAAAGTACAAGGGCCTGGATGATGTGCTCACATCTGCAACGTTTGTCAGCAATCTGGGACTGATGTACGATGCGCTCACAGAGCTCAGCGACCTCTCTCGGCAACTCCAAAAAAGAGAGATGACACTGCCTACAGCAGATAGGCTCTTAACTCGAGAAATACGAGTTTTTGAATCCATGGTCACCATGCCTGGCCCACACATGACTACAGTTCATACAGCTCTAGCTGAGAAGTCCTTCAAGGGTGTTGCCCTGCGTGAGAATGGCAGGCTTGTACAGATTCATGCAGGTCAGTTTTTCCGCAGTATGGTAGAGAATCTGAGACACAGAATGACTTCCACAACCTCCTCTCATGTCAGCACAAGAGAAATCCCATTACATGGCCGGGAGGCCCGGGACAATCAGCTAATCCAGGACATGAAAGTTATCCATCCTGGAAGTTGGCCTGAAGAGGAGTTAGACGTACAGTATGGGGACGTAGAGGTGCTACGTTTGTGCGAAGTGCTGAAAGTGGACAGAAGAGAGACTGTTCAGGGCTTTCGCGAATACAAGGAAACCAGGGCATCCCGTACACCTGCTGCCATGGAGCCTCTACTGAAAGCAGTCCGAACCATCGCTGTCTCCACTAGTGAGTGTGAGCGGGCATTCAGCTGCATGAACGATATCCTTACTGCAAAAAGGAATGCTCTCTCTGTCAGCCGACTGTCCAGCCTGGTTTTCATTAAATGTAATGGACCATCACTAGGACAGTTCAATCCGGAACAGTATGTGAGGTCCTGGCTGGCAAAGGGAAGGAGAAGTGCTGATGAAAGAGCCTGTCCAGCTCCAGCCCCTGATACTGATGTCCCCAAGGCCTTCTGGAGCCTTTTCTAACAATGTGAAGTATATTGCAAAGCAGCTCACCCAGTGAGAAGACTTTTGGCATAATGTGCCGATGTGTACAGATCCTGGAGATAGAAGGACTTCAGACCAACCAGGGAGTTATCTGCTGGTGTTCAATGTAACTCTTTACCATGGCTCAGACTTTGTTACTTGCAGTTACAGTTTCTCATTTTAGATTGTGCAAATTTTGCATTTGTTTTTACATGTTCTTTGTTCATGCTCTTTATAATTTTTCTGAGTTGGAAAGTTAGATTGCATCATAGTTTACTTTATACATATTTGTATTCTTCAGTGGTGAAGTATATTGCAAAGCAGCTCAGCCATGTGAGAAGACTTTTGGCACTTTTTCGTTTTTCGTTTTCTGAGTTGGAAAGTTAGATTGCATTCAAAATGTACAGAAATACTTAATTTTGTTAAAGCTTTTTATAAAAAATGCTTCTGACCAGAGCTTTGTTTCCTTGTCATTAATGTTGAACACCACCAGAGGGGCTCTCACCTGAAAGGTCTCTGCTTCATGTGTCTTCAGCAGAAGATCTAGACTTTGATTGCTATATTTTCAGATAATATTGACCTTACTGAGCTTTAGCCATATCTGCTGCCTATCATAAAAAATGTTAAGTACAGTGAACCTTTCTAAAATATACAGTAGTAAAGAGACAAACCCACCAGCATTATAGTAGCCAAATTCTTGTTTGTGGGATGTATATATAAAATTGACTTGAAAAAGTTGCTGATTTTAGAGTACTGGCACCTTTTTCATTCCAATTCAAGCACTGACCGAAACTCACTCATAAAACCTTATTATTTATCTATTCTGCACATCCAACCCATCGATCTGATCGTGAGATGACACAGAATCGATGGTTACAGACATTATCACTCAATGATACGAACTCGCGACTTTATCAACAAAAACAGACATCAAAACATGTGGCGCTAGGTAGCTAAAAACGCTAACATGGTTTACCTGTGTCGTAGTCTGGTCAAAAGTTATCTTCAATGGCATTAAAACGATAAAAAAAAACGCTGCTGAAGTTAATCCATAGGTTAATCCAATGTGTCTGTGTCCCTTTGAAATTATTTCTGATAATCCATAAGCAATCAAACTGCTTTTCCGTTTCCAGATGTCAGAGCGAGAGATTGTTTCGCTCTGAAAACTACGATGTGTATGTCTGGGGAAATCCCCCTTTGATTCTATTGGCTCTAACAGTCAAAAAGAGATTCCATAAATCGACAAAGGGGGGCCAGAAATATGGAAAATCGACCCAAATGACCGAGTAGCATGAAGCTGCAGCGTCGGAGACAGCAGTTACAGGACTGCACTTGTAGAACCGCACACACAGGTCCGACGGAGCACGTCACGGCGGCACGTGACGGAGCACGTTCACATGAACGCCTGAAGCCCCTCAATGCAGTGCGCAATCTTTCCCTTCCCCCCATCCTAACCCTAACCACTCCCTACCTTTTTACCTAATCCTAATCTTCCTTCCTCCCTCCCAAACCTCAATGTTTCAATGTTGATATGACGTAATTTAAATTAAATACAGGGTTTTAATTTAAAGCAGTTTTATTCTGAAAAACCCGGAAATTCACACTAACTATTAACTCAACACTTTTATTCTGAAGATTCTTCATTTCCGGTTAGCATTAGCATGTGGCTAACGTTTTGAAAACCGTGAATTGATGGTGAAATGACATGTGATGTTGTACACTAAACACACTGGGATTAACACTAATTTATTGACGCTGGAATAACATTTTATCAGAATTATTTATATATATATTAATAATATAAGATATAATATGTTACTTTATATATACAGTCTATGGTAAGTACACAACACAATACGCAAAACAACTAGGGTCGTGGGAGTGCGGTCCTGAGAGTGCAGCCTCCGACGCTGCAGCTTCATACTATTGAAATTACCCCAGAAGTGGGGTTTTATTGCTAAAAAGGTCAGATTTAACTTGTTTTGAATCAATCTTGATACAGGGTACTTAATTATTATGTTGTACTTTGGATTCCTAAAGCTTTTAGTCTACTAACCCATCATCCAAGGGTAGTTTTCACTGTAAGTAAAAAATAAGTTTTGGACGGACACTATAATTTACAGTTTTTTACTATGTTCAATCTGAATTTTCTTTCAAATAAAAAACATCTATATTGATTCTAACTTTTCTACATCCAACTCACAGGTTTATCATTACTTTGAGAAAAAAGATTATTAATTTAACCCTTTTAGAAGGGAATATATGGTCATTTGTTCTGGGAATGTCATTTTCGAGCCTGAGACCTGAAAAACAGGCTCAGGGCTTAACAGGTTTTAAGATCTAAATAAAAACACAACAATCAATATTATACAAAATAACAGTCAATTCAATATTTTGAGAATGTACATTAGTGCAGATTGTCCATTCAATGCTAACATGTTGTATTCAGCAGGCATTGTGTTTATCATGTTACTTGTCTTAGTGTAGCATGCTATTATGGTAACACCTGAGGCCAATGTAAATGCAGGTATTTGATCATAAACCAAAGTATTGGTATAATTACGATGTTATTGATCGACATGATTTTGCTTAACATGTTGGGATTTTACTCAATACCAAAAATATCAAACTGTTGGTAGTCTTGGAAAAGTCTCTTCACATTTTATTCTGCATGAAGTCTGTATAAAATGTCATAGCATTGCATCCAATCTTAAAGATATTTAATTCTGGACTAAAAAACTTGGACTGACCAACCATCTGATATTGCCCTCCATAAAGTGATGCTGCTTGTGTGGCTAAACTAAAGCAAGCTCTTATTTTCGTCAATGTGGAAATGTTTCAATTAAGCTGAGGTAAGTTATACATTTGACAAATGAACTGCTGTGAAACTGGCTAAAAGGTATTATTAACAGGCACTTGACCAGCTGCCACAGGGTTGACTCCTGGCTTTGGTACTGGTGTTTGTTCTGAGACGGGGGAGGACATACTGTGTCCTGATGGGGTCTCCGACAGAGGTAAGGTCAGAGCCTATTGATTTTTAACACTGCTCAGTGAGACAGCCGGCTGTACGGTGCAAAAGATACCACTATAGAGCCAGTGTAGAAACATGGCCTCAGCTCAGCTACAACCATTTCATGTAGGTGTAGTTTAATGAAAAAGCAATACAGGGAATCTCTATATGATTGGCTTTCCAACTGGATGCTTTCATCCATTTTGTATCTCTCATATCAGTAATCACCTTGAAGAAGAAAGACAGAAATAGGCTTCCACCACAGCATCATGCAGTACAGTGGAGAAGCAGGGCCCCGGCCTTTATGTGCTCTATCTATATTAAAGGTGGGAGGGAAAGTGGGGCACAGGGTCTTTAATGCACAGGGTGGAATTATATATCCTTTTAATCATGCTCCCCCACCCAGCAGCAGTTTAGGATGAGAGTGACGGAAAGCCAACACAAAGCTAATTCCGCCCCTGTCACATACGATCGTCTCCTACCTTGCAAATGAGCTGCAGTAATGACACTCGCCTGATGGCCCAAGCTCATGCACATTTGCGGGGGTAATGTTTGATAGAAATCAATCCGTGATAATATGGTGGATGGGAGCACTGGGGGGATTTTCTGGAGATGGGTTCTGTGTGGTGCTATGGTTCAGGTCTCCGGATGTCTCTTTTTGCTTGGGAGCAATGTGTTCAAGCACGTTTAACCTATAATTACATTACATTGCATTTAGCTGACGCTTTTATCCAAAGCGACTTACAATAAGTACATTCGACCAGGAAGACACAACCTTGAAGAAAACAGAATCATATAAGTATATCAGGTTTCATAGAGCCAAACATTTCAAGTGCTACTCAACTGGCTTTAGGTAATCCAGTCCTTTATTAGTATAAAAGTGCTTCGTTAATCGTTCTAACGCTCGAAGTGGAGTCGAAAGAGATGAGTTTTCAGTTTGCGCCGGAAGATGTGCAAGCTATCTGCTGTCCTGATGTCAATGGGGAGCTCATTCCACCATCTTGGAGCCAGGACAGCAAACCCACGTGTTTTCGCCGATGGGAACTTGGGTCCCCCTCGCAGCGAGGGCGCAACGAGTCGTTATATATAACCCTTCAATAGTCTAAACATATATTCCAATTTATGAAAGTATCATAGAGGAACACTATCCACATTACCAGAATGTATAATTTTTCATATTATTCTCACAATTTAGGTAATTCACCTGTGAAAATTACATTATAGTATTTATGTCTTGGCAGCAGAGGTTAAAGAACAGGGAGTTATATATGTTTAAATTCCATAAAACCAACCATTATATGGGTTCTTATTGCTTAATATATTTTTTTCATCTACTTTGAAAGTTCTATTTACAGCCACACTTAAACAAAGTAATAGTTCATATCAGTGCTGAATGAGGTTCACATTGTTTGTCGAAAAAAACCTGAACTACAAATGTCAATGCTGTACGATTTGCCACAAAATGTACCAGTGATGAGATGATTATTAAAACATGAAGAGAGATAACAACATTACATTTGAATTACCTGGATAGGGTTAAGAATGGTAAGTAAATCATTAACTTATTTTTTTTTTTACATCAATTACCTCAAAGTTGTTATAACGATGAGTTGATTATATACGGTATAAGCCAAGGTATAAGGTATGTGCAGATACGTTGAGGGTCCCTAACAACACCATGAATTATGCATTTCTCCAGCGATGGAACATATTATGGGATCTGAGAGGCAATATGAGCAAATCTCCCTTTTTATTCATGCCAGTCCTGTTTAATGAATCACTGGGAGATTGCTCTCACTGTTGCCATTAATCAGAGCTCCTCTGCTGCTGATTGAAGAGGGTAATATGAACAGGAATACCAATGAGTGGAGGAATGTGCACAGGCTGAAAAATTGTGGAATAACTCAGCTATACAGACAGCCAAGTGCTGTGTGAAGTCCAAACACAACCTTGTCCAATCCTTACGAGGAATTAAGTCCATTACAATCTGGCCGTGTTCTCAGATGATATAGAGAGACTATATCAAACTGCTGCACACCCACCAGAGGCTGAGACAATTTGGTTTTAGACTGCTATCGGAAAACCATGCACAACAGTCCTATTGGTGCTTTGGAAGCTGCATGATGCGATGTAAGGTTCTTAACACCATTTTCTTTTCATTGATTGACGAAAAAAAGGACCAGGCTTGTGCTCCAGGGAGCTTTTGTTCATAAATTAAATCTATAAATGTGTCCATATGCGGTTAATGTCCCCACAATAAGGATAAGTTGGAAATCATTTGAGTTTGTTGGATGTAATATCTCACCGCTTATCATAATTTGTTTATTTTATCATCCCCTGGGTTCACATGGATGTCATTTTAAAGCCTTCACACCAAACTATAGTTGACATTTGAAGAGTGGGACCAAGATATTTAAAGGAATAGATCCACATTTGGGAAAAAAAATGCTTACTATTAATTTATTATTTATAATGTTAATATTACACTTTTGCCAAAATATAATATGATCAATACCACTCGCATATCAATGGAGTTGAGCATATTGATTGGAATACAAATAAATTGTGCGGCATGTTTCTATTTCAGCAAAAAAAACAATCAGGCTACTAGGTTAATATTAGGCTAACAGTCAGAACGTAGTTAGCTTAGCTTAGTGCAAAGACTGGTAACAAAGAAAACAGCTAGCCTACTCATCGCTAATAAAATCTTACATACCATCTAAAAACTAAGATTTCAATCTGATTTGTTTAAGTTTTGTCTGATTATTTGAGCTATCTTAACCTACTTTGGCAAGAAAGTGAAAAGGAAGCCAATGATTAACAATAATATGAATGGTAAGATCATGTCAGAAATAGAGCAGGGCAATACAAGTTTACCAAATGGGCAACATCTTGTGGTGATCATGCTGCATTATATAGCATTTGAAATTCCATTAGATTGGCAAATTGATGGACCATGATGAATTGCTTGTGAAATGATGTGCATACAACTATTATTTGCACAAACCTAATATCCTTTGTCTAAAACCCAAGGACACACACACACACACACACACACACACACACACACACACACACACACACACACACACACACACACACACACACACACACACACACCGCAGTAGAGTACAGCATGGCTATCACATGGAGCATTCCATCATACTGTCACTCACATCTGCTGGCCTCTCTCATTACCACACCCTCCTGATTCTACCTCTCTCCTTTACCTCCCCTTCTGCACAACCCCCCCTTTTTTCTCCCCTCTCCTACAACCGTCCCCATTATTCTCCTTTTCTTCCTGGTCCACAGACTATCCTTCCATGCCAACCAAAATGAATAGAATTCATGAGGATTCATAGGTGGTGTGGAGGCAGGTGGACATGCTTTCACAGCGCTGTGATGTCCTCAGAGCCTCAGACATCATGTTCGCAGTCTGAAAAAAAGGCCGCAGAGTGGATTCAATACACCTCACATGATTGAAACCGAGAAGTGATTTTTCACATGTGCACACCGGTTAGAGTGCCAGAATTAGACAGCAGGCATGACTCTCTTTTTTCACCTCTCCCTGAACCTGTGAAAATGGATTGGTGGAGAATACCATTGTTGCATTTCAGCGACTATACAGTATATCCATGGGGGCTCTGTCTGTTTGGGAAGAAGTAGTTTGCTGCAGTCTCTGCCCCCCCCCCCCCCCCTCTCTCTCTCTGCCGCTTCCAGTGAGGGATAAATGACAAAAACCATGTCAGGCTGCTGATGCAAAGAGGATAATTAGGATTCACGAAACACAGTTTGTCCTCAAAAGCAAATCACTTCCCTGGTGCTCTGGGGCCACCAAGGCACAGATCATTTCATATATCAGCACCTAGCAACTGGCAGATGGAGTGAACTTAGTGCAGGCTGCCAAAGCTGATAGGACACTGCAGGACTGCAAAATGAGCTGTGATGATTCCCCTGCTGAGGCCAACAAGAGAGACATACCTCATTAAGATGCAGAGCATCCTCAAATGCTCGGCCACACTTTACAGCACCGAGTTACGCCTTGCAAACATTTTCACAGTGCCACTGAAAACACACTGTCTGGAGCTCGCAAAATAAACAGCAGCCAGCTTGGTCATTATACACTTAGTTGTGTTAGAACATTAAATATGAAAGAAATAAAACCCCAAAATAATGTACAATATTATGACATGTAAAACAGCAAGACCATTTTCTTTGACATCTATTGCAGCCAATGATATCTGCATTGATAAGCTGGCAAGAACACACAGTCAACCATTGGACTTCTGTATGTTTTCTCCTTATAATATCACCATTTCAACTCTGTGCATGGAGAGAGGGAGGCCATTAAAACTGCACCTGTTGTGAGGGCGTAAACATGTGTTCCTCATAACCATCTATCATAAGTCTGACTGGAAAAACACTTTTGTTGTACAAGCAAGCAGAGGAATATTCTCATTACAGAACTCTTGCCTGCCCTAAAGGAAATCAGAGGTGAATATTGTCCTTTATCTGCTTTTATTTGGTATGTACGGGAGTCCCTGCAGGCCCGCACCACAGCCTCCTGATGCTGAAACTGCAGCTAGTAGCTACATTCTGGGAACATACCAGCCTGCTTCACAATTTCACCGCCATACATCATCGTGTGGCCAATTATCTCTGATCTCCATCCATCCTCAACCCTTTAGCTTATCGCCCTTCATATCACAAACCCGTCGTCTTTGTCCTTTCTTCCCGTTACTCTCTATAATAATCTCGCGCTTATTTCATTAGCCTGCTACTACCTATCCAACTGATGTCATACTGCTTTTGTGTTAAACAAAAACACAGGTGGAGAGAAATTGATTGTTCACTTGTCCAACAACCAAGAGAACAGAGGAGGAGGCGAGATGATAAGAAACGGTAGCGTGGGGAATGAGTGAGACACGGATAAAAGACGCTGCAGGAACAGAAGAGGAGAGAGAGAGAGGAAGCAGAGACTCCTGGGACGGAGCGGCAGGGCTGTGGAGAGAGGGGCTTAATTTCTCAACACCATCTGTTACCATACCCGGGTTGAAAGCTCCACTTATGTCAAACCTCCCACAACCACACAGCAGTGGAGCTGAGAGAGACCCCACTTCCTCTTTTCCCTGTCGGTCCCATGCTCCTTTTTCCTCTTCCACACCTATGCAACCCACTCACTGTCGTCCTCCTCAGAGGCACAACACACACTTTAGCTGAGACAAATTAATCCACGTTTTTTTTTTTCTGGGTCATGGTTGGTTTATGAAAACATAGGTTATAATTATTTTGACGCCAACATGTCATATGGCCCTTTACTTAATAAACAGTATTTGCCTATACAGCATTTCACTGTCAACTTAATCAATGATACAGGAACTGTGGTTTCTGTTGTGTTGTAGTCCAAATGATCTTGATACATTTGTTTAATCTTAGCCGGCTAGCATCGATTGAAGGAAAGCCCAGAGGCAGCCTGGTATATGGGCCCTTATAAGAAGGGACCTACAACTTAAAATGTGTCAATGGAAGTGCCTCCCAGCTACTGTTTTTCCTGGTGGTGTATAAGCACTCAGGAGTGTGACCTACATTCAAGACTTTGTAGAGGCATGAAAATGTGTCCAATTGCAGGGCTATTGTGCCTTTTAATAATAAAGCTCTTGATGACAGTGTTACCTGAAGAAAAGACAGTCACATGTCATCATTTTGAGCATCACAGTGAATTAGAGTCTGTATTTGTATACATAAACATGTAAATGAGCATTATTTCTTCCATTGACATATGTTGATTCTGCTTTTTCACCTTCCTATAGGAAGTAAACATTTCTCCACTGATACCAAAAAGGAAAATTCCCCAAAGGAAGAGGTGGTTGCAGCTCCTGCATCTACGACATGAGGAAATGCTGATATTCATAAAAGAATGGGGAGGCATGCGTGGGGTGGTTGCCCTGAGGACAAACCATACACTGGCATTTTAATCACTTCATTTACACACACTCTCAGGGTAGCTCTATGCAAATGATCTGTAAAGGTCATGATGCAAAGAGGGATATCTATTCTGTTCCAAACAGTGTTTATAAACAGGAAAAGCAATTAATCTATACACAGCCAGGCTTATCTGTGTATGAGTTCAAGGCAGTCATCAGGGCTTTGCCTCCAAGATAAACTACTGATGAATACCTTATCCAACAGGTGAGGGGATGCAACTAGGATTGCATTTCAGTGAAGGGAGTCCTCATGTGGCCATGTTGGGTTACTACAGCTACATCTTTTAACTAATTCAAAACCCATCAAATGTAATATGTTGAGATTACATTTGACTGGTCCATGAAAGGAAAAAAGTACCATTACGTGTATATAAAATATATATAATGTGTCAAATTGGTCCACACATGGACTTAAAGATTGAGTAGTAAAGGTCTCGCCAGCCAATCAATAGAATATCTTAGTTTTTGGCCAGTGAGTGAAGCAAATCTAACACAGATGTTTGACAGGCATCATCCCTGATCTTATTTTGATCCATGCCAGTAAATCATAACGAAGCCAAGTTTTAAGTGAGGTCACTATAAACGAAGCTCAAGTTTGTGCATTAACAGGCGGAAATATTCATTCAAATGAAGTCATTTGAGCAAAAAGTGCATTTAGTCATTTCAATCATACCGATTGCTTACTGATGCAATACCCCATGTCAAAGCCATGTCAGCTGCTTTAGGGAGGCTTAGTCAGCTGCTTAAAACAACTTGGGATACTTTTTTATAAACAAAAAAAAAGGAAATCCTGGGAGCAATCTAGAGCTGAACAATACAAGTGTCACTGAAATGCAGTATAGATCCAGCCACTTTTAAAATGCTAGAAGTAACATTAGTTTTTAAGATAAAGTTTGTTGAGATTAAGTAATAGGGTGCCAGATAGAGGTCCTGCTTGGGATAGGCATTTACAGATCTCCAACATGCCAACCAAATGTCTCTAGAGCCACCAAACCTTACATTCATTTGAAATATAGGCTTCAGAAATAAATGGGTTTCTTTAAGAAAATACGCTTTGACCAAAACATTTTTTTCCAGATTTTATTGGATGACAATATACAAGAACATCTTGAGCACGGAGACCCTCCCTGGCTGTCCGGACTCACTGTAAGGAGACAACAACATTATTAGAAGAGAAAACTTACTGTCTACAGTAAACAGAAACTTATTGAAAATATGAAGTCAACAAATGTTAACACAGTATGTCAGACAAGACAGTTTAAAATCCAACATCATAGATCAAGGTTTTATAAAAACATTGTTATGAGTTGAATAAGACGGTGTAAAAGAAACACATTTCAGTTCACTGGGAGGCTTTTAGCTCAACGCAACACTAAGAACTAAGATCCACATGCTACACTCAGGTTCTATTTACTACAGATCTAAAGCTAAGGGATATGTCCATTATAGCAGACAGGGGTACAAAGGACTGGTGGAGGGTTAACCTGCTAACAGGCTCTTAGAAACAACATGGGAGAGTGGGGTAAACACTGAGGGAAGACTGCAGGGTGACTAAGGTGTGACATGCAGGGCTCAGGTGTATCTGCTTTGGATGTGCAACACATTAGCACACCATGCTGTTCTATACCTGCACACTGACACCTCATTTCTGCAAAAGAAATCCATGAGAAGCGAAATCAAGAACAAAACATGAAACAAAATTAAGTTAATGGAACATGGAAAATAAGAGATCTGTGAATTAATTTGTTGTGGCTGTTGACAAGGCTGAACAGAGTCAATGTTTAAAGCCAGTTGTGCTGAAGACATTACAGATGCAGCTGTGTGGTATCAACAGGCTATGCTAGGTGACTTTAGGTTGGAGATCGGTGCCACAGGGTTCAGGGGTAGGCACGTTTTACTTTGAATAAACTACACACATTCTTAGTGGACTAACACTCACAAGATCTTCGGAGCTCATTGCTTTAATTGCAAACTATACAATTGTTTCTCCAGAATCACCTGAAAGCACTACCAGAGACGAGCTCACATTTTATTTGGGTTAAATCATTCAGAATTAAGTTTTAGTCGTAATCTTAAACTATTACAACCAAAATGACCATTTAGCCAACTTGGACTAAAAAGGGGCATTTGGTTTCCAAGACAGGGGTTTACAGAACTAATATTTATCAGCTCAAACTAGTTATTATTAAAAGCCTAGAAAGTATTGGCCAGTGGGTCGAATACTTTCACACAGGATGCCTCGTGTACATCCAGGGGGAGTGCATTGGGGCTTGGTGCGGGGTAAAGAGAGGACTTAGCGGGGATTCAGCACTCCTTTATATGCACACTGGAGTTAGTCCATCTATGAACAACATTTACCTTCTACGGTTCCCGAAGAACATTTGATACGAATGGAAAGATGGCAAAGGAAATTAAAACGGTAAAAGTTGTGAAAAGAGATCAGCAGTGTAGGGAAAATAATATGTAAGAAATGACAATCAAGAAAGAATAAGTTGGACTAGATGAAGCCTGCTTTGGCTTTTCTGTTCTTTGCTTAGATTAGAAAAGACAAATTCAATGTTTACAAATCATATTATCACGAGAAGTCTGAACTCCTTTTTTTAAACAGGAGGAGTTTTAGTGACCATACAAAGGATAAAAATGGTTACAATACCTTTTTGCCAGCAGCGCCAACACTGGCCTTCTTGGTGCCTCGTACTTTCTTCATTCTGTTCTTGCGTTCCTTGCGCTGTTTCCTTGAGGTCTTCTTCTTCTCATAGAGACCATGCTAAGGAAAAAAGATGAACACATTTTTAATCTAAATACTTAATTAATTGTGACCTATGGATTTTAATCATGTTTTCGTTGTTCATGGCATCACAATGTGGATTGATGATAATATGAAAGCTGCATAACAACAAGCACTGAATGATGCGCTTTAAAACTGTAGGGGGGGGGGTTAACATTTGGCCTTGCCTATGTAGCTTTTGATAAAGATGACCTAAACTGCCTCCACATGAAAGGCCATTTCAACATCACCCACCAAGCGTGTTGATTGACAATAAGGGAAACCTACTTGCATTTCCTGGTACATCTTCTCAATTGTACCTGTTCCAGCCATTTTAACTGACGAGTGCTCTACAAACTACTTAACATGATTTACATTTAAAAATTGGGTATATTCAGTGGGCAACAACTCAGTATATAAGAAATGTAATCCCAAAAAGGTTTGAAGGGATTTTTCATTGAGAGAAAAGTTTATCTTGCTGCTTTTGATTGCTAAGCTCACAACATTTATCGGCTCTATGCACCTCATGCTTTTGCAGGAGTACCTAAGGGCCTCCTGTTGAGGAAATGGGTGACCCTTGTAGTTTATGTTCCCCCCCCCATTGTCTGATCAGATGAATTCAGGACGGGTCAGTACTTGCCGGGCATTAAGTTGAATAGAAATGCAGCATGCTGCTCTTTTTAAAATAACATAGGATGCAACAAAATGTCAAGTTAAGTGCAACTCATTTTATGCAACTTCCAAAAAGCAGTTTGATTGGGGACTAAGTGGGAAAGGGATGCCTTCTACTAAAACAAACATTGTGAATAAAACTCAAAGCAAAACTCACTCTGGCCAGTCTGTGTTTGGGTTCATTCTTCTTTGCATAGTCTAAGGAGTCGTAAACCATGGCGAAGCCTGTTGTCTTGCCGCCACCAAACTGAGTCCTGAAGCCAAATACGAACACAACATCAGGGGTGGTCTTGTACATCTTGGCGAGTTTCTCCCGGATTTCAGTCTTGGGGACTGTGGCCTTGCCGGGATGCAGGACATCGACGACCTACAGAGAGAGAACAGGCAATGAATGTATGAATGCAAGACAAAAAAAACCTAGCTTATTATGTTATTAACACATATACATGCATACAAGTGCAGTGCTGTTTGAAGCCTTACCATTTGCTTCCTCTGAAGGAGCCGGTTCGTCATGAACTTTCGGGACCTGACTGTCACTGTGTCATTCTGAAGAAGAGATAAAGTAGATGTTCACAATAACATTTGACAACTTGAAAATGTTCAAACGTTTAACTACTATTCTCAACACATACAACTAACATTTTGATCCAGCCATTACCAGGTACATGCTGTCACAACATTATCTTATAGCTTCTAAGCTAACATACTGGCTAAGATAGCTTACTAACCAGGCAAATGTAAAGCTTTTAGAGCCTCAATGCAGCCTCGTTTTTTTAAATCAACTTTTTACCAGTCTAATACATTTGAGCATAACTAGGGTTCTTTAATGTTCCTGTTCACAAACATGAGGGCCCGGCCATGGCTACCTGTGTAGTGAATGCTAACATTAGCCGCTCGGAGCGAGCATTTCGTGATTCTTTATAGACTTCTAAACAAAGCCCAAATACTTAAATGTTTCTTTGAGAGACAGAGTATGTTAAAGACATATATTGCTTAGTAAAAGCAAGGTATAAACTGTATAGGCTATCCCAAAGGAGGTATATACAGAGTGTACAACGTCCGGGCAGCCATCAGTTAGGTTAGCATTTGGATGATGGCTGATTTTATGCTTGGATACTTTTATACCACATCAATATTGACATTAAACTGTAGCTAACACTTAAACGATCACATTATGGTCATGATAAGTGTGCAGATAGAAGGATGGCCTCGATGATCAACGGATTTTACTTGATATTTTATCGCAAGACTCACCATCTTGACGCCGGCCTCGCTCAGGGACGTAGAAAAGGAGGAAGGACCAGCAGGCGGCCGAATAAATGCCTGCAGAAAAATTGAGCGGGCACGCAGTTATGTTGCCTGATGTAAAAGCGTAAACACAAATAAAAAAACTCGCGAAATTAATTTAATTGTTCTTAGTTAACGTTAGTTATTTGATTAAATACAATCGTTGTTCAAATATGTAACAATGAATTTATAAACATTAAAAATGTCTTCTTTCGTCGCCACAAAAGCAAACATATTTTCATATCAGCGTTCATACTGAAAAATCTATAGATATTAACCATATTAACACACACACTTTAAAGAACAGAATGGGCCGTGTGCCTGGCAAATTGGAAAATGTAAAAAGTATTGAAGGTAAACCGTAGAGACCATGAAACAGGGGTAAACTTGGGGTAAACTGACATTTAGGTGGAAAACACCATCTGCGGACAAGTAAACGTCTATTTATTATTACCCAGTCAATAATCACAGTTTTTATTAACAGACTATTATAAGAGGGACATGTAGGTATGACCATGTATAGAGTAATACTTTGCCTAGAAGGAAATCGAACTTGGGTGTGTACTACAATTGAACAAATATAGTCTTATGATTTGGAAAATTAATTGATGCAATAAGACGTTTGCAAAGACATTTTATTTATAGTTAAGTACTTTTGAGGTGAGAATAAGGCTCCGCTCTTAAATAGCATGAATCCGTGATATATTTTTGTTACATTAAAAAAAGCAGATTACAATAAAAAACACAACATCTTAACTTCTTTCTTACGGAACTTTATTGATCTTTCAGCAAAAGTGTCCACTGGCATTGGAGTTTCATTTAAAATAAAGTTACTTAAATTCAGAACAGAAAGTTACAGTAAGTTTATTTCAAATCTCTTTCAACACACAATGTTAAGCCCTCATTGTGAAACCAAACGGATTTGAAATAAATCTGCAATATGAATTATGATGCCGTAATAGAAAGCAAAAATGTGCAATGCAAATTGGTTTTCAAGCAACTCCTCAATGTGTTTATCACCAGAAATAACCCGAATGAACTAAAAAGCCTAGAAGAAAAAAAGAAAATCCTTGCTAGACATCATTTCAGCCATTCGGTGGTTCCACTCATAGAAACAAACTTGTGGTGGGAATACATTTGAAAATAAAAGGGGTACTTCATGATGATAAAGTTAGGAGTTGCTACTTGGAAAGTGTACAATTAGCAAACTGATTGTGGTGCAAAAGAAAAAATAAATAAACTATTGGGACTCAAACAGCAAGTGGCATTATTTTAGCCACGTTGCCACCTGGAGCTCAAAACCCCAAAATGGCACCATCACACTTTCAAAAACTTCACAGCTGCTTTAGGAAGAAAAAAACATAACAAAATCAAAATCCATAAAAAGACGTGTTTTTCGTCTTAAGTGCCAAGTACAATGTTTCCTGTTCAATGTTACAGTGAAAAAATAAACATCTGTTGGAAAGTACAAATTGATGACTAGGAACCTAGTTTTAGTTACTGCATTTGGTGTAAAGTAAGGCATGGACAGACATTAAAATAATATGGTAATGTATGATGATTTAAGGACACTGGGGTCAGATTTGTAGATTATGGGACAACATCTATCAAGCCTGACGCAAACAATGTCTTCTGGATCTGTGACACTTTTTACAAATCCAAAGGCTTGACAGAACTGATACCCAAACAAATACCTCAATACTAAGAAACTGTATTCAAAAATAAAATGCATATAAAATATGTGGATTATTTAAAGTTTTTCAAAAATCTTGTTGTATTTTACTTAAAAATTACCATTGGGATATTAACCATTATCACATTAATTGAAATGTGTATCTGGTGTGGACACAGAAGACTGACAGATATTGCCACGTATTCCTCCCTTTCTTAGATTGACCTAATATCAACACAAAGATCTTGTCTACAAACCTAACCAGTTAGGTCAAAGTCAAATCTGGAGAAAAGGTATTCACTTTTCTCAGCAGGAGAGAAACTGTAAAGCCAGATCGTCATAGTGATGAATTGAAAGGCTTGACATTGACTTTTAAATTAATTGTTAATAAAATGCTTGTTTTTCAGTATTATAAATAATTTGACATCATAGTGGGAAATACAATAATTTGATGATTACAAAACATTTAAAAACAGCCTAAAATTCAATTTCTTAAATAATCTAAATCTCACATGGGCTTGTGGTGTTAATGGGAACTAGAGTCTTGGAATGGCATGAAATCTTCATCAAATTGCAAAATAAAAACAACACAGCGTCCCTTTGCATACTATCGCAGGAAATTTACCAGACCAAACAATTGAGAATATATTATGGAGATTTGAAGTAGAACCAAATAGCAAACACAAACTAAAATCACTTAAATAACATGCGTCTTCAAAACCAAAATATGTGATGAATATCAAAGCTTTTGAATAATTCTAAGGCCAGTACTAAAATTACCACTTCCTCCCCCAAATTATCTTGGAATTGTGTCCGTTTTACAGTGTGCTCTGTTAGAGATCATGACTCACAGAAAGCTGGAAGATGAGTGCTAAAATCTGCGGATTGGACAATGTGTTTGGGTACACAACCATTTTGGAGGGGCCCCGCTCCTTCAATGTGTGTTTTTTTTTTACAGTGACTGGTATCAATGGAAATCTATACAATGAACGTAGTTTCCCAGAGTTGGTGACAATGTACCGGTTTGTATGATACACTGATTTCCCATGGTTTACACACATTACATCCAGCAGCGAGACAGAGAGCTAAAGAAGATGCCATGAGGGCTCCACAAACATCGGTTTCTTCTACAAGCCAAGCCACTGACACGGGTGATGCCAGGTCATATTCTTTTGCTGGTGGAGTTCCAGTCTGTTAGATGTCCATTTCAAACTGAGCATCATCACCTTGAAAAGAAGAAACAACACATGTATTGAGAAAGGTATGTTGAAACAGGTTGTGCTTCTTTAATATCATAATGGGTATTAAGTGGAATAATTACAGCTTAACAACAGAGGGTGCAGTTAAATGTTTGAGAAAAAAGATGGTTACTCAGACCATATTGTAACTCTTACCGGTTATGGGCTTGCCATCATGTTTGTTTTTTATGTGGTTGTTGGCTTCGTTCTTCTTATTCTCTCTCAGGACATTTGGGCTGGTCACTCCAGGAATGACAGGCAGGTGAGCCGGGGGAGTCTGGGCAATGGGAGAGTTACGTCTGTCCAGTAGGAACTTACGGTCATAGATGATCCGGGTTCCTGAAACACAACACGTATCAAGTTAAAGTTATCGTGCTCTATCCTGGGAAGCATCTCATGCCGGTGCTATCAAATGAGCCCAGATTAAAACCCTGTCAAAAGGCACCGACATCTTAAAATAAAATACACATTTTAATAAGATGTAACTGCATCTTTTAACATTATTTATCTAGATCTCCATCCTGATGGTTGTATTTTATTCAAGCCCTTTTGCTTAAGGGTACTCTGCATGTTTTGATGTGTTAAAACATATATAAAGAGTTCCGCTTGGCTGTGTTTTGCTGCTTCCTGTTGATCTACATGTCTTCTGCAGTCGCTCGAGAAAGCATTGTGTTGCTGTCTTTATATTGTATTGCTGTCTTCTGTAAATATCATCACCTTAACTGGTATATAATATCTCACTGAGGTAACCAGCTGACTAAATACTGGCACATTTACAGACATTTTAATTAATGTCTATCGTCCTTGTGAATAAATGAAAGGAAATGCAACTAAATGGGAACTATAAAAAGCAAGACATGGAGGAACATAGACCTAACATCGAACTTGATAGCCTTGCTTTCATAACAGTATTTATCGCTCACATTTAATCAGAGTCACTGACCTTTTTCAGAGTACACACTTTAACGTGTCACGGCAGAACTGCACAGGTGGAACTAATAACGATATCGGTGGCACAGTTCCAGCAATAATTGCATGCAATGCAGTGATTAATCTGATCTGCAGTATGTGTTTGACAGGTCAAGATGTACTGTGACCAAAGGCCGTTTAGTTTAACTTAATATGTTTTTCTCTGGCTATGAGAACCCTTCAGTGGTCTATTTGCCCCCTAGTTTTTAAACCACAGTTTTAAACAATAATTCCATAACATTCTCAAATATGATGGTGGTTTATATGTGAAATGGTCAGTCAATAAGCTGATTGACATCAAATATACAAGCAAATATGATTGATTCTTAGTTTTAGTCCTTTTCAAGCTAAATGCCAACTAAAAAATGTTGGCTCAAGCTTTGGTAATGTAAGATGTTCTGCTTCTCTATGTTATATTATTGTAAACCATGCAGGTATACTTTGGGCTTTAGAATGTTGTTGGAATAAAATAAGACGTCTGAAGAAGTCAGCATGGACTGTGATAGATCATTTTCACTCAAAAATAAAAAGTTAAAACCTTTGTCAGAAAGTCTATATTACATTGCTATGCTGAGTGAATCTGTTTATATATAAAGCAGATGCGTACAGTACAGCATCCTTGGTGGATGTATTGCACATCCTTATCTGAAAGGCCTCCTATGAACTCTAAGGCAAATACAAATCCAGCTATGCATAGCTGACGCACAGTAAATGCCTTAAGCTGTAGATTATCACAGTCGTGTTATTCATAATCATAGGTGGCAAAGAAAACATTTCCACCTTTTTTAAATATTACTGCACAATGCCATCATCAGAATCTCTGCGCTGCAAATCAGCCAATCACACAGCCGGGAGAGAGCGAGGGGGCGGGGCTTAGCTTTGTTTTTGTTTTGATCGGGATGACACGGCAGCCTATAGGCCACTGTTACATGAGCAGTGAAAGGTTTTGTGAGAGTACAAACACCACAAAATGACAATTATCCTCCATTTTCTGAATAAAAACTATGCGTAGTCGGGATATCCCCTTACCTCCGGGAGTGGTAGAGAATAAAGTGCCTCCAGGGGTGGTACAATAGTCATGAGGTAGCTGCGTTGTGTCGTTGATCAACACCGTCCTGGTCGGGATGGCTCTGCTCTCGCTAAGCTGACGACTGGTCGACATCTTCAGTTCCGATTCGATGACAAATCAAACCGTTTCAGAAAATAGGGGTGTTTATTTCCCGACGGACGGTGGAAACCTGGGCCGTTTCCCACTCTAATATCTCCCCAAAGCTTTCTTGTCTCTCCTCTCGTCCTCCCAGCCGTCAGCACCGTCCCCTCCCTCAGCAAAGGCAGGAAGGACGACAGGCAGCGGGCGGATGTGTAGTCAGCATCAGCATGGTGCCTGCCTACTTTCTACACTCAGAGAAACATTATTGTTTTTACAATATCTGCAGTTTTGGTACTCAGATCCTTTAAAAGTAGCATTCCTGCAGTGTAGAAATACTCAGTTAAGTAAAAATCCTGCATTCATAGTCTTACTTCAGTAAAAGTACAAAAGTATTATCAGCAAATACTCATCTGTTAAAAGTAGCTAAAGCTGTTAAATAAATGTAGTGGAGTACAAACATTAGTTCCCTTTTAAATGTAATGGAGTAAAGGCTATAAAGTAGCATAACATGGAAATGCTCAAGCAAAGTACAAGTCCCTCAAAATGATACTTAATTGTACTTGAGTACTTTCCACCTCTGAATATCTCCAGGCTTATAGAAACTACAGTAGGTTACATTTAAAAGTGCTGATTTTTGTGACCTGTCAGATTTTAATTTCCCCCTACTTTAACTCAATCTTCCCACCACACCTACAACTTTATCAATATATAATTGGTTTATTCTTAAATCCTAATAAAATGTTTAAGGCATGAATATTTTTCTCATATTTTACTAAAAATTCAAATGGTTAGCTAGCCGACTGTATGTACAGCAAACAGTTCAAGTAAATACATACATAAATGTATATACATATAGGTGTATTTATAATATTGAGGTTTGGACTGTTGGTTGGACAATACAAGCGTTGTGAAGCTAATGGCAGTTCTCACCATTGTCAGAAAACTTTTTCAAACCATGTTTGTTGAGTCTTTGAGTACCAGGACGGATCTATTAGTTCTACTTGTTTTTTTCCAACTTTTTTTATCTTTAAAGTCTCTCTGATCTGATTTCATGCGAGATCATAGCACCCTCGGCAGCTTGTAATAATGAAATAAATGGTAGCATAAAAACAAGTATTATTGACTCAAGACATACACTATGTTGTTATTATTAACATCTTCAGTATTTAACATATAGACAGGCAAATATAGTTCAACAAATACAGACTATTGCAATACTGCAAAAATAAACTAGGCCTATATTTAGATAATACTTTGATAACTACTATAGATGACATTGTGTAGTGTGTGACATTGACAACAATGATTGTTCCATTCATCCTTAAGCCTTATTCAGTTCTGCTTGATACTCAATTCAAACTTCCACTTATAGTTGTGTAGCCTACATGTTTTTTCTATTTTCATTTGTCGAGTTAGATATTTCCGATAGCTTCTGAAGGCATCCTATGCAGACTGCGCATGCGCGGTGCCCTCTCTCTCAACACTACCTAAAGCGCAGACGCTTCCTTCCGCCGCCATCCTCCATCCCAGAGCCAGACAGCAGCACTAACCTGCACTAAACATGAGCTACACACTGGAAGAGAGGGGGAACCTGCACTCCCTGAACTACCGTCAGTTCTTCAGTAAGTACAAACTCACTTTAAAAAACAGAGTTGTGTCATTGTTTGCTACTTTTATGTCTTTTTACAAACCCTTCTAGCTGGCTACATTCTCCACGTGTCACTTATTCATTCATTGTTGCTGGTTTGTTTAGTCCTTGTGTGTTTTAGTGTTGACATTTGTCTTACTCTGGAGGATTACAAGCAAATCTTAACTTGTTTGAACAGTCATGATTTCTCGGTTTGAGCCTTTACAAGTCGCGGTAGCCAGTTGTTTCCGGTTTCGCCGTTAGATGACTTGTTTTCTGACATAACGTCTCAGTCGGTCACACAGTTCACGTTGTATTCTTGAGTGAAATTACTAGAAGGAAGTTGGTAATATTGGAAAATCGTACAAGGGTCTTAAACACGTCACCCAGCACAACATCATCAAGGCTTGCGGTATGTGAGGCAACTGGTTGTAATGTAATAATACTGTAATTGATAAGGTGAAGGTGGGGTATATTGAACCTGTTGAACTCAATACTCTTTTTCAGTAAGTTTCACAGACCGATTATTTATCATCCTTGTTTATGATTGTTATATTGCTATGTCATAGTCATAGTTTTTATAGACAAACCCATTTCAATTTTGGGGCTGTCAGAATAAATCCAAGTCACTATCTTCATCATCAAAATGCAAGAGTTTAAGGAATTTTAATGCAGAACATGTTAATCTCACAGTGAGTAAAATAAGCCTGTGTACTCCGCTAATTTTGGTTAAGTAATAGTGAAAGCTTTAGGCCTGGCAGGATGCAATTCAATGTTTCAAGCAGCCTCCTCTATTGCGTTCACTTCCTGTCCGAGATGTCATTGAACCATTAATGGGCAAAGAGGTCATGATATACAGACACAAAATCATCAACCTTTAGCAAACAAGCAACTCAATGGCACACCTACAACCAGGAGTGCAAGTAAGCATTAGTGAAAAGCTATGTACTGTCTTTGCAATCCACTGGACACTATGATGATGATGATGATGATGATGATGATGATGATGATGATGATGATGATGATGATGATGATGATGATGATGATGATGATGATGATGATGTGTTTTAATCAAACTGTTTTACAGAAAATGCTGAAGGAAAGCACATCTCACCATTCCATGACATACCAATGTATGCAGATGAGAGTCAGGTGAGGCTCAATCAATCACCTTTACCCCAGTTAATATATGAGTATAATATATGTATTACCATTTATCAACTGCTGAAACTGTAGAACTGCCATGGACATGTATTTGTGTGGGCAATGAACTGGTTTTATTAATGCTCTCTTGAATAACAAGGTCATTAAGGGAGGCCCTGGCCTTTTTTAATAACTGTAGATTATGGTTTATCTTATCTTTATGACACGACAAATCATTTTAATGGAAAGGTTATGACCCAAGCAATGCAGGTCAAAGCAGCCATAATGATGCACATTATATAGGCATTTTTGTGGTTTCATACTGTGTCATCTTCAGTAATGTACTAAACCATTTCAGAATAGTTTAACATATATATAATGATGGCTTTGTGTCTCTTACAGAACATCTTCAACATGGTTGTTGAAGTACCAAGGTGGACTAATGCAAAGATGGAGGTATGAGTCTTACATACTTTTGCAGCTTTGTTTTTTGATCCCTATACATTTGTGCAATCTTTCTTCTGAAGAATAAGAGTTTATTTACATTTCTGGCATTGTTATTATTAAAATAATGTGAATATTTAATGTGATTTCCAGTCATCCATAGTATTTTATTGCAACTGGGTTCACTGGTGAAGTTTCTCTGTTGCAATAGGAATTTACAAAATGCACTTAAACGTAATTTTAACGCTTATCACTTCTTTCAAAATAACAATTTATATTCAGATTGCTACAAAAGAACCCTTGAACCCTGTGAAGCAAGATGTGAAGAAGGGTAACGTGAGATACGTTGCCAATGTGTTCCCACACAAGGGCTACATATGGAACTATGGAGCCATTCCTCAGGTACGTGTCTTGAAACTGTGATGGTGTAAGATCAATGCTGCCGAGTGTTTAAAAAGTGCCAATGTTGAACTCGGCTTTGTTCTGTGGTGGTTGCAGACATGGGAAGATCCCTCACACAAAGATGAAGACACTGGCTGCGTCGGTGACAACGACCCCATCGATGTCTGTGAGATCGGCACCAAGGTACAAGACTTAATTGTTTATCATCTCTTTTGTCAAAGGTGATATAGATTTGAAAAAGGATAATACTGCTGATGATAACAGAAAATAAACTGCAAACTCAAACGTTGTCTCTAGGTGTGTTCCCGCGGGGAGGTGATCAAAGTGAAGGCGCTCGGGATCCTGGCCATGATCGATGAGGGCGAGACTGATTGGAAAGTGATTGGAATCAACGTGGAGGACCCTGAAGCCAAGGACTTTAACAGTAAGCACGTCTGTTATTTTTCTCTTTGTCTGAGCATCCGAGCAGTGCTGCGTCAATCATACTGAACTTGTTTTGTTGTCCCAATCTCTGTTTAGACATCAGTGATGTCCGGCGGCTGAAACCCGGCTACCTGGAGTCCACCGTCGACTGGTTCAGGATGTACAAAGTGCCCGATGGGAAACCAGAGAACGAGTTCGCGTTCAACGGCGAGTTTAAGGACAAGGTCTAACACACTCTTATTTTTACTCTCACAAATTATTTTTCTTCCCTGTCAGAGTTGTTTCTGTCTTGCAAACATGCTCTGCTTTGGAAGGTTAGACTTTCAAGGAACTGCAGTTGGCACACTAGACTTTAAATGAAATGATTTACAGATTGTTCTTGTGTGAAGGTTATTGTTAATCGAATTCCTTACTTTTCAATTTATCACGTGCTGTTTTTTGTGTTTCAGGACTTTGCCATTAAAATAATCAAGAACACTCACATCTTCTGGAAAGACCTCATTTCCCAAAAGATCGATGCTGGTGAACTGAACTGGTAAACACGGTTCTTACTGCTTTGACCCCAGCTAAAAAAATACAATAGAAAATGTAAACTAAAATGTTATGATTTATTGATTCTAAACTATGAATGTCTGTGTCTTGCAATACAGCAAAAACACGTGTGTCTCGCCCAGCGGCAGCCCTTACTTCTGTTCAGCGGACGAGGCTAAAGCTGTGGTTGCCGGGGTAGGTTTTTTGCAACATGACCTCTGTCAATTGAAGGCCTTTTAGTTTCTTGATTTCATAACTGATGTTTCATTCTGTTTTCAGACAAGTCCTCTTGAAAAAGAAGAAACCATCCCCTCATCAGGTAGATTTAAAAATAGAAAATCTTTATATAATGACTTGATTGTTAGATTCCTGCTGAATTGTTTCATCTGATGTGAGATTGACTGATGTTTTTTCATTTACAGTGGATAAATGGTTCTATTTCCAGAGGAAGTAAACCAGGAGTGGTTTTGAGTAGAGTGAAAGGCTCCTCGTATAAATACTTGATCTTACCAATGGGAACCAATTAAATAACGGGACGTGGATGTTTTGGTTTGGGCTGTCTGTTTCTGTGTAGATGGAGGGATAGTGGTTAGATACTGTAGAGAAAGAGAGAAAGTACAAAAAAAAGTACTAATTTCTTAACCAACAAATTTCACATATTTAAATCTCTTTTGACACGAGTTGTCATTAACAACGTAAAGGTGCTGTGCCTTTAGATACTTGTGCCATCATGTATGAGACTCTGAACTGCTTTAATAAAGCTTCTCTTTAAATTATCATCAAAGCGTGATATCTTTCTGCTTGCCACTTCTATGCAACGTCATTTATTCTAGATTAGAAGAGCATTTTAGTTTCTAATTTAGGAAGTTCAAATTTGCTTTACTTTGTATTAAAAACTGATTTTGACTGACGTTTTCATTGTTATAATGCTGCCACCTAGTGTGCAGTACTCCACACTACTTTTCTTTTGCAATGTAATAATTAGTATACTTATTATTCTCACATGAATATTTGTGATGTGTGTTTGGTCATTACTTTAGATATAGTATTTAGATATGTGTGCACTCTCAGGTGTTCAAATCTTCTCCGATAACATTGGTTGTAAATGTTCAAAAATGTAGGTATCAGAGTTTATATGGACCAATAAGACTATAAACCCAGACAAAATGACAAATAATTTAAAGAAATTGAGAATTTTTTGTAGTAGTGCATATGTGGAATTCTTCAAGAAATGTGCTGCTCAAACCTGCTCAACATGATCTTAAAATATACAATGACATTTGTATTTGGGTAAAAAAACATTTTAAATTAACAAATGGAACATTCAAATCAAATCAAGTTTTATTTATATAGCACATTTATAAACGATTTTTGGTCGAGCCAAAGTGCTGTACATATAATAAAAAATTCTAACCGACTCTAGGGGGGTCCGGGAGATTTTTTTTTTTTTAATGTTGAAGTTAAAAGCATCTATCTGTTGCACTTTGAGAGCAACATGAAGAGATCTATGGATACATCTCTCAACACCCATATGAAACAGAACTGTAAGAACAGTTTTTCTTTATGGATATTTTACAAATCACTCCCCTTTCAAACTCTATCCTTGTTTATTAATAACAACTTTTTTTTTACTGTCATATAGTATTTTATACCTGTTTACTTTATTCTCTTGTTTTTTTATAACTATAATGATCATATAAAGATGTGCCTTTACCTCACTGGTTGTAGAAAAAGCTTCTTATATTCGTTAGCATAGTTAGCTAACCAGATGCTAATAACAACAAAGTTATTGACTGTATGATCAGTATGACAGATGAACAGATCGCCACTGGGCTTTCAGCTAAAGACACAGACACGCAAACACTGCGGCATGTGTACGGCTCCTTATCTGAAGTGCCGGAGCCGCGTTCTGGTGCTCTCCGTCAGAACTACACCCCAGTCAGACGAGACATACACGTTAGGCTCGTGTTGTGTTCAAGGACCCTGACCTTGGCCAGGAAAAACAGGCACTCGCTTGTTTAATTATTTTGCGGTCTAGATTTCTTTAATTATTTTCTTTTTTGCGTGTGTTTATAAATTACCTCGAGGGCCGTACCAAATGGTCTCGCGGGCCGTATACGGGCCGGAGGTTCCCCACCCCTGCCTTAGACCCTCACATCGTACAAAGAAAAACTTCCAGAGAAAACCCACAGTTTAAAGGGGAAAAATGGGAGAAACCTCAGGGAGAGCAACAGAGGAGGAATCCCTCTCCCAGGACGGACAGACGTACAATAGATGCCGTGTGTAAAACGAAGAGATAATACATTTGACAGCATACAGACCGAATGTTAGGAAATGCATGTGTCTGTAATAAGAAGATGAATCCACGAGGATGATGATTAACATTGTTAATATTGTTGTATTATTAAATATAACCCCTTCCAAAGTTACTGAAGTATAACTCCTATTTTAGAAGGGTGAGAAGAACAGTATTTTTGTTTAAACACCTATGGCATGTGGGCTGCTACCATGGCTGCTACCGCCCTCCCTGTGACGTATTTCCGGTAAACTGTCAAACTCTGTGCTACATGTCAGTCGACGGGACAGGCTTGGACGAAAAACCAGCGGACGTGCAGCTTGTAAATTTGGCAGATCCAGGTAAAATCACACATGTAACAACAAGTTTACTTAGTTACCTTTTCCCACTTAGTTTTAGGTGTATTGTTCTGCTTGTTGAACCACTTTTCTCACATTTTAAAGGTTTAGTTTAGTCATTGTGGTTCACGCGTTGTTGTTTTTTAAATGTATCATTGTTTACTGTGTGACAGCTGGTGTCGTTACTACAAGCTACACGTGATAAGCCGAACTGTGTCGATCATTGTAAAATCACTAGAACAAGTATTTCTGATGAGCTCCGTCATTAGTTTACTCTCCTGTCGTGTTTTTATTTATGTATATTTTTTAAGGATTACCGATTTGAGATTTGCGTGCGAAAACAGCTGCGATTTCTGTCATGACTACGGACATTTTTAAGGGTTAACGCAACACAAAGTCCCTGTTGTGTCCCAGTGTTAAATCCACAGACTTAAGAATTAAACGCCACCTTTTATGAATGGAGTTTGTTGTTTACAAATGTCTGAAACATGATTGTATGATAACGTAATTAACCGTTGGGTAATTTCCCAAAGCCCTAGTCACTGCAGGCCTCACTATTCACAGCAACAAGCACATCAAGTATCACGAAGAGTGACAGGTGTGTTTGAGTGTGTGTGTGTGTGTGTGTGTGTGTGTGTGTGTGAGAGAGAGAGAGAGAGAGGGAAGCAGGGGGAGCCTGCATAGATCAAGTGTCCTTGCCACAACTTGTCATAAAAATAGTCAGAGGAAGATCAGTGTGACTTAGTTGAACAGTTCTCAGAACAAACCAGCATCTAAAAATCCTCTAAAGAGTGTGTATTGCTTAGTTTGCCCCCCCTTTCCATTTATGATTTAAAGCTTGTGTGATTAGAAAGTGATTACACATACCAGCAGGGTAATCCAGGGTCAGGAATATCGATTAACAATAAGCTTCTGTGCTGGATTCTGTTGTTTCGCAACTGTACATTACTTGAGTGATTGTACATTTATTTGCAAACGTGTTCTTTCTTTGTGCTGTTATATGGGTTTTCATTTACCCGTGAATTATGACACCTTAACAGCAACTCAAACATGAACGTATTGCTGTGCTGTGTTGTTATTTAATGTGCCATAACAAATCATTTTGTTACAGGCAGTCCAGAGAAATGTCTTTCATATTTGACTGGATCTACAAGAGCTTCAGCAGTGTCTTGCAACTATTAGGTAAAGTAATGTTGGACAGAAAATGAGCAGTAGTTTTTAGCCAGTCTGAATGAATGTCAGTCGCTTTGTCAGTAGAAATCAACCAAGCTTTGGGGCGAAATACCTAATAATCTATTAATACCTAATAAAATGACTACTAAAAAGTAGTTGTAGTGTGTTTCCTGTAAATATATTCACCAATTCCTTCCCAAACACTAACAACTGTGCACATCATTTATTTGTGTTATCTATATTTCTCAAAAACAGTGTGCCCCCCCCCCCCCTGGTGTTTGTTATGACTGTGGGACCATCATTGAGATACAAAATAACATCCAAAATGTTACACCGTTATTAGTGATTTTATATGACTTATTGTTTGTTTTCTTCTTGTCCTCAGGTTTGTACAAGAAGAGCGGCAAGCTAGTGTTCCTTGGACTTGACAATGCTGGAAAAACAACACTCCTGCACATGCTCAGGGACGACAGGCTGGGACAGCACGTGCCCACACTGCATCCAAGTACATTCACACATTTCACATGTTGTCAGCTCAGCAATTGGCCTTGTGTTACTTGCTTCAACACTTGTCTAAGGTCAGTGCTTCCCCTCTGTCCTCAGCATCTGAGGAGCTGACCATAGCTGGGATGACCTTCACAACGTTTGACCTCGGTGGTCATACACAAGGTAGGAACAGGTCGAAACTCACGCTGACAGATGTCTGTTACATAAACGCTGATATTGTGTTTCCCTCACAGCACGAAGGATCTGGAAGAACTACCTCCCAGCCATAAACGGTATAGTCTATATGGTGGACTGTGCTGATCATGAGCGACTAACAGAGGCCAAAGTTGAACTGGATGTAAGTTACTTGTGATGATTTCATTTGTGTATCAACACACAACAACGTTTTTTTATAATGACCTCTTTTATAATATTTCACTCTTTCTGTCTGCAGGCCCTGTTGACAGATGAAACCATCTCAAACGTCCCGGTCCTCATCCTAGGGAATAAGATTGACCGTCCAGAGGCCATCAGTGAGGACGGACTCAGAGGAATGTTCGGTCTTCATGGACAAACAACTGGAAAGGTGATGAACATGATGATAATTAAATTATTTAAAAGGATGATAATGTCAGTCAAGTTTATTTTCTATTTGTACACTACTGAAAATAGTAGAATTTTTATTTTATTTTCTCTGTTATTGCTTTACGACTTGAATAAGTAGCATATTTGGGTCCATGCAGCATATTCCTTCAAGGATTTTTGGAATGCATAATAACAACAACAACAGTGAGCTTCACAAATCACTCAAGGCTAGACCTACATTCCTTTCAGCTCCTGAGAAAATTGTATATGCACTCACTGTTGCTCTGAGATAGTAGAAAACGCTGTGTTTCTAATACAAATCTGAATAGCCATGGGCAGGCATGACAGTGCTGTTAAGACGCAGTTGGCATAGTACTGGCTCATGCTAATTTTTCATCATTAGTGTTAATCGGGTTAACCACTTGCTGTCTCTCGGCAGAGGAAACAAGAACAGAGACAGAAAGGAAGTAGGATGCAAAAGTGAGGAATGATTAATGTCATCGAGTCAGACCGCAGCCCTACAAATATCCCACTACAGCATGCAGACATGTACAGGTTTAAAATCGTCCATAGGAAAGGTTATTGCCCTTTTTTGGGTTGTGAATTATAATCTGTGTTTTTTGTTTCTTTTCAGGGCAAAGTGTCACTGAAGGAGGGGAATTTGAGGCCAATGGAAGTTTTCATGTGTAGTGTGCTGAAGAGACAAGGATATGGAGATGGTTTCCGCTGGCTCTCCCAGTATATTGACTGATGCGCGTTCTTTAAATAACCTTGTTTACCATGCTACCTGCGCACACAGACATGTGTTACACAACACTACCTGCCGTAGAGCGATATTTTGATAAATATACTTTATTTAAAACTTTGTTTGTGCCTGTAGAAAATGTGTTTCAAGTAGTGTTTTGTGTTAATATACCATGTATTCTTTATGAGTTTGAAGAAATCTGTATGTCATATCAATCATACCACAGTTAGTCAAAGATTAAGTTAGGAATAATCAGTCTGTGTTGTTCAGATTGAGTGTGGAGAGTGATCTTCATGGTGATCTTCATTCTCTTAAGAATGTGTCTGCCATATAGAACATGTCATCGCTGTGAACCAGTTTCTGACCCTGGTTTATTTTTAGCGACTAGTGTAGACTTACAGTGAAGGTCAATTTGGTTAACATTTTGTACTGGGAGTTACTCTTCCTTGGTTGACGATTAATATTATTATTATTATATCTTTATATTTAGCTGATTTTTTTCAAAAATAATGGGAAGTACTCTAGGTTTTGTCCAAGAATGTAATATTTCTTCTGGAAAGTGCTGCAGAGATTTGGTGCCATATTTCCTAATAAGGAACGTGTTAATAGTGAAGCTTGCTACCTCCAAGGACACAGACAGTTCTAATGATAGTAGGTTTTTTCAACCATTACAGGGTTTACCACTACAGGCCATATATGTGACCATAAGTGCATTAACTGAAATGTTGCTGTGAGGAGCTTTATCTTCAATGGTTCAGAATATTGTTAAATAATTGCAGTATATAATAACTGCATCAGCACAGCCAGGTGATGTAACAAACTCATACTTGGATGACAAACTACCTGTCTCATGAAGAGTTAGTTGCTTTGTAACAACTTGAGTACTTTGTGATTAGTAGCTGTTCACAACATGCAGTGATACTATGAGAGTACTTGGGCTGTGATTAAAAATAGAGCATGAAAGGACTTAGTGCAATACTATACATTATTTTGTATATAAGCTCTTATTTATATTTTGCAATACAAACATTGGCTTTCCTTATGTTACATTAAGCACTGAAGCAATGTATCTGGTACAAAAGATAGGTCTTATTGTTATTCTATGTGTGAAGTTTGAGCATAATAAATATTTCTGACAATCCTTTAAATCTGTCTCATTTTTAAAAGTATAGTAAATTGTGTGATTCAACCTCAAACCAAACAATACTATTATAACGTTATCATTTTCTAGTTCTAACTGGTTTTAAGATAAGATTATTAAAATGTACTGTTAAACACAATTAAACATTTAACACATTTAATAATAAACGTCTAATCTGTCCTTTTTGCCTGATAATTTCCATCAGCTGAACAGCCCATCCGTACATAATAAGTACTTTTTGAAAATATACTGGGGCGCTGCAGCACACAGAACTATCGTAACATAAACACTGAATAAACAACTGTTAACTGTAGTATGTATTCATTAAGTACACGAGCCATTGAACCGACTGGTTTTACAAATTACACTGAATAAAAATGGGATTAAGGCTTCCATCCTTTCCCTTTTAGATATAAACCTTTCGAAATGATTCCCCAAAAATGTCAAAGTTTAATTTACAGTATCAAGAACGTATGGGATATGTGTAGTCGAAAGACCAACTAAGTTCCCGCCCTCTTGTTTCCGATTGGCTTAGAGCTGTTTGTATTCACATGCTGACCAATCACAGTAATCGTCAGGTGGTGGTTGACCAATGATACTCAACCAGGAAGCTAGAGGACAGAATTCACGTTATTAAATAGAACGGTGCAATAAAACAGTAGTTACAACTCGGTGTCAGGTTGCTATTATCCCTGTCAGTATGGATGTTTGTTTTATTGTCTTACCACTGATGTCTGTACTGGATTTATACGGGTTTTCCCTGTCTGAAAGTTGCTAAACCACGTTATCGACTATATGGTTAAAGTTCACCTGCTAACAGCATGGAGCTAAAGGACATAGAGAAGTGTTGCTGTGTTGTCAATCTGTTTGAGGCATTTTCAGCAAAGAAACATGTGAGCTGCAGCGGAGTTATCGTCCATCCTCAAAGTGGATTAATAATATGCACCGGCGTCCCGTTTTCCCGTTTTGCCACCGACAAAGAGCCCCTCTCCGCGGACCACAGGTTCCTGCCACCGCACAGCTTCAGTGAAAATCTGAAAATCCGCGTCAGCTTTTCCACTGAGCGAAATCTGGACTCCAGCCATTCTGCACAGGGAGAAGCGTCCTCCTCACCCCCCAGGAGCAAAGCAACACTTCAACGGGAAGTTGCTGCAGAGTTGCTGATGCTGGTGAACTGCCTGGAGTTCAATCAGGCTTTCCAGGCAGTTTTCCAAGATGCTGACCAGTGGCGTTTCCATTGTGATGATGAAGAGGATGAGGGGCTGATAAGAGATGCTCACTTCCTCAGCTGGTTCGCTGTGCTAAAGGCAAGTGATGTGGCAGAATGCAGCCCAAATGCAGGGGCTATACCCTGGCAGAGCAGCTCATCCCTCCATAAAGGATGCCCTGTTGTTGCATGTGGCTCACCCTTTGGCTCCCTCTGCGTGGATCTCTTCATCAGCACCCTCAGCAGAGGAATCATCAGCAACCTGGCCGGAGAGGACAACGCCATCATCCTCACAGACGCCCGGTGCTTGCCAGGCACAGAGGGTGGAGGGTTGTTTGCGGTGAAAGGCAAAGACAATGTGCGTCTCCTTGGACTGATTGTGTCTCCATTTGGTTGGAAGGCGAACGAGTGGATCGGCCTCACTCTGGTCTGCTCCGTCCACCTGATCTTCAGGAACATCATCCGCTGCATGACAGTTCAAGATCCGCTCAGAGATGTTTGGCTCCATCCAGGAGAGGAAGGCGTGATAATGTCAAATGCCGCCCATGAGTCGAAAGCTGTTAAATGCCCCACTGTGTGCTTTGTGGAGAGTGGACAGGTCTGGGGCTCGGGGGTCGTTGTCGCCCCTCAGCTGGTTGTGACCTGCCGCCATGTTGTCAACGGGAGGTCAAAGGTCACGCTGAAGTTCCATAACAGGGAAAGGTGACAGCACATCAAGGGGGGGGGGGGGGGGGGTATCTAGGCGCCCAGTGTCCTATGCCACATTACAACAAGGCTTTTCAAAGGATTTTATGTTCCAGCAATGTATGTTTCTTTATGTCTAGTGTTAAATCCCCCACCTAGAGCTTATTCTCAACCTACACGCTATTATTTCCAGGCACGACCCTGTCCAAAGATCTTTTTTTTACGATTCAAACTGCAATTAAAAGATCCATCTCCCTTTGTTTGTTTACAGTCAAATCATGCAAAGATATGAATTCACGCTGTTCTCTCTACAGGAAAGGATTCAATGGGGGAAATGTATCCAAAAGCATTTTAATACAGTTCTTACAGCAAACCTTTTTGTCTACAGCAGGAAAAGCCCAGATGGGACCCATAACAAGAATAGAATACAGCTACCATCGTGTTTCTCCTACTGTGACAGTTTAATTTGAGCACTGAGTTGCATTTAGTTTGTGGTTCTTCAAGGGTTTTTTCAAAATCAGCTATAAGGATGTAGGATCTTTCAGCTAGCTGTAATGTTTCTGATTTGACACAAACAACTAAATGTTAGCTGATGATTTTATTGATTTATTTTTCAGAGTCCATGATGTTATAGGTGATGTGCTGTTTTCCACTAAAGCCTCTTCACCCTATGATCTGGCTCTGGTGCAGATGAGGGACCCTGCCACAGGGGCTGTGGTCCCGACAATGGCTCAGAGTTACAATCCGGGTAAGATTTGTGACTTGTTTCGTGGTAACGAGTTACACCTCGCTTCCAGAGGAGATCTTTGTTCACTATAAAACAGTTATGAGTTCATCTTCTCTGCCTGCAGGTGAGTCTGTGGTTGTAGTGGGATACGGGGGCCTGGGTCGGAGATGTGGTCCGTCCCTGACCTGTGGTGTCCTCTCCAAAACCATCAGCCTGAACGAGCAGCCGGTCATGCTTCAGACCACTTGTGCAGTACAAGCAGGGACCAGCGGGGGGGCTGTGGTGCGGGCACGCTCAGGGGAGCTGCTGGGTAAGAAACTACAAAATCCTGTTCTCTTTTTGATCAGTGGGGGGCATATGGTGACCATGGAAGACTTCACTGTAACAAAGCAGTATGCATAGAGATAAGAGCTATACTTACCAGATACTCTTTCTGCACTGTTATGCAATTTGAAGGATTATTTGCTATTTTGCAGGTATCGTTTCCAGCAACACGAGGGACTTGGCTGCGAAAGTGACCTACCCCCACCTCAACTTTAGCATCCCAGTGACAGTTTTCCAGACAGTGTTGCAGAACTTTCACGAGACAAAGGATCTTAATGTGTTTAATGTGTTGGACAACTCAGAAAAAGAAGTTGAAACAGTGTGGAGACTACAGGGTGCACAAAGCAAACTATAACAGAGGAGCCCTGCACTTTAATATATTAAACCGAGATGGATTATTTGCAATATTAGATCATGTTAATATTATGTGACATTTTTAAACAAAACTGGTATTTTCTAATTTATTACCAAACCTCCATGTGTTATTAAAACAGGCATAGATCTAAAGGAGTTCATTTAAATAAAACAAGAATCATTCATTACTAATGTTGATACGATCACCCAGAATTATGCAGTTACCTGTGAAATATTTAGAATGCTATTAGCCAGTTGAGGTTACTTTAATATCTGCTGATATTGTTTTATTGTACTGAAATGTAATTATATTAATAAAATATTTTATTCTGGTAACAATTCAGTGTACGCTGGGTATATTTCTGTCACAAATTACACACATTATGACAACTAAAGGAATATAAATAGAGCTACAAATCTGAATAAAGCAAGATTTAATACCCATATGTATCAGTGTGTTAAATCATAATGAATCAGACAGAACATACCTGTCGAACATCTATAGTAACCCTTTGTCTTACAGCAACAGCACAAAGAAAAGACATTGCAGAATGTGTTATTTACACCGGGATCCGTTTCATATGGCATGTTGCCGCCAAGCAGGAGGAATATTCAGCATAACGGGCTGACAGGTTGCTGAAAATGATTGGTCCCTGTGGGTGGCCAGAAGACTTGCTGTCGGTATCAGGTATTCAGACATCTGTTGGCAGGCGTACCCACTTGCAGCTAGCACATTTAGGATTTCACCCACTGGGACATAACTGGTACTGATTTCCATTATCACCGAAATGTGAAACTGAGAAATGTTATTTAGAGGATTTGTTACTGTCAGTTTTTACAATGCTAAGACAATCTTTATTGGTCTTATCTTCCAAGAATGTGCATACACCGAAACGTACTGTAAGGTCTCTATTTCACTGTTCCCAGACTGCATAGAGAGACTCCAGTAATGTCCAGAGGATGCTGCCGAGAGAGGCATTGTGCTGTTAGAAGTGCTGATATGCAGTCTGTATCTCATTTCTGCTGCTTCCCCATAGCTATAAGCTCCACTGCTGCAGAGCAAGAAGTAGCAAGAGGGAAAGTGAGCTGGCAATTAGCTGTCCCGCTCAGAGGGGAGCATTATGTCTTTGAAATGGTAGTTTTTAAGATGGCACAGATGAGATGTTTTTTATTATAATCTTTTTACCTATTATTCAATTTCTATAGTGTTTAAGTTGTAGTTGAAGGCTTAAAATGATCCATAAATAATCCAAATAGAAGCTTTTACTTTAATTATCAGTGTTTTAAGACCTTTAATGAGGAAACCACAGATATACAGACATTTGTTGTACTATGAATGGTCAATGGTTATTGGAAAAATGGCCATGATTACTGTAAACTGTATATATTTATATGCTGCATAACACCGCTGCTTAAGGATTGTGTGTGAGAGTTTGAGGAGGAATAAAGAGAAAACACAAACATTCAGACACAGATATACGGTGGCCAACTTGGCCACATAGGCAAGTTTGTTTTATTTAGATTTTTTTTATTAAACACAGTAATTGATCCACATTATGATACGATGTACACTTGTCAACCAAGCAGTATATTCTGCTAGTTTTTCGAGGCATTAATAACAGGACTAATAGGTGACTCTTCTGATACACACATTATATACAAGCTAAAGAGTGATGCGTGAGGAACATTTCTATTTTAGTAAGTCATGAATGACTACTGTCACATATGAGCTGAAGCAAATGACATGAAAACGGTAAAGTCCAAGGTAGCTTTCCAATAATCCAACGTGGCTTCCTCTCTTTATCACCGTTTCCTGCCCTGAAATCTAAATGTTGTTAATCTGCAGGAAGAAAAGATGAAAACGGCCAATTTGGAGTATTGAAATGCACCCAGTCAATTTCCTTTTTTAAATGTTATACAAGCACATGACGAGCACCTGCAGCCGCTTAAAGTCTCCATTATGCATCAGCTAAAAACTGCTCAAAGATAGTTCAAAGGACTTACAACATAAGAGAACAAAGATTCACAAGTATGAAGGACAATATTCTCCAGACTCCATTTCTTAGTCGTGATATGTCCCCTCCCCCTGCCCCTTTAAAGTACATCCTGTAACATTAAATACACCCATTACATATGCATCTCCCCTCCACCAACCCTAGAGGCCCTTTGCTTTTTCCATAAGCCAGTGTTGTTCTGAGTGTGATAATTTCACCACCTCCATCTTTTTGCAAAATCTGTGTGTGTATGTGTGTTCAAGACCATCGAGATGCTCCTGTAGAGAGGCTGGACTGCACATTTACCAGATATAACCCCCATCATCCACCTCCCCCACCTCGCCCTCTTCCTCTTCAGCCTCCTCTGCAGTCTCCTCAGCCCCCTTCTCTTCCTCGTCTTCCCATCCAACCCCGCTGCCAGTATCACCTGAATATGCCATTTCATCATCTGTAGAGAGACAGGGAGAAAACATGCAGGAGGGGGGGGGGGGGGGGGGGGGGGGGGGGGATATAGAGGGAGATTAAATTATCCACTGTGGCAATCTTAAATTCTGCAATAAATTCTGTTCAGCATGTCTTCCTCTCAACTTTGACGGAGTCCTTTCTATCAATGAGAAATGCTGAAATCAATTAAAAAAACATTGA
This sequence comes from Gymnodraco acuticeps, assembly GCF_902827175.1. Lineage (NCBI taxonomy): Eukaryota > Metazoa > Chordata > Actinopteri > Perciformes > Bathydraconidae > Gymnodraco > Gymnodraco acuticeps. The sequence goes on along the minus strand of NW_022992130.1, from coordinate 1,934,428 downwards.
CTGCAATGGCAAAAGGGGGGCATGTGTTTGACTTTGTCTGGGTTTTAATAGCTATTTCTAAACCTTGCCAGGGGAGCCATTCTTATCAGGAGCAGGTTCAGTCCAACCAGCCCTCATTTATCTTGAAAGACTTTTCTCACAGCGACAAGCGGTGCTTTGGAATGCAAATGACTCCATGAATGTGGGACTGGTCCCTGCAATGAGTTATGTTGCAGTGGGCCTCAGCCCTTTAACATAAAGAAAGCCTTGTACAGAACGCATGTGGGGCGATGTAGAGAAGCAGGCCATCTGCAGCGGAAATTTTACATTTTTTCCTCGCTACATTCAGCTTTCAAATTCTATTCACTTTTATATTGACAGCTGAATCCTACGGGGCTTACCGCAATCTGGCTTGCCGCGCATCCTGGATCCGGCTACTTCTCCTCCGTTTTGGTCCACACACCAGCACTCTCCCCTGTCACACTGCTGCTTCCTGTAGTAGCCGTCCTCGTCGCAGCTTGGGATGAATCGACCTGGCGTTCACACGTAGAAAAACACAAACAAATAAGAGTCGGTTCTGGTAAAGCAACCTTAACCTGCAAGGAGATAAACACAGCCTGCATCATGCTTCCCTACACATGGCGCCGATGCCAAGTAAGAGTGTAATGCATGCAGCATATGTGGCAGTCAATTCCCTTTTCCATGAATACAAATATGTTCACGGAGAAAGATAGGGGTGAATAAGTATTAAATCAGCATATTGGGGTGGTGTGGGGGGTAGATAGCCAATCATCATGGGATGAGCAAGGGACACAAAATTGGAAAGTTCTCAATTTCTAAACCCTTAAATGAATATGAAATACAGCTTGTGTTCACACACTACAGTGTAAAACAGGTTGGAGCTGCATTATCACCTTCATGCTTGGAGTTTTCCTTAAGGAGAGTTAACTGTCATACTGTATAGAGATGAGGGATTTGTCATGATGTAGCTAGTTTCATATTAATGTAAAAGCTAGAACGGGACAAAACAAAAACTGTCCTTCCAGTCTTTCGAGGGAACATCTGAGTGCGGCCCCCTGCTCGCCACTCTGTGTCCTTGGAGAGTCCTGACTCAGACACCAGTCAACCAGCCAAAATCTGCAGTGCGCACACACACACACACACACACACACACACACACACACACACACACACACACACACACACACACACACACACACACACACACACACACACACACACACACACACACACACACACACACACACACACACACACACACACACACACACACACACACACACACACACACACACACACACACACACACACACACACACACACTCACACCGGCTCACACATACATGTAAGACACACTGATGGCTGCTTTCCTTTGCCGTCTGTCAGTATCGAGTTCTAATCCAGCAGACTGATCAGAGACTAATCCCGGCCTCCTGCTTGTCATCTGCTGGATGAAATCCCTCCACCAAGAAAGACAGATGAAATTGGGCTGAAATGCTGTCACGAGATGCCAGATACCTACCAAACTTTCTTTTGCCGCCGTCTAGCACTTGGATCCTCTCGAGTTCAGTCAGGCAGGAGGGCTCTTAAAAAAGACAGGATATATTATTTTACAAGAGAACAAAGCACACTCTAAGGCACAATAAGACAATAATGACGAGCTAAAATCTGCCAAAAACAATCAACAGTCAAAACAGACAGCTCTTTCGAGTGTAATCAATGTTTCCTAACAACATCAAATCAATTCCAGTGTGTCTCCTTCCAAAACAAGAAAACATATGAGCTTGTGACAGAGACCTAGTTTCTGCTCAGCTGGTTCTCTGACAGACTGAGTCTCTGAGAGCTGTGGGAGAATCGAGCTGTCAACAAGCAGCAGGAATGTTTTTTAGCTCCTTGCAGGGACCGTTTCAACCCCTAGGGACGAGAGGATGAAACGACAAATAGTGATGGACCAGCACACAACAGAGAGCTGGCTACACCTGGGGGCAGCTGAGCGGAGGGAAGTTTGAATGCTGAGGGGAATATGTCAGCGTGATTTTGTGAAGACATTCACATCCTCCCCAGAATACTCACTCTCTCTCCAGAAGCAGAGGCACCACTCGGCAGTGGAGACCTTGCCGTCCCTGTAGGAGTCGCAGGAGTTGAAGAAGGGCCGGATGCACACCTCGTACTTGTCCAGGTTGATGGCAGCCAGCTCAGTCTGGTCCAGGTAAAGGTCGCCATTGGTGTCTAGCTTGGAAAACATCCAGCCTATGGAGTCCTTACAGCTGGCCACCAGGCTCCTGTCCAGCACTGCAAACACAACAACACAGACAAACAAACATTCATTGTTTTCAGAGGACAGCTGCACAAATGGAAAATGAAACCATGCCAGCAGAATATTTTCATCCTCCTGGTTTAACATTTTCCTAATTATGTTGCAGGTTTAAAATAGAAACGGGTTTAATCTATAAAACCTGCATTTCAACCTTTCATTTTTGACCAATTACTTCCAATTTTCACTTTACAGCCCAGTTAAGACTTGGTGCTTATCGGGCACTAACTTGTGGCCCGAACATGTCCTGAGGTTCACTTCCTGTTGCTTTGAAGTATAGCACGCTCCTCTATGTGACATATCTTGATCAATCCACCCAAAAGTGGTTGAAGGCTCTCTGCCCTGCAACTATTTTCAGACAAGTTTGCTATCTAGTAATAGGTTGCATGCTGTATCCAGTGAGAGCTGCAGAAAACATAAAAGTGGAAGCAGATCCAGTAGAACCATTAAGCTGAATTTGTTGGATTTTATTTTCCCCTTGGTCTTCTTTTTGCTTTTCCATATAACACAAGACTTAACATCTTGTTTGGACATTTTATAGTACCTGTAGTGCTTGTAACGATAGTGTTTTAACTCCCTCTTAGTGCAGTATGGATTCATTAAATAGCAGCTCTGACCTGATGTGGTGCTGGCTGCAGTTGTTTTGGCTCCGGTCTTGCTACTGTTGTTCTGCTTGGCATTAGACTGCAGGAGCTGGAACCAGTCCCTCAGACGCTCCCCGAGATCAGCCAGATCCTGCCCGGTACAGCTCTCTGTGGGCAGATTGAGAGGAAGAATATGATAATCTTTTGCGCATTATCCTTTTTTTATGATAATTGTTAGGTGTGTGAGAGACAGATACAAAATAAAATAAATGGGAAGCTTTGTATTCAAGTGAATTCACGTTAAAAATGAAAAATGTTACACAAGGTTTTGCAAAAGATACTGATGAGGTTCCTATGGACTACATACATACATTACATAACTTAGGGGTAATATTTGACCAATCCGCGTCATTTGATACCCATGTTAAGCAACTGACGAGATCTTGTTTCTTCCACCTATACGAAACATTAGTAAACTGAGATCTGTAGTTTCAACACCCGACCTAGAAATGATTATACATACGTTTATTTCATCTCGCATTGACTACGGCAACGCACTGTTCTCCTCTCGCAGCATGTCTGCCCTTGGTCGTCTGCAGGCAGTGCAGAATGCAGCTGCAAGACTTCTCACCCGGTCAAATAAACGGTCCCACATTACCCCACTACTCAGATTCACTGGCTCCCTGTAGCTTATAGGATACAGTTCAAAATCCTCACTCTCACCTACAGAGCATTGCACGGTCAGACTCCTGCATATGTGGCTGACCTAATTCATCCATATACATCAGCCCGCCCACTCAGGTCACACATGCACAATTTACTGTATGTCCCACGTACCCACCTTAAGATCCGCGGTGATCGAGCGTTCAAGGCCGTGGCTCCTAAGCTATGGAACGCTCTGCCCGCTCATCTACGGTCTGCTTACTCTGTTGACTCTTTTAAAACTAATTTAAAAACATTCCTGTTTGGGCAGGCGTTTGGGTAACCAGTGTGCTTGATTTTATTCTCTTTTATACTATGTTTTTATTTTGTTTGTACACAGCTGTTGTTGTAATGTTTTTATATAATAAAACTAAAGTGAGAAAAAAAACATTTGGCATAGCTGCGCTGTGTGTTTAATCCTACCATGTTTGCTCTCCATGGATGTGGGGGCAGCAGTTGGACAAGGACACAGCCCAGGACACTTGAGAGTAAGATCCTTCCCGGTAAGACACACCTGCTGCTCCAGCTTGCACTGCAACACACACACACACACACACACACACACACACACACACACACACACACACACACACACACACCACACACACACACACACACACACACCACACACACACACACACACACACACACACACACACACCACACACCACACACACACACACACACACACACCACACACACACACACACACACACACACACACACACCACACACACACACACACACACACACACACACACACACACACACACACACACACACACACACACACACACACACACACACACACAGAGAGAGAGACAACATCCACAAGGGGACACAAAGGTGAAGAAAAATGAGTTATTGCTGCTACACAGATCAAATATTCATGGGGTGTCTGACTGTACGCCTTAATTTAAATCAGAGCCTTCTCATGAATGCGCTCTATAACCTCTGCCTGCACACAAGATCGGGAATAGTGATCCAAAAGACAAAGCATAAATCAATAAACACATTCTGTCACCACAGGCCACCAATTGGTCCTTCTGAGGCTATATATCATGGCTCCTTGTCTCGGTTTCCCCCCCCTCCCTGAGACTCTGAGTGTGCAGGGTGAACGTCACTATTTACCGACAATGCTCAGTACATTATGTTAGCATGAGTGTAACACAAAGCAAAGCCGTGAATACGATTACCATCACCTGACACTTTGAATCGCCAGGTGCTGAAAAGTGCTATATAAATAAAATTGCCTTGCCTTGCCTTGACAGATGCACATATTGTTATACATCCTGTATACGTGTCTGTTTCTGTTAGAAAGCTTCACTTGTACAAGGTGTCAGGACTATTTGAGCAAATGTTATTAACACTACATATGCTATGGTAAAGCATGCAGATGATATGCTATTCGGAGGCCACATTGTTTCACTGCCAATGATTCCCAACCCTCCACCCCCAGAGTGATTATTTCTACCGTCTTTTATTTTCAGAGAAATGCTCATTACATTGATGGAGAAAAGGATGTTCTTCTCTATGTTTAAACCTATTCTATTCATTTGTCTGGCCAATTAGGGGCATCAGAAAAAGGCTGTAATCATGATATTGACATATTAAAGCCGCAGTTGGTGTCTTTGATAAAAAAAAGCTTTCTTTCGGTCTTCTGTCACTATATCCCTACAGGAGTGCACAAGACAGACAACCAGTCTGTGAACATGTTACAGTGTACAGTAGGGTGATCAGCAGTGATGATTTAACTTTATGGTTATATAAGGCTTCAATTTGTGGTGCTGTTGAGTTATAGTGTGTTATACTGAAAGGTGTTTCTATTATTTGGTTTACGCCCATTTATATAAATGTGTTGCACATAATATAGCACCTGCCATTGTGATTCAACATAATGGAACAGCACCACTAAGTACAGCCTTGTTATCATAGTCCTAATAAAGTGGCCACTGAATAATTAAAGCAAACTATTCCCACAAGCTATTCAGATGTATAACCTTCAATAACTAATTTAGTTTGAAAAAATTTGTTAGTCAGCTTAAAATTATTCATGTAGACCCCAAATGGTGGTCCAATGATTGGATAATACAATTATTTGGGAGACACAAAACCACTTTAGGAAACAGAACTGCTCGTAAGGATTTGCTGCAAAGCCCTATAGGTTCGTTTTGCTTTAGTGTACCTTTGAGGCATAGTTGCGTCCGTCTGATCCGCACACAGGCCCAGAGGAGGAGATGGGACAGGGCAGACAGTTTCCTTCAGGAGACCTGAGAGCGGGCTGCTTCAGTCTGCAGGACAGAGGACACCAAAAACACTTCAGCCTCGCAGAGCAAATTACACAGCAGCACCGACCTGAACATGGAGCAAACAGCCCTCCTCCCTGGTGTCTGAATGTATTAGCTTATCATTAAACAGCAGGCAGCGCTACAGCACTCAGACAAGCTTTATTATTACCACATTGCAAAGCAGCACATACTTAATGTAAACTAGTTGATGTCGACCTCGTGTTAATGTGAGAATTTGTAACAATGTGTTTTGGGAGTTAGTCAGTTCTTGCCCAGAGGCTACACACACTCACCTGTGTTCAAGTTTCTTGCGATTGACGCACACTGCTCTCTGGTAGCCCTGGGCGATACACACCTTGTGTCGGCTGCACTTAACCTTCTGACAGGGGTCCTTGGTGGTGTCTACATCTGGGAGAAAATAGAAACATGTGATGCATGCTGTATATGGCCACTGCTTCCCTTTCTACCTTTTTCTCTATCTTTCTTTGCCCATCATCCTACTATTCACTGGCAGTCTCAAATCCCAAATCTCTCTCCTGTATTTGCTCAGCATAACCCGAGTCAGTTTAAATTAATAGAGCGCTGCAGAACTGTTGGTCTTGCACTAGTAACAAATATGCATCCCGAGGCAGTTTGTGCTTCATTGAGGGTAGAAAAACTCTCGACCAGCAAAAAAAACCAGAAAAATTAAAGTTGCATTGCAGCTGTATGTAAAAGTAGCCACAAGACAATCTATTCCATTCCCTTAAAATGGTCTGGAGGAAGTCACACCTCACTGAGAGTTCTTATATTTACTACTTTAAGATTGTTTTTAATATCGCGTTTTATACTGTATATATAATATATATACAGTATATTTTTTGTTATATATACTTTTTTCGCAATGTAGGCTAAAATGTGCATAGCTAGCTCACTCATCCATCACACTCTCTGCTAGCAGCTAATGCTGGAGCGTGTGTCAGCACCCCACACACACTCATCATATGTCACTGTTGTCTATTCCTAGCAGGCTTCCTGCAGCCGACCTGGATGTCACACTCTTTTCTCTTCACTTCCACCGACCTTTATTCACCTACACTATCCATCATACATGGGAATACCGGTTATTCACTGACTGCTATTGTGGGTTTTAATCTACATGAAGGAGGTGCTTGTGTTCATCCCCTCCTCTTACTGTATCCTGTTTTATGGCACTATTATAATTTCACAGACTGGCTTAGGATCTCCTCTCTTGTCCTTTCCGCTGGCTGAATACATGAATGCTGCCAACATCCCAGGATTATTGAGGCGAACCGACAGATATCTGATTTGAGAAGCAAATCCAAAACAATACACCCTCCTGTCATGGCTGAGCTGGTTGTATAACTGACTGACTGAGACACAGTGAGGCTCCGAGGCATTAATGCCCAGAAGCAGACTCCTCATCCGTTCAGACTGTCAACAGTGGAGCCTTATTCTCTGGTCGCCCAGTATGCCAGTCCACATTGATTGAGTATCCCTGTACAGTACCTCACACATCTCCCAGCTTTTCTTGCTCTTTCTCAACCCTCTCCTGCCTTTTTTCTCTTTCGATGCAGGTCCCCTCTGCCAGATTCACACCAGTGCATCAGCAGAATCAGGGTGCATCAGCCAATTAAACGCTTACGATAACGCCTGACACAAAGGATGACAAGGAGATTAAGGTACTAAAGGGAATAAAGCACAGTGGGTAAGAGGGGAAGTAAGCAAAACAATGTACTGTGTAATCCAACCAGTGAGAATTTCACAAATACCTAGGCGTAAGATGTTGAAGAATGCGAGACACAGCGTACAAGAAGAGAGCAGATAATCCTGCCTTCTAATGGCTAAACATTTGTAAATAAATCTTGTTGGTAGCGAGCGGCTACAATGCTGGCACGGCGTTGTGTTGTGAGTACAGAAGCATAAGGTGGCTGCCTGAGCCTCATGTTAACTTAACAGGCTTCCACGGATTAAAGCAGTGCCTGCGATGATGACGTTTCCATAGCAACAGGCTTTCCGTGGACCGGGAATCATTTCTGGTTTGACTGTGATTTGCAGCTCAATCTGGTGTTTCTGAGAAATCTCTGCCTCTCTCCGTCTCTACAAATCCCCCCGTGGTGCAATCATGTTTATCAATCTTCCTTCCTTTCACATTCCTTTGTCTCCATAAATCTGACATCCTCACTCTCATTCATGTTCTGCCTGCCCTGCGTGTTTATTGTTTTCCTCCTCACATTCACACATCTCTATTCAACCCGAGATTCACCCACCTACTTCCATTTTTACTTTCCGAAAGTCCCTCCTTTGGTATTAAACTAATGCCCGCAGCAGTAAACCGCTCGTAATTAGGCCCCCTGTGCTTCTGTTTAATCCAATCCAGATTTGCACGAGGTTTATCCCTGCCGATTGAGGATAACGGAAGCAGAGCTCAGGCCTCATCCTCATCATCAACCCTCTTATCTACTATTTACACACTCAGTCTCTAACATCATCAGTGCTATCTTGTCTTCTAGGTTTACAATGAAGCCAGACATGTCTAGCAGTTCATGCAAAAAAGATGCTTAACTTCCCACAGGAACACAAAATAATCAGACAGGCAAAAAAATAAAAATAAAGGTCTAAACTTTAACCAGCATTCATTGATTTTTTTTTAACTATAGTGGGCAGTGCAACAAGCTGAAAACACAAACATTTCATTTAGTTGCTTACTTCCATATTTAGCAGGTGTGGGTGCTGACTATTCAAGCTCAACGTAGACAAAACGTAAAGGATTAATTTCAGGGCGTATTTAGAGGATGTTTAATGGAGGAGATTTAGTAGCAAGAAGATAATAAATACATGGGAGGCTTGTCTCTCCACTGGAGTAACATACAGATCCCTTCACAGTCTATATGTTGGGTTTAAAATTAGTTAGAAGCAGCCCCAGTTGGCCGGAGGAGGGAGAGCAGTAAGGGGCGACACTGGACAAATGTGTGGAGTGTGACGGTGAGGAGGGCAGCGGTAGACCCTGGAGGATTGTAGATGCTGCTTTTAGAGTTTGAGAGTTGCTTAAATCCAGACACAAGGTGTGTACAGCGTTTATAAAGAGCTGTGCAGATTCCCTGCTGGGGGAAGGGTCTGGTTCAGTGTAATATAGTGGAGTTAAAACGTGTTAATAGCTGTGGAAAGGTTTAGCAGAGGGCAGGATTTGAATAAAAATGTCTGGCGGGCAGACATCCAGCGGAAGGCTTTAACATGACGTTTGATGACAGTGTTTAAAATACACTGAACAAAAATATAAATGCAACACTTTTGTTTTTGCTCCCATTTTTCATGAGATGAACTCAAAGATCTAAAACATTTTCTATATACACAAAATAACCATTTCTCTCAAATATTGTTCACAAATCTGTGATAGTGAGCACTTCTCCTTTGCCGAGATAATCCATCCCACCTTACAGGTGTGGCATATCAAGATGCTGATTAGACAGCATGATTATTGCACAGGTGTGCCTTAGGCTGGCCACAATAAAAGGCCACGCTAAAACATGCAGTTTTGCTTTATTGGGGGGGTCCGAAAACTGTCAGTATCTGGTGTGACCACCATTTGCCTCACGCAGTGCAACACATGTCCTTCGCATAGAGTTGATCAGGTTGTTGATTGTGGCCTGTGGAATGTTGGTCCACTCCTCTTCAATGGCTGTGCGAAGTTGCTGGATATTGGCAGGAACTGGAACACGCTGTCGTATACGCCGATCCAGAGCATCCCAAACATGCTCAATGGGTGACATGTCTGGTGGTGAGTATGCTGGCCATGCAAGAACTGGGATGTTTTCAGCCTCCAGGAATTGTGTACAGATCCTTGCAACATGGGGCCGTGCATTATCATGCTGCAACATGAGGTGATGGTCGTGGATGAATGGCACAACAATGGGCCTCAGGATCTCGACACGGTATCTCTGTGCATTCACAATGCCATCAATAAAATGCACCTGTGTTCGTCGTCCATAACATACGCCTGCCCATACCATAACCCCACCACCACCATGGGCCACTCGATTCACAACATTGACATCAGAAAACCGCTCACCCACACGACGCCACACATGCTGTCTGCCATCTGCCCTGAACAGTGAAAACCGGGATTCATCCGTGAAGGGAACACCTCTCCACCGTGCCAGACGCCATCGAATGTGTTTGCCCACTCAAGTCGGTTACGACGACGAACCGGAGTCAGGTCGAGACCCCGATGAGGACGACGAGCATGCAGATGAGCTTCCCTGAGACGGTTTCTGACAGTTTGTGCAGAAATTCTTTGGTTATGCAAACCGATTGTTGCAGCAGCTGTCCGAGTGGCTGGTCTCAGACGATCTTGGAGGTGAACATGCTGGATGTGGAGGTCCTGGGCTGGTGTGGTTACACGTGGTCTGCGGTTGTGAGGCCGGTTGGATGTACTGCCAAATTCTCTGAAACGCCTTTGGAGACGGCTTACGGTAGAGAAATGAACATTCAATTCACGGGCAACAGCTCTGGTGGACATTCCTGCTGTCAGCATGCCAATTGCACGCTCCCTCAAAACTTGCGACATCTGTGGCATTGTGCTGTGTGATAAAACTGAACAGCTTAGAGTGGCCTTTTATTGTGGCCAGCCTAAGGCACACCTGTGCAATAATCATGCTGTCTAATCAACATCTTGATATGCCACACCTGTGAGGTGGGATGGATTATCTCGGCAAAGGAGAAGTGCTCACTATCACAGATTTTTTCAGATTTGTGAACAATATTTGAGAGAAATGGTTATTTTGTGTATATAAAAAATGTTTTAGATCTTTGAGTTCATCTCATGAAAAATGGGAGCGAAAACAAAATATTTTTGTTCAGTGTATGTGTGACTGTGTGAGCAAGCTCTAAGCAACAGGATTTATCAATAGCATCAAGAGGTATCAGACTCTAGACCTTGTGGAGTGTGGACTCAGCGTGTTTTCCTGTCTCCTTAGTCCCCCATTGATCTGACACCATTGATTGGACAGAAAGTATCCATCCACCTTTCACCTGGCCTATCTGGCTGCCTGTTGGAATCCAAGGTAGCCTACTCTTAAAACTCTTGAAAATAAGGTTTTCTGTGAGTGCTGTAGACAAACCGTTGAGTGTGTGTGCATGTGTATTTGTGTGTGTGCAGTTGTTTGTTCTTACAAGTCCAAATTACAGCCACTCTCCTGCAGTGTTTACTGTGTTTAGAGAGAGGAGAGTCAATCAGTTGGCGGATTGATGAATTGACTGTAGAAATATCGACTACAAATTACCCTGACCTCTCCCTCACTCTGCTCAGTGGAGTCAGCCGCTGCGGGGCTTGAATGCAGATTTCCAGCCCAGTCTGCTGTTGCCACTGATTGTCTGTGCTTTAGGAAGGTTGACAGTTCAAAAGCCTTATCCTCCTCTACACGCACTGCAGCAGTCTGGCGGAGAAATGAGGCCTGCAGGCTCATCTGAGCTCCGGAGTAAAGACATCACGCTGATTTAGTGATGTCTCAGAGGGACTAATCTCCCGTTCTTTCTCCTTCGCTTCATTAGGCCACTCATAAAGGAAGGCAGATCAATGGAGGGAGATAGTACACTCATGTCAAAAACCAGAGAAAGGGAAATAGATAGATGAAGGGCGTGTGGAATGAAAGAAGCAGAGTACTTTTCATTTGGCAACCTAAGGCAAGCATATGGAGCTTTGCTAAAGTGTTTAAGAAGCTAAGCACACATATTTGAATTCCCGTAATTATAGCAATGCCACTTTTGAATTTGACAAATCTCCGTTAGGTTAACTAAAGTTGGGGTGTTATTTCAACTCATTTGCCAGTGTACTTCGGGACGGGTGGCGCAGTGGTCTGTGCATCTGATCATGAGATAAAGGGGGGTGCTGGGGAACTCCAGTTCGAAACCCGCTCCTGCTGCCACTGCGTCAGGCCGTTGTGTCCTTGGGCAAGACACTTCACCCGGTTTTGCTCCTGTGGGTATTGTCCACAGTACATGTATGATACTAATGTGTACTTGTAAAAGCGCCTCGATGACTTCGAGGCGTGAAGATGGACGGTGTGGCGCAGTGCGCTGTGCAATGATCATCAGATCAAGGGGTGAAACCCGCCGCTGCTGCGTCTGTAAAGCCGTTGTGTCCTTGGGCAAGACACTTCACCTGAACTTGCTCCTGTGGGTATTGTCCACAGTACATGACCATTACATGTATGATATGTGTAATGTGTATTTGTAAAGCGCTTTGAGCATCTGGAAAAGCGCTATAATAAATGTAAGGAATTATTATTATTATTACTTCAATATGTGATGCTTCTGCAAAACCTAGGACTACATAGAAATAAAATGGTAAATGACTGCAATGAATTCTAGCACGAAAAAATCTAGATGCAGAATTTTCTGATGATGATGCAGTTGGTCGGACACTTGGCTAGTTATTTTAAAGCAATATGAATTACATTAAGCTGACGCTTTTATCCAAAGCGACTTACAATAAGTGCATTCGACCAGGAAGATACAAACTTGAAGAAAACAGAATCATATAAGTACATCAGGTTTCAATGAATGTTAATAAGGTGGGTCAGATGGCTCAAAACCTTTCATAAAAAATACAGAGCTCACATTTAACATCAGCTCAGATCACGCTCTCGATTTTGCACATTATTATAGTAGTTCAATAGAGTTGAATACGGAGAATATAAAGAACATGGAGCCGCAGATTATTGGACGATGCAATCTGATTCTTCTGCTCTGCAGAAAATGTATTTCAACAAAGTCTCAGTCAATACTTTTAGCTACACGAGACAAGACTACAGCAATATTAAAACAAGTTTACTACACCTACATTTTCTACCCTCAACCAGACCGCGGAACTGCTGAAACTGAAAGACATCTGAACAAAACCTACAGAAATCAAAGCAATTCTTCAATAGCAAGGAGCCTATTCTAAGATGAGTCAGGTAGTGAATATTTCTGTAAAAGTAAACGACGGTTTCAGGATGTGTTCACATTTAAACTACTTGCGAAGCACTTCAGACCCACATGTGACGACACACAAAAGGGTGACAGCTCATTACAGGTGTATTGTATCATGCTTTTGGGAATGGGATCTTACAGGCTAATGATCCCTTCTTTGTCTTCTTCCTGTAGAACAAACAGCTTCCTCTTGACAGATGAACAAAGTACAAAGACGTCCTTTCACTTAACACTTTTTTCATTTTCACCCTATCATGCTCTCTTCCTCCCCCTATTTCACATTTTTCTCCTCACCATATGCCTTGGAGTTGGCAGGAATAATGTTGATGATGTCACTTTACACTAAATCAAGGCGAATTAGCCCCCCATCTCTGTCTTACTCTCCTCTCATGCTTTTACTTCTCTCTCTGGCCTTTCATTGCATAATTAGTCCTTCATTAAGCCCTTTGGAAATTGCGCTAATGGACTCTGCCATTCAGCCGACTTCATTTAAGCTGCAAATCAACCGACAATGGTCGAGGACACGACTCTGTCATGACTTCATCTTGCAGAGACTCAATTAAGTCTCAGCAGGAGTCCAGGATAGACTTCCGACATCAGCATGACTCACGCACAAGACTGCAGCAGGAAAAAGGAAATAAACGAGGAAGCAGGATAAAGTAGCGATATTTTGAAGTCAGACAATGTTTACCATCTTCTAAGGGAGGCACATCGGATCCATTCAAGCAGATGAAACAGAGTGCTAACATCTTCCAACCTTTTCTTTTGCTGAGGAACTCACAACAAGTGTGGACAGCGAGCAGATGACCCCGGAGTACAAACACAGAGCGTACGCAACGCTGTCTAACACAGTTCAAACACAGTTCAAACACAGGCCACAGATTCAGTCCAAATGCTACAGCAGAGGCTAATAGCAGTTTGTTTTAATACATCATGTGGCTTTGCTTTCACTGCGTCATCATGCATCCCCGGACGTCATACCATTTTTTTTATTTAGTTGTTGCGTACATGTATAGGATGTTACGTTGGTGTCTATATCGAGAGCTGTGGTGAGGCATTTTGAGCACAGAAAAAAAAGTTTTGCACGTAAATAAACTACCGGACTGGGTTCCATTAGAATTGTTTGCCTTGTTTTTTTATCTTGGACTGATTTGGATCTACTTTAGATTTGGCTATTTACCCTTGATTATCTTTAAGATCCTTTAAAACATAGACTATATAAAAAACACATCTTACATTTCAAGAGTAGCAAATGGTTTGTTGTTGTCTCTTGTGTTGTGCCTATCCCTGTGTTACATAATGAGCATTAAAACAGTGTTGCATTATGGGTTGTTCATAGTCTTATTGTTGCTAGGCTAGAGACTTTCTCAATGTCTGTGCGAAGTGTTTTACTGCCACTGAAGAAATGCATTCCTGACGAGTGAGGTGAAATCTGCAGGGCTGGGAGTCAGCTGTCAGGCCGCCAAGATTTTACAGAATTATATAATGGTGAGCTCAAAAAGAGAGTCTGAAATCTGCCCGACAGGAGAGGGTGAGTCAATGAAGAAGAAACTGCACCTAAAACGTACTCCAACAAGCTACACAACTGTGGATTTACATTATGCTTTAGTGGAAGTATTCCACCTGTATCTTTAATGAGATTAAAAAAAAGCATTGAGAGGAAGGACTATCTTATCTTTTTATTAATAGTGTCTCAGGGAAACTTTCTTAACGAGACGATTACAAAATATTTTTCGAAAACCAGACATTTCTTGTCATTATAGAAATGTTTTGTACTGCATATATGGTGTATATTTTGTAAGGAGACATTTTTAATATGCACTAACATAATTTGTATCGCACTATTTGTATTCTAATATATTCTACTGTTTCTTCTTGCACTATTTTAATTTAAAAATGTTATTTGTTTTATTGTTTTATGTCCTATATAACTATGTTGCAATGTTGGAGGAGCTTGGGACTTAAGATTTTCATTGCCATTTCTACAAGCCTTTGAATTTGAATTGAAATAATGATAGCAAAAAAGAACTATGGATCTTTAATGAGGTTAATAAAACTAGATTATGGTTTTAAAAGAGTACACAATAGCTTTTTGATTGCTCAAGTTAAACTATTCTGAGCATGATAATATATTATTTTCAAAATATAGTTTTAGTGCTTGCTCAAAATGTCTTATTGCACGCTCAGGATTAAGACACAATTATAATCCAATAAATGTAAAACTGTATTAAACTAGCAAAGATCAACACAATATATGTATGATAAATGGCATTGAGTGACTTAACTAACCACGCGGAGAGAAGGAGATGGTAGGACACTTACTCTCATTAGAAGCTTGATTCTCATCCCAGGTACGAACATAATCATCCTGCAGAAACACAAAGAGAAAATAATCATGTATTAGCATCTGAGGAGAATGATGAGACACGTTGTTCACACACTGCAGGCCTGAGTGCACAGCGTTGTTGATGGCACAACATATCGACACTCTGTCACCTTCATAGAGGAGAAGTAGTTTACATTATCATCGTACACTGATTATAATGTGTACATTATTCTTGCAGCATGATAATTAGTGAGTCAAACAGACGGGAATGAACTGTATGGAAATGAGCCCAACAAATGTGCACCCGGTGCCTATATGTGAGGCATATGGCTCTTCTTTAAGTGCTCCTCCCCCTCCCCAACTTAATTAGAACATTAATCGTTCAATTTCAAAAAAGGAGGAGATTTTTTATTTAGAAAGAAGAGTAGGAAGAGTGTCAGAGAAGTATAGATAAGACACACAAAAAGAGAAGGAAATGAGACATGAATGAAAACGAGATATGTACAAAAACAGCTGAAAAAGCAGTGTAAAAAATCTGAAGAGAACTGACCTCTACCTCCTGGTGAAATGACAGCAAAAGGAGAAAAAAGCCAATATTAGTGAGGTACAGGGTATTAAGTTGCATTCAATGACATTGGAAGAACCAAATAAAGACTTTTCATGTACATTTAAAACCTCTCTTCTAACATTTAAAAGACATCCTTATTAAGTGTCCCAGAACTCTGATCGGTGCACGGAAATACATGACATAGCAAAAAATATAAATACACAAAATCTGTCCAAATCCAAATTTCACTGGTGTGTACGGTGCTAGATGTACATGAGTGTAACAAATACAGAAGGTTTTATTTTGATTTGAAACATATATTATTAGGGTTTTATTATTTAAGAAGATATAGAAACAATTTGGAAAGATCACATAATGAATATTATTTTCTTGCATATCATAAAAATAGAGTACTTAACTAGACACTTATAAATGGTATTTCCTTCACTCATAAGGGAATACGACAGAAGATATGTACAGATGTAAAGCTCTTGTAAGCATATTGCTGTCTGAAATAATAAACATGAGTCAAGATATTTACAAATCCTCCGCCCCCCTTTTTTCCTCAGAGATGACTTACTCATCACCGTAAACATTAACTGTACTGGAGGAGTGTGCCAAACAGCTCCCTGGAAGGTGATAAATCCTGACACAACACGTGAAATAAGCAGCCCTCATGAAAGCTGGTACCTCCTTCTATGATCCTCACAGTTGAGTTTCACAGGGGTAAATATTTTTCATTACTGGCAAGGATGTGCTACCGAACGGTTTCAAAAACTACTCTAGCGAGGCCTTTAACCTAGAACTGGAGAGCCTGGACTGGTCAGATGAGCTCAGTGGTACACAAGTTGAAAAACATGGCTTGGTTTCAAAAACAAATTCTCTGCAATACTCAATGATTTGGCCCAGGATAAAAAAATCGCGCTGAGCCGTGGATGCACTCCGGCATACTGACCGCCATGAAAAGCAGAGACAAAACATGCTCTGAGTTTCATAAAAGTCAGTCAATGCTTTCCAAAAGCACAAGCAGTGAACTCCAGGCCCACGTGACTGAACAAAAAATTGAAAGAAATGACGTAAGCTCCATGATCAAAATTGCCAAAAAGAGTTTCATCAATGTCAAAACTGAGGAAAACAAAAATAAACCCTGTGAACTTTGGAAATGACTCAATAACCAGCTTGGCTGCAGTAAAAAACTTAAAACGAGATTTTCGAACTTAAACATAAAGACAGATAACAGGCTCATCACAGACAAACTGGATGTGGCCAAGTACTTGACATTTTTGTTCACAAACATAGCCACAACTCTTGTAAATAAATTACCCTCCCACTCAGGGCTTTTTGGAGTAGATCACATCATGACCTACTACAAAAACCTAGGGGTACGCAAAGATGATTTCAGTCTAGCAAGGGTAACAACAGCAGAGGTACTCATTAAACTGAGCGCCCTCCAACCTAACAAGGCCACTGGCCACGACAATATCCCCTCCAAATTCCTCAGAGACACAGCAACCGCCATCTCACCAGTCATAGCTCACATAATTAACCTCTCCATAAAACAGGGGAAAGTACCCAAAGACTTCAAAATTGCAAGAGTAACCCCCCTGCACAAAAAGGGCAGCAAATTGGACACAGGCAACTACCGCCCTGTTTCTATACTTACCTCCATCTCGAAAGTCATGGAAAAAATAGTATATGAACAGGTCGAAAAGTACCTCGCGGAAAATAAACTAATCTATGAATTTCAATCTGGCTTTAGAACATCCCACTCCACTGACACATGCCTTCTTTATTTGAGCGACCACATCAAACAAGAGGTGGACGAGGGCAAGTACTGCGGCATGGTGATGCTGGACCTACAAAAGGCTTTCGACACTGTCAATCACCCCATTCTGATTGACAAGCTAAAAGCAATTGGTTTTGATGCAATCCTACCTGGAGGGGAGAGAACAGATGGTGGAGGTAAACGGTACTCTGTCCCCCCCCCTCCCAGTGAGCTGTGGTGTTCCACAAGGAAGCATATTAGGTCCGTTACTGTTCCTAATTTATGCAAACGACATGTCATCAGCATGTGACTGCAACTTGTTTCTGTTCGCGGACGACTCAGCCCTGCTGGTCTCTGACAGGAGCAGATTGCAGGTTGAAAAAACCCTCAGCTCCGAGCTCGGCAGAATCTGCACCTGGCTCGCCGATAATAAATTATCATTACACCTGGGTAAAACAGAGTCCATTCTCTTCGGTTCGAAACATAATCTCAGCAAATCCGACGACTTCTCAGTTGCAGTGGGCGACATTATTGTCACAAGTAAGAAGGAAATTACATACCTAGGATCTATTCTTGAGGCAAACCTCTCCTGTGACAAAATGGCATCCAAAGTAATAAAAAAAGTCAATCAAAGAACTAAATTCCTATAACGGCTCTCCTCTCTGGTAAACAAGAACACCCTGAAGACTCTGGCAGGAGCACTCATTCAAGGGTACTATGACTATGCTTGCACGTCATGGTACCATAGCACCTCCAAGGCGCTAAAAATAAAACTTCAAACATCGCAAAATAAACTGGTCAGACTAGTGCTTGACCTTTCATCTAGAACCCACCTCACCTCTGCCCACTTTGACAAGGATGGCTTAGAGTAGACGACAGAGTACAGCTACTTGCAATGGGCCTGGTCTACAAGATCCACTACACCTCTATGGTACCCATGTACATGTCAAAATTCTTCCCAAAGGTCAAGGAATACCATGATCATAACACCAGAGGGAGCTCCACAAATCATGTGAAACCCAGATTTGGCACAAAAAAGGGGGAATACACGTTTCGCAATTATGCCACATCAAGGTGGAACGCTCTTCCCACAACTGTAAAGGAAAGTAAAACTATACTTATCTTCAAAACCTCTCGTAAAGAGCACCTTCGGGGGAGAGCATTGCAAAACTGGCCCCGGTAATGGTACAAATCTCAACCTGTCGTACAATGGACAGCTTCCCCCCCCATCTATGTATATACTTGCATTTTAGACTCTGTTACTAACTGTATATCTGTAGACTTGGTATGTCTTAAATGTCCGGTTAGGATGTATTAGAACGAAATCTAAAATGAAAATTGTAAATAAGCAATCTGTATGTAAAAAACCACCTGTATGTAAATTGTAAATAAGCCATCTGTATGTCAAATATGTCTTATATGTCTTAAATGATATGATGAATTGGAAATGGGGGACCCTGATGTAAACAAGACGAAAGTCTTTCTCTGGTCTGCATCCCCTTAACAATTGTATGTTTTGAGCTGTACTGTACTGTACCCAATATACAAGCTATACAAACTTTTCAATCAATCAACGGTCTATCTGTTGCTCTTTGCTCATCCTCTAGTCCAGGGGTGGCCAACCAGTCAGAGGTTAAGAGCCACATTTTTTCTATGTTACTGCAAAGAGCCACATCAAACACACAGGCACTGATACCGCTTGTTTCCGTTTTTTTGTTTTCTGGAGACAAGATTTCAACCACGTCACTGATGCATTTTTGTGGCATTGGGATATATATTTTTTAAATCCTCTGGAGCAGAGAGAGGAGCTGTGGATTATTGTTATTGATTAATGCATCGGTGTTTCTTAGGGTCAAAAACACTAAATTCACAACTTAAAATGAAAGCGT
Organism: Gymnodraco acuticeps; assembly: GCF_902827175.1. Taxonomy (NCBI): domain Eukaryota; kingdom Metazoa; phylum Chordata; class Actinopteri; order Perciformes; family Bathydraconidae; genus Gymnodraco; species Gymnodraco acuticeps. Next base: position 1,915,041 of record NW_022992130.1, on the reverse strand, counting down.
TTAGTTTATTTAATAAAAGAGCACATGTTCAATGTGAAAAGTGACAGTAGTTATAGATTATTTGCAATTTGGTGCTATATATATTTTTAAAAAAAAATTATATATATTTTTTAAACACCTTGAATTTCAGGGGGGGGGCGCGGGGCTCCGTTGGCGGGGCGCAGCGCCCCTCCAAAACAATGGTAGGGGAAACACTGGATAGTGTTTAATCAACGATAGGTTTCCCCCCCTCAAAGGTGATTGGTTCACTGCATCGCAGGTATTATTGTGATTGGCTCTTGGGCCACATCAAAATTAGACTTGCTGTCATCCTCTCATACTGACACCTGACACCACACATACACACCGGGAGCCGGGACGAAAGTAACACGGGACGAAAGTAACGGAGCGATTTTATCCGAGCCCAAACAACTTTGACCGGCCAAATTACGTTAATACTTAACAGACCTACTAAATATCAGGTTTAACTGTCAGGAGTAGCTAGTGTTGTCACGATACCAACATTTTGGTTTCGATACCAAGTCAAGAATTGCGATTCCGATTATTTTTTTTAATGTAATTATTGTGCTTTATTTCACACCAGAACCATAACCATAACACAAACTTTTAAACAATGAGAACAATAAATTAAATAAATGACAAGATTTCCTATTAAATACAATTAATACATTTCTTACAGACAGGCCTCGTGGTGTCCGTAGGCTTGCCCTCACTGTCAGAGATATAGCTCAAATACTTCCAAATTTCGCTTCTGGCGTCTTTTTTGTCAACAAGCCGAGGCGCAGCGGCAGTTGCACTCCCACTTGCAGCCATGCTTCTCGTTTTCTCACATGCTCTGGCAGCTAGCGCGTGCACGAGAGAGGGGAGGGACTTAGAGCGTGCTTGAGAGGGGCGGGACTGCAGGCACGGCTGCAGTGCAGGGAGTGGAAGCAGAGCGCTGAACACACACGGCTCTTATTAAAACGGCGCTTTCTCACCGGAGTACTTTCCCCCGTCATTCTTAAAGTACCGATACTAATGAAACGGAGGAATCGTAACATTGTTAAGGGCAGGGTATCGCGGTACCTTTCAAGTATCGGTACACCGTGCAACACTAGTCAGGAGTCAGTGTCTCTCCCCCAAACTCACACATATACAATTCGATATGAACTGAAGAGCCGCATGAAACTAGGCAAAGAGCCGCATGCGGCTCGAGAGCCGCGGGTTGGCCATCCCTGGATTAATGCATCAGTGTTTATTAGGGTCAAAAACACTAAATTCACAACTTAAAATGAAAGCGTTTAGTTTATTTAATAAAAGAGCACATGTTCAATGTGAAAAGTGACAGTAGTTATAGATTATTTGCAATTTGGTGCTATATATATTTTTAAAAAAAAATTATATATATTTTTTAAACACCTTGAATTTCAGGGGGGGGCGCGGGGCTCCGTTGGCGGGGCGCAGCGCCCCTCCAAAACAATGGTAGGGGAAACACTGGATAGTGTTTAATCAACGATAGGTTTCCCCCCCTCAAAGGTGATTGATTCACTGCATCGCAGGTATTATTGTGATTGGCTCTTGGGCCACATCAAAATTAGACTTGCTGTCATCCTCTCATACTGACACCTGACACCACACATACACACCGGGAGCCGGGACGAAAGTAACACGGGACGAAAGTAACGGAGCGATTTTATCCGAGCCCAAACAACTTTGACCGGCCAAATTACGTTAATACTTAACAGACCTACTAAATATCAGGTTTAACTGTCAGGAGTAGCTAGTGTTGTCACGATACCAACATTTTGGTTTCGATACCAAGTCAAGAATTGCGATTCCGATTATTTTTTTAAATGTAATTATTGTGCTTTATTTCACACCAGAACCATAACCATAACACAAACTTTTAAACAATGAGAACAATAAATTAAATAAATGACAAGATTTCCTATTAAATACAATTAATACATTTCTTACAGACAGGCCTCGTGGTGTCCGTAGGCTTGCCCTCACTGTCAGAGATATAGCTCAAATACTTCCAAATTTTGCTTCTGGCGTCTTTTTTGTCAACAAGCCGAGGCGCAGCGGCAGTTGCACTCCCACTTGCAGCCATGCTTCTCGTTTTCTCACATGCTCTGGCAGCTAGCGCGTGCACGAGAGAGGGGAGGGACTTAGAGCGTGCTTGAGAGGGGCGGGACTGCAGGCACGGCTGCAGTGCAGGGAGTGGAAGCAGAGCGCTGAACACACACGGCTCTTATTAAAACGGCGCTTTCTCACCGGAGTACTTTCCCCCGTCATTCTTAAAGTACCGATACTAATGAAACGGAGGAATCGTAACATTTTTAAGGGCAGGGTATCGCGGTACCTTTCAAGTATCGGTACACCGTGCAACACTAGTCAGGAGTCAGTGTCTCTCCCCCAAACTCACACATATACAATTCGATATGAACTGAAGAGCCGCATGAAACTAGGCAAAGAGCCGCATGCGGCTCGAGAGCCGCGGGTTGGCCACCCCTGCTCTAGTCGCTGCACCGCTTATCTCACCCCCCTGCTCAATGACAGAGAAATCACTCCCAGTAAACTGGCTCATGTCTAGAATTTAACTCAACACTCACTTGAGCTTAATGATTGCTGGTTGTGTGATTTACCCTTGTTGGGCCTGATGAAGTCACACATTAGCAAGGCAAGGCCTCAAAGAGTTGACGACCTGGCCATTAATCTGACGCCTCCCATGTCTCCTTTTATTGATGCCTCAGCTCCTGCATTATTTAGCAGCCTTTCTGTATTTGTGTTTCTGCCAAGACCGATGAGGGAAGCGTCCTACCGCGCTGACAGGACTGGAAATCAATGATTTCATAAAAGAGAGGCTGCAGAAAATGTATTCGGGAAAAATAAATTCTCCTGAGTGTACAATGGAAGTGAGAATGAGACGCAGAGCACGGTGACAAGTTTGGCACACGGCAGTGAAGTTATATCACCAGAAAATATGACTCAAGAGAATCATTTTTATGAAAAACTGTTGTGTCTTTTTTTTAATACACATAAGTGATTAGAGGAGTGCAGAAAACACTCAGCATCCAGGAGCTCTGTAATCTACCCGATAACATCAGAAAGATCTCCTCTTGCTCTCAAACATGGCAGATTGTTCACCCCACTGCTGATGTTCGCAATAATGATGGACAGTCCACAATCCCTCATGAGCTGTAAAATTGGGTTCAGCTCAAGTGGAATTCTAAAAAAGCTTGAAAAAATCCTGGTAGATGGAAACAAAGAACAAACAGGAAACAGGTTGAAATGATTGTGTGTGTCTATCTGACAGGTGTTTCTAGGTAAATGTCAGCTGTCAGATGCACTCTGTGTTCACTGTGGTTACATGAGGGGTTCGTTTGTGGTGACAGCGCATCACTGCCTTATCAGTTACAAAGCAAACACAGTACACTCATTTGGAGATGAGTCCGCCGGATGATGGTTTATACTTGAGTTGTCTCAAAATGAGCATTAATATCTGCCTTCAATGGATTCATCAAACCAACGCAGAACAGCACAGGGCGACAATGTCCTCACCACCCTCTGTATCAAACTCATATTACTGCTTAGCCATTGCTTTTTCTAACTAGTCCATTTGCAGTTTACATCCAGATCTGACCGAAATGTAATCACTGTTAAATTGTATCATATTAAGACATCTGGTGAAATTGTTACAATATTCATATATTGTCACTGACACCTTGAGCTTTGACGCCTAATCAGTCTAAGTTGACATTTGAAATGTGAAGACATTTCCTCAAGACGTTACTGAGGTATCACAATCACGATAATGTGATGAAAAGTGTCTCCAGCTGTCACAGCGGTAACAATGCATTAAGGGCCATGAATTTCAGCCCATACCGAGCCCAACCTTAGGCTTCTTTGCATTACAGAGTCTATGAGGCCAAAACCTTTTTATGAGTGACATCAAAAGACTAAGAAAATGCTGCAAAGTAACAACATGAATCGAGTTTGCACTTTGTTTACATACAATTTTTAAGAACAGATGTTCTATTTTATATACATGAAAGCATGTGGAGGTACACTACTGTTGAATACTGTTGTAGTATAAAATATAACCCACAATATGATGAAATAGAGGTATCATCAGTAGCTTTGCTACATACAGTATCGTTTCATTTCCTCCCACCTAGGGATTCACATAAAGGCTCACAACCTCTCAGCTTGGGTTTACAGATCACATGAGACACGCATGAGATGAAACAAAACCCCCATAACAATACTCTCATCCTATATGCTCTCCTCTTATCTTCATGCACACTGGGCTGCGGGGCACGAGAAGCAATTCTGCTGATTCCTGTATTGCTGCATGTTCACAGGCTGTAAGCTGATGCTTCAGGATCGCAGAGCAGAGGCAGAGCATCAAACGCTGTTAGTCTGGTCTGCCTTGCTTGCAGGAACGCGTCAAGAGGGAGCTTATGTAAGAAATCTGGGAGGACTGGTTAGGTAAAAGGTGAAGTGAGGGTCAGTACTTTTTGGATTTATAACATTGGACAATTTAAGGTTGAGGACGAAGCATAGAGCAGCCGTTCCCCTTGCATCACAAGATTGATCTGCTGGGGGATGATGTGGAAGAAAGGAGAATAACTCAACTTTATGCCGGCCAAAACTATGCTTACTTTTTCTGAGTGAAGTGTTTGATCATTTCAACTTTCAAGGCCTCTACATTTATTTCAATAAATGAAAACAATTTCCGGAATCTTAAATTCTATTAAAGTATTTGAAAATGTGAAATTGCAAAGTGCGTTATTACCTCTAAGGATGGAAGGACACATTCCCTTTACTTTTCAAAGTTATATATTTTATATTTTTGTTGCTTAAGGTTAATTTTCTTACTGACGTTTCTCTGATTATTGTCCACTAACTGTATTGCCATCAAAGTCTAAATGAAAGAGGATCTGAGTTAAATAAATGTTGACAAGCTAAGCTGAGTGTCCTTCAATGTATAACCTCTGGAAGCTGAGCTTAAGGAGCAGTATTTGAATTTCTGCCCCCTATGGTTTAAACGTAAACTTTGATATACAGTATAAGCATTTTGCCATACGTGGCGTTTGTTGGATCAATTTACAATACATGTATAGTTTTATTCATATTTTGACATTTCTGTATTGATTTGTTTTTGTTATGTTGTATTTGCAGAACAAGCCTCTGGTGTATTTTCACTCTGGGAACTACAATTGTAAACAGCATTTCCTATGTATAACTGTACTCTATTTGAAATCATAATACCAGAAACCATATTGTGGTCAGATTTGTGTCTACATAAAGAAAATCAGATGTAATTTATAAACCAAGTTCCTTCCAAAGGATTGTGTGAGTCATACACAAATATTTGGGCAATACAACTCAAAACGTTAGCCATATTTTGTGCTTTAGGTGGCTGATAGATTTCCATTTATATCGTTAAACATACTTGAAACAAATGAATAGACTTGTTTTATGCTTTTCACTTTGCCTTACTGTTTTATACATGAATAATTTCTTCCTTTTATGCTGGAGCTGGTGGAAAAAAGGTATTAATTTATGTCTGCACTGAAGTGTGTCACACTTACGGTTATTATGCTTTATCAACACATCCTCACTCCCAGGTCGGCCTATGTTGACGTTATGTCAAGTCCCCTGTGTCTGCTTTTTCCAACGCAAGGGGGGGGGGGGGCCTTAGCGTCCATTTTCAACGCAGGGGGGGGGGGGGCCTTAGCGTCCATTTTCAGCTTTCCGGGATGTCCATATGCTTCTCTGGACGCTCATGGAAGCACGGCATTCGTTTGTGTCGGCTGCCCTTAAAGGCAATGTGAGCGTCCATTCTCATTGGATAACGGAGAATTGTACACCCGGAAGTAAGTATTCCACTTATTGTCGATTGATTTTACAGTGATATCTGCACTACTCATCGACTAATAAACACCAGATTATCCTTGTTAAGTACACAACATTGATTGGTTTAAATTGTGTGCAATGCTTTTGTATTTTTCCCCTTCGATTCGGAGAAACAAATATTTTTTCGGAGTAAAGGATGGCAGAAGACACTACACTACCCAGAATCCCCAGCTATCGTTTGGACTACACCATGTGCTCTGTTTGACGTCACGTGATCTTCAAAATTCTCCCTGCAGAAAAAAAAAACATGGCCGAACTTCGTTTTATTCTCGGTGGAAAATGCCTATTTTAAAGTTAGTTTGGCCATTAAAATGCGTTTTGATGTCATTTGATGCGAGAAATATGAGTTGTTATTTCAGATTATGTGTGCAGTGGATGTACATGATCTTTAGTTTGCTAGTTATTACGAAGATTACTTCAGGAAATTGCGTCCATAACGTTTTCATTGTTACCAAGGTAGTTGCTAGGGACGCTGCTATCGATATTATTTCTGTTATGTTGTGTAACTGTTTAATGGTGTTATCTTTATTGCTACCCCCTTCCCCGTCAATGTATAGTGTTGGTCCACAGCGCAAACATATTAGTTTAACAAAATCCGCATCTAAAGATAGCCTACGTTATTTTCCCCTGTGCAATTCCAGTCTCACATCTCAGAGCACATCGTCATTAACAAATACCGGAAACAGACCGAAAACATTTTTAAAAAAAAATAAAAAATACTTTATTCCGAATGTGCTTGCTTTTCTCTTTGAAAGTCATCACATACCGGCATTGTAATACACGGTTCGGCTGCATTAAATATTACATATCTGCCGTAGTTATGTATTTATAGAGCCCTGATGAGAAGACTTCAAGACAAACATGAGGAACTGAAAACGTGACGTGGATCATAAATATATCAGCCATTAAACAACATCTTACATTTCTTTTCACACAATACGTCTCCTTGCAGTATCAACACTAATTCGGCTGACTTTTATATTTGATCCAATTGGTAGATAGGCGGTGGACCCGTTCAAATCCAGTTTTGGACAGTCTGCCGTGGTTCCATCCCATTTCAAGTGCTGTTCGAGGCTCGGCGTAACCCTCCGAGCACACTCTCCAATCACAGAGCTTGAGGACTATCACAGGGTTTGTCAAACAGAGCACATGGTGTAGTCCAAATGATAGCTGGGGATTCTGGGTAGTGTAGTGTCTTCTGCCATCCTTTACTCCGAAAAAATATTTGTTTCTCCGAATCGAAGGGGAAAAATACAAAAGCATTGCACACAATTTAAACCAATCAATGTTGTGTAATTAACAAGGATAATCTGGTGTTTTTTAGTTGATGAGTAGTGCAGATATCACTGTAAAATCAATCGACAGTAAGGGGAATACTTACTTCCGGGTGTACAATTCTCCGTTATCCAATGAGAATGGGCGTCCATTCTCATTGCCTTTAAGGGCAGTCGACACAAACGAATGCCGTGCTTGCATGAGCGTCCATAGAAGCATATGGACATCCCGGAAAGCTGAAAATTGACGCTAAGGGCCCCCCCCCCTTGCGTTGAAAATGGACGCTAAGGGCCCCCCTTGCGTTGGAAAAAGCCGACACAGGGGACTTGACATAACGTCAACATAGGCCGACCTGGGAGTGAGGATGTGTTGGCTTTATACATAGAAAGGCTCTAATGCCACTCTTCCATGCTCAAGTAGATATGAGCAATGTCAGAAATACTGTGACAGCAAAGGATGAATAACAGGTCAAATACAAACGCTGGCTGAAGTTTTCACTCAATTATGTAAGCGGTGAATTGCCTTTTCCATTTCACTGGATACATATTCAAAGGTCCAAGACAACAAATTGACTGGTTCTACTGAGTTGCCGTTCTCAAACTTTCACGCGTCATCCTATCGTTGCACACATGCACACACAACAGACACACACAAACAGTTACAGCTAGACTATCACACTTAGTCCACAAAGTCTCTGTGCACTCATGCCAGCCCTGTACTCACTATCTATAAATAAAATCAGCCCTTGTGCCTTTCGGCCCCGCGGGGAATAAGAAAACAGTCTGCAACTCACAGGAGCTGGTACAAGCAGCGAGAACCACACTTCACTGAAAACATCGGCCCCAACTGAAAAACAGACATGTACAACAATGGAAAATCAATAAAGTTGCCTTGGTAGGGCATTCAAGAAGGATAACAACCAAGGGGAGCTGAAAACAATAAAGGCTATTCGAAAAAGAAAGTCACAACAAGATTAGCAACAACAAACCTGGTCAAGGGGAAAATGCAGACTTGGCGTGCCTAACAAGTTATCAAGCTTACTCATCAGCGTCCACACGGCGGCGTGCGTTGAAGCTTGCCGGCGGGCGTGTCTGAAGCTCGACCAACAACCAATCACATGAATCTCTAATACTGTACTGGAATATGATTTGATTGGCTGACGAAGTGAGCAACGCCAGCAACGCGACGCTCCCACAATGCAGTTCGGCAAAGTGTGACGTCATTGCTTTTAAATTGTTCTGTGTGACACGATACAAAGGGGAAAATCGTGTTGGTAAACACGAATCAATAGATTTCGTGACTATAACACGAAATGCCGTGAGACTGGGTTGCTCAGGTACTCTCAGGTGCTAAAACATCTGAATTTGCACTGCTATTTTCAACCACTTCTAACTTTTTCTAATCAAATTCTCTTGTATCAGCTACTTTGTCTATGAAAGCTGATATAACACTGGCTGTGACTCAGTCTGGCTCGAGCCCAAAGGTAATAACACTTGGGTGGCATTTACTGTAGGGACAGCCACTACCACTTAGAGTTATTGTTCATTTTAAAAGAAAACATTTGATTTATTGAACCTGCCTTCTGGAATCGCAAAGCCACTGTTTCGTGATAATTTAAGAGGCGCAGTGCATTTTCAAATGAAAGTTAATCATGAGACATAAACTATTGAGATTCTAAATGTCCTTTTTGTAGGCCTATCTGAATACAAACATCACGCTGTCACATCATTTACACTATTTTGGGACTTGTACTGCCGGGCTAATTACTGTACATACAGTACAGGTTTTTAACTTCAGGAGGACTTGGAAATATCCCACAAAGAGCTTATTTCAGGCAGATTTCTGGATGTTGGCTTTTCTCTGCAACAAACAACCTATTTGGCATACCGAGTCCCAGGTTTAGCCAACACAGATGCAGGTCACTCCGAGAGTGCAGAGATTTTTAGCATCTGCAAGGAAACATGTTGAACAAAAGAATGCTTAACAAAACGTGTGTCTGTTTTCTGCAGTTTGGAGAGTTTTGGATGATGTTACATTTATTAAATTGTGTTTACAAATGAATGTACAAAAAAATGTAATAATCATATCCTTTCTTCAATACTTAGGAAACCCTCTCCCTGTCTCTCTGCTGCACCTGTGCCCTTCAGCTGTGGCTATTGTACTGCAGTGGAGAGCAGCTGTGGCTTTGCAAGCAGGGCATGATGAAAGGCTGTTTCTTTTTTCTTCTTCTACTCAATTACAGCCCACCTAGGCCTCTGGTAGCCGACCAAGGCACCCCACAGCGCACCAGTCGCCAGTCCAAACCCTGAACAAACGCGCCATCCAAAAACTGTTGGAAGATATCGAGATCCATCTGCATCACCAACACAGTTCTGGACGTTTGCAGCCTCATAAAGAATCTGGAGTATGATAAGGAACAACTCGTGACAGAACAAAGTATGACTAATGGATTTTTGACAAGCTGTTATCTTCATGCATAGCTTTAATGCATCAGTGGCAGTCTATTCTAACATTGGGGAGTATGGAGTTGAGCTGCTCCGTGATAGAAAAGCAGGACTAAGCGCAGGGTTGGTGATGACACTACTGTTCATCTGGATAGTGTTTAATGGAGTATTTGGCTCCGGTGTTACAGAAGTCATTACCCACAATTATGTTTTGTATATAGTGAAATGATAAAAAGGAGCATTAATCAAAGTGTTAAAATTGTGCTGGTCAAAATTCAGGGAGCTAAGTAGAGATTGTTAAGGTCAATCTATTTTCAAATGTTCTTGCCAGATTGCGAGATTGACTGCTCCCCCTGTTTTGCATATTTATCAAGTGGCATCATGAAGGAATCTAATGCTTTTTTTGCAGGTGCTGTTTCTTAAAAATGAAATTAATGATAACAGGTTCTGGCAGGATTGGTACTGGGTGGTCCAATGCTGCCTGAGTGGAGAGGCATGTGTTTTTAAGATAAGGATTTACCAGGCACAAACAACACTGGATGGAAAGCAGAGAAAATATTATCCCAAAAATCACATCACAAGTCTGATCCCTTTCTGCCATGTTCATACAGGCATGCGTAATGGATGCCAACAATAAACTGCCTCATGCTGGGTGAGCTAAGTCGTAATCATCATCCATTTTCAGGCACATATCTGAGTTTATCCTAAATCAACAGAAATAAAATATACCAGACCAATTTTATGGCTTGGCAATTTCATGGACAGCATCATTTTTACAAAAATAGAATAGAATCTGTTGTTGATTTGCCTTTGGTAAACATTACAAATTAGATCCGCTATGAATACAATGCAGTAGTCTCCAACCATTTCATTTCACACTGAAATGAAAATAGACATTGCTTTGACTGGTGAGATGAACCCTTGACATGTAATTGTCCCTATAATTGAGTCTCAGTTTGAGTTTCTGTGCAAGGAACACATTTTATTCAGCATCTTAAAATAAAAGTCAGAACATGATGGATGTTCTTTATGAAATCTGCAATTTCTTTCTACTGTATGATTCCAGCATGTAATTATCCCTTATATAACTTTCTCATTATAACAAAGGTTATTATTAGTTATATCTTTCGGGTTGTATAACACAAAGATAATAAATGAATTAAAAAAATCTAAATTGCACACATTATAATTGCAACTTAGGCTGCCAAATGACTTAAAAGAATGGAGCAAATAACACCAGGTCTTTGGGTTTAAATAACAATTCTGCATTGACTGCCTTTACCCGTTCCCCTGTATTCTCTCTTTTCCTGGATTTGGTGCATTAGTGAAATGAAATATTGAGTGCCCCTGTCAGATTAAAGGATTGAAGGTATCCCATTCTATTATTTGTTGACTGTAACTGTTAAATCTAATCGCCTTGTCTTCCTGAGAAATAGATTAAATTGAAGTGTGGGAGCTATTTTTACTGAAAGTGAAAGACACTCATCAAGATTTGGCTTTTACATTTCATAAGAGTATAAATATGAAATATTTACAGAGAGCGTTCTGCAGCCTATGTATTGTGTGTGTTTATGCGTGTGTGAGGGTTTGTGTGCATCTGTTTGTGTTTGCGCACATGCAAATGGGAGAATGAAAGAGTTAAGTCTTTCATGCTTTTGCAGCTTTGATTATTGCTTTCCAGTGTCGGATTAATATTCAACATTCTGGTCTCAGAGGACTGTGCAAGTCAGCATCAATTTATATAATCTGAATACCTATAACTGTGTAGGCTAATTGGCAGTCCTTTATACATCAACTATACATTTCTCAGAGACCGAACTGCTCATTTTCTAGTTCTGATTTTTTGTTTTGCTCAAAGACCAACATGAAGCAACACCATTTAAATGTTCATTATATTCAATATTCAGCAGCTCTCATTAAGAATCATCAAGGAAATAGGTGGTTGCAGTAATGGTGTTTAGCTTGAAGAAATTTGAACGATACGAAAAGATCCCGATAGGATGTTTCCACTTATTCCTTGCACCCAAAGCAGGACTGGTGAGGGGGGATAGAGTTATCAAACCTTTAGTGATACATGCTCCCTTTCAACACCATAACGCAGAGACTGCTGTTGCTACGGCAGCAAGCTGGAACCAAAGTGGTTTCCATTGACGATTCCCCAGGGACTTTCAGTGGTTTCGCTTCTCTGATGTTTCTCCTGTCATCATCACCAGAGACACCAGCACTGCTGCCCTTTAGCACGCTAGCAAAAGCACGCGCAGATGCAACAGCCTTGAAAAGAATCACGCCTGTGCACTTGCGGGAGTGTGGAAGCCAACACACACTTATGCACTGGAGGCTTGCAAATGCACATGCACATAAGACAGTCACCTCTGGGAATAATGGTCATGAAAGAGACACTGTGGAACTGGATCTGTTGGTGTTTCACAGCAGCTTTGATGTTCAATTGAGGGGGGGAAAGGGAAAGCAGAGCATGTGACATCTTTATACTAGATGGTAACGCCTTGAGCAATGTCAAGAAGAAGCCTTTATATCTTGGGATGCTCCACACATTCTGGTTGTGTGTTTTGTTTTTCACAGCCAATCATGATGTGCCAAATTCAGAGTGAAGTTGCTGCTCTTACTAACAGTTTTGGATGTAAGCTGTGCAAATATAGAGCAGCATCCAGCGAGTTATAATCCCACAATAATTCTGACTTAATCTTTCCATGCACACAATTTCATTACTTCCCTAAGTACAGTTCCCGAGGATATTCTCCTGAAGTAATCACAGCCAAAGTCATCTGATATCCAGGAGGGGCGGCTGCCAATTTCACCTTTTCTTCAGGGACGTCCATAAGGAGGCGTATGAGTGTGGATCAAAAATGACTGCGCAGCTTCTCTGCTATGGTTACTACTTATAAAGGCTTTTCCTCCTGTAAAGATAGGGCATTGTTCTCACGTGTTCGTGCTCAAGCCAACCGCTCACATTTCAAATCCAATAATGATACTTATCACGTGCTAGTAACCACCCTGGATCAATTAAAACCCAATTAACGGAAGTTATATGGAACATTATCCAACTGCACTATTGTCCAAATCCTGCTGGGATCATTATTAATAATTTCACAGAGCCTGGAGACAATATTAAGTCCATACATTCACAGACACAGCAATAGATCACTGTGTATAGCCTGCAGGCTTTAATCAATCCCTGCAACCCAGTTCAGTCTGTTCGGTAGGTGAATGTGCACATCAATCAATCCCCGCCCCTCTGCTCTAATTGCTTAATTCTCTTGTTTGTCAAATCTCCCGGGACACGTCTGGAAAGGAAACACATCTGAGGGCAGTATTAAGGGCAGTATGATGGAATAGGTCTTTAATGTTCCTGCTGTGCAACATAATTTGCCTGGTTAATAAAGGAAACCATCTGCTGTAGGCCTACTATGTGAAGAGTATAGCCTATATAGAGTCTAGTTTGTGTTTTCCGTTTGGATTTAGATGTTTCCAGGTAAAGCTATCGTGGAAGCTCTTGACAAAAATATCAGTTGAGACATCCTGAATTTTGAGGAGGGGATCAGAAAAGTGAAACATCAAGTCTGTGTTTGGCGTTATGAGCAAATATATTAAATTCACATAAAATATACAATGTATTTTTGAGCTATTTGTTAAAAAAACAAGCACAAAATAGAACGAAATTGAAAGGACATTTTTCAAATAATTATATAAATAACACTGTAAACAAAATACAATGTGCAGTTTCACATTCATAGTCCACTATATTCCATAAATGTGTATCTTATTATAACAGTGATTATTTTTGAATTGTTTCCAATATTTAAACATTTTTTCTAAAGTGTGTGTTTGTTGCCATATCCTAAAAACAGCCCCAAGTTTGTATCACCCGGGCGAGAAAGTGTGCCCTAACTATTATCACTGTTTCCAAATGACCGTGCGTGTTTGCCCATCAGCGCATCGTATACCGCATTACCGCGCATCTCTCAATCAACACGGAGGACTTACGTCTCTGAAGCGATTCCAGTGCTTGATCTTGCGGCTGTACTGTGAAATGGTGGACAGCCACTGCTCGTCTTCCATGAAATTCCCCGTTTTTTCCGCCTCTTTGCCGCTCTTCACCTCGGTCTGCATGGTAGACCCAGCGAACATCACCAGCGGGACGAGAAGGCACACCATATCCGTAATTTCCACCATGGTATAGCGGACAAAAACACCTCGCACACACCGGCTGTCGGCTTTCCTCTTCTGGGAGGGGGAGGATGCTGAGGCTGGATTGAAACTACCAGCTGATTAGCCTATAGGATGCTCCTTCTGCTGAGGGAGGGAGAGAGGGAAGAGAGAGATTTGATAATAGTATGCAGGGTAAGTCCTCGTACTGTGTGACGCTTTGGGTATGTTTACATGTTTGCACTGAAGGTGGTGTTTACTGTGTTTACATGCTGCACTTCCAAAGTATGCTCTGCAGCCTCACACATGGTGCACCGTTTGGTATGTAGGGCAGTCTAAATAAAGGGCTGCAATTAAGGGCTATTTCCGTTTTCTCAATTATTTGATCAATCAATAAAATGTCAATAAATGTCAATAAATAAATGTCAATAAAATGTCAGGAAGGAAATTCCGAAATTCATCACAGTTTCTCAAGTTGTAGATGGAGCTCAGTTGTCATGGAGACAGATCTATTGCCAAGGCTGCTTGATTAATCTTTAGCAATTGAATGATTGAGTGTTAATCAAAATATGCTGAATCAATTAGGAAAACTTGCTTTTAAGTTTGATAGTAAAGTTTGCAAATATCAAACATAAAACATAAAAGTCAATCAGTGACATTGCTGACATCTATCAGAGCTGCAAATCTGATTTCATTTCAGTTATTTTATAAATCTAAACATAAACATTAGGTAAATGCTTACAGCATGAATGAAAAGTGCCCAAGCTAACATAGCATGAGCAAAGACAAAACAAATGTTTTCTTTCTGTCTATGACTTTTTTTTCCGTAGATTGTAATATAATATAAAAAGCTTTGTGTTTAATGTGTAAAATGTATCAGACCAGTTGAAAATCCTTGTTTTATGAATGGCCTCTGAAATACACCTTAGTTCCAATCAACCATTTTAGATTTGTGATGGCAGAAAAGGTGCAACTCCATAACGCTGGCGCTGCTCCATTTGATGGTCCCAGAAAGCCGTGGCAGTGAGCCGGTGTACATGCTAACAGAGCGCTGGAACTGGAACACCTAAATGCAATGCAACCATAATTAATGTTGTTAATGAGGTTACACGTGTGCTATTCCTGCCATCACATGCTATGAAAAAGGCCTGCATTATCATCAATGAGCTGAACCAACATGTCTTTGACACATCTGAATTTGAACATTGAATGGCTCACATATTCATTATCAGGGCTTTTGTTTCTGACTGTGAACCTATGGTTTTGAATAAACTAAATTGATTGTGAAAAAAGCTTAAGAATGGTTACATGCCCTGTCGGCCCCAAGAGAGATGAACTGGATCACAGCTTGTAATTGAAAAGCTGTATTAACTGATGCCATCTTTATTTTGCCCTGATAAAAAGACATGCACGAGACAGGGCATCCGCGTAATCAAATTTACAAGCAAAGATAAAGAAAGAGGAAGTTGTTTAAAAGAAACACAGTGCAGACATTTGGATGTGATCAAATCAGTGTCCTAGAGCAACAAAGCATGCTAACTCAAGTATATTTGAACCATACTGCAAGTGTGATGCTACCTTTTGTAGGCTTAACACTTAGATTGGTACAAATTATTTATGTGCGCAAACAACAAATCTGCATAATGCAGTTGGTTTGAACTGGGCTGTGCTCACAGTGTGCTCTCAGCTACAAACCATAATATGTGTACTGATACAGATGCATTTTAAAGTAGTGCTCTGCAGCAGCTGCAATCAGCCCGCTTCATTCACAGGGACATTAATCCAACTAAGAGCATTGAGTCAAATTAAGCAAAATGGCATTGTGATTAACGTTATGCATCTTTAAGGCACATAGGTGAAAGCCCACACTGCTGCATTGGGAATCAGGCATAGGCACGGTCATGAACCCAGTGACAGATATGATGTGACAGTCACAGTGCAGAGATTCAGAGAGAGAAGGGCAGAACATGGCAAGCTAACAATGTGCATCTTATTTATTGGAGCAAGTTAAAGAAAAGATGGCTGAGTAATCCTAGAGTCACAGAGCCATAGGGGGTTTCAGGTAATCCCTTTATAAAAGCCAGGGAAAATATCTCCCTGTCAGTCATGTGAGCATAGTTCCCTAAGGTCTAATGCTTTATGGAGCAAAGGGAAAGAATGTAACTGATGGCAGGAAATTGTAAGATCAGGTCATACTCAATGACAAAAGACTCATTACGAACAGGATCCTCACATGCAGAGGATAATGCTTGGTATTCATGGTCCACTAATGAAGTCTATGTCAACATTAGTGTAGCGGCCAAAATCCTATAGAACTAAAACAGATAGTTAACTTAACAGCCACTGAGGCACTAGTTAGCGGATCTTACGCAGGGCAATGATCCAGGTCCAGACAAGATTCTCCGTTGTGCATTTTATTCCTATAACAAAATACAATGAACAGGTTTCCTATATCTCTTTCCTTAAGCCTTTCCTATGGCTTTCCCTTGTGTAAACACCCTGGTAAAAAACCGTTTGCCTACTAGTGCTCTGGCTCCCACTTCCACCTGTCCCCAATATATACAATTACACCAGGTGCTCTAATCACCCAGTGCCCAAAACATGCCTTCAAAATAAAAGCATAGAAACTACTTTAACTTATGACGCTAACTAAGAATACATATAAATAAATAATAATAAACACTATAAACAGCAAGAAAATAAATGTTAAACTATTAAATAATATAAAGATATATATATATATATATATATATAGCTCCAACAATTAGACTACAAAGACACTGCTTCAATTAAAAAGTGGTAAATTATGCTTCGTGTTTTTTTTTTAAAGCATCCCATATTGGGAAAAAGACATTGCACAGTACAAGTCATATGTTGAACAAGGTCTGCATGCCAATTCAACGTAGACCTTTAGATTTAGATTTGCTACCTTCGGAAATATTTTCTATTTTGCAGGTATGTTCGTTAAGCTTTTTGTTTCAATTTGAAAGTAAACATTTATTTTCTGTGTGTTCTTGCATCAGCAGCTTACATCTTGGGTTGCCAATGTCAGGATGAAGTTTTTTTTCCCAATACTTTGATTTATGATCAATTCTCCCTGCATGCCTAATAAAATTCCCATCAGCCCAATGTGTAGTGCTAACAATCTAAATGTAGGATGCTCAGCAAATGTGCCAAAGTGGATAGTGAAGAGTTTAATTAATTGAATAGAGAGTAGCCAATCATTTGAGTTAGAATTAAAAGCATTGGAGCAACAGTTTGGCATTATTATTATATTTGTTATATTGAGTTGTTAGTAAGCTTTTGGCAGATTTTGTTGGACAGATCGATGGCAGCTTTTTAAAAACGCGGTTACCACTCTTTTAGGCGCAGCTAAGCTAACTGACTGCTAGCGCTAACTTCATATAATAATAATAATAAATTATATTTCTATAGCGCTTTTCTTGAACCCAAAGACGCTTATTATATATATACTTATATATAATATTATGGGGGGTCCCTCTCTCTATCACTATCAGAATAAGCAAAAAATACCCAAAACAGCTGCAGTTTAAAGCTTGATGCAGTTGTATCACATAACTTGGTATTTCCTTTAAGGTTAAAGAGTTATAATGAGTTTTTAATAATAGTATGTTTTGTATTAGATGGTATACATGCAAGTTATCCATAATACTTCAAGATTGAAAAAGCAGTGACAACAGCCTTACAAGTCTTGTTTAATTCAAAACCAAACCATTGGCAGCACCGCTAAATAATGCACAGGGTTCTAAAATGAGAGATAGCTTCACTCAGGGACAAGCCACGGTAAGAGTACTTATAAATAATGATTGGATATATCTTATTTGTCTGATGTCATATGGTTCATCATGTATGCATTGTCTTTCTCACTCCTGCAACCATCACTTAGAAATGCAGCTTTTGTGTTCACATTCAACCAATATCAATCATAAGACATGACAAACTGTTCAGGGACCTTTTGTTGTTTTATGTGAACTTAGTAGTCAGTGAAAGGAAACATGGAACACATTTTCTAGGGTAGATTGTTGCAGTTGGCAACAACAATAAAAACACCTGATTTATAAAAAGGACAGAATGTTAATCTGAAATGAAAAGACATCTTGATATGACACATAAGACAAGGTGTTGCACTGTATTGTTTTTGTATTGGCTATTTTGAAGTCAACCAAATATTGATCTGAGTTTCTGATGCAATTCTCTTATCTCGGTATAACTTGGAAGCATTATTTTTTATGTAAATGCAAGAACAGAGTTGTATACTCTGAGTTTAAGGGTTTCCAGATGACACTGGGCTCAGAAACACTGCATTAAGAGACTACATGCTGTAATACCTATTACTGAAAGATTTCTTTCTTTTTTTCCTTACAATAATGTTGACAAAGTGACATAAATAAGCATGAGGAAACCAGAACTATTGAACTGTGGCTTGAGCAAAACATTTCAGATATACCCTGACTACAAAAGCATGCAGTTGCTATAGCTACAGTCTGGCAAACACAATCAAGGATCACTTTTACCCCCTCCTGAATTAATTAACACTACGAGCATATTCTAAAAAGTCTGGAGACAAATATTGTATCTGAGCTAAATCAGCTGTAATGTTATGCATTCTCCATTTAAATGGCTCATAAATGCTCAAGTTTCTTTCCCAACAATTACTGAAACAAATGGTTATTTGAAGACTAAAATATAATGGTGTTCCTTTGTGATTCACTGAAATTCACCTTCAAATTGTTAGAGAGAAAATCCATTCTTGAGAATGCATTTGGTAGTAGATATATTATACATGAATACATAGCCTGAGGCTGGCTAGCCTAACTGCTCTCTCAGGCATGTTTGGACTGTAAAACACAACGTCAGTCACGCTTTATTTCCTCTTATCCATTTGACCTCCCAAATAATGGTCATCCCCAACAGTGTAGGAGCTTAAGCTTTCTTATAGGGACAGTTCAGAGAAGCAGAGAAAGACAGTTTCGACCAAGAATGCATGTCAAATGTTGTATTTTCATAGCCACATTTGCTCAAAACAAAAGGTGCAATCAGGCACACACACACACACACACACACACACACACACACACACACACACACACACACACACACACACACACACACACACACACACACACACACACACACACACACACACACACACACACACACACACACACACACACACACACACACACACACACACACACACACACACACACACACACACACACACACACACACACACACACACGTTGAAGCCTGCTTCTTCAGTGTCTGTCATGTACAGGCGTTGCTGTGGCGCCACCTACTGCATCTGCATTGTATTACATCAGTTATACAGTTTGACTCACCAAAAGTGTTTCAACAAAGGCCTACCAATCCGTGTTTCTCCGGACCATTTGTTTTTCTTTATTAAACAAGTAAACGGAAGAGCGCCTGAGAGGCGTTTTTGCTTTTTAGCTTACTAAATTGTCAAATGGACGGTGCGGGCGAAACTCACGGAAGTGATTTCAAAACAAAAGCAATCGTTTGCTAAAATACACTGAAGCAATGAGGTATCAGCTCGCGCCTTCAGCTCTCTACCCTGCCTGGTAACATTTTGCTGTCCCTTTGATTAGTCACGGATTACACGGACACGGATTCCTACCGAATGTAGATTCACACATACAACTAATCTAAAATAACGTTAAGCTAAATGCTTGTCTTATTCTTTAATTTATACTAATCAGTTTCACTTTGATCAAATGGTTCTATAGTCAGTCAAAGAGTTTTTGGTGAATTGCAATAACATTAAATGGGAGTTTGGCTGAGTTTTACTGTGTAGAAAGCCTCACTTATTTGAATAAGTTATGTTGCATGTGAACAGCACAACATAGTAGGCCTTTGTGTGTCTATCAAGCTGGAAACACACACACACAAAACAGCTTTAGGAGTCCACAGGAGACTAGGCCACAATGGATTAAAACAATCAAAAAATCTAAAAGACATGACAACTGATGGTGATCATGTTAACTTTGATCCTGACAAGGGTGGGGAGGCTCCATGTGTGTGTGTGTGTGTGTGTGTGTGTGTGTGTGTGTGTGTGTGTGTGTGTGTGTGTGTGTGTGTGTGTGTGTGTGTGTGTGTGTGTGAAACCAGGAGCCAGAATAATTGATTATATTGTTAATCTTTGGTTACTTTCAATGTCTATAATAAGAACACTTTTGGAAATAAGCTTATAAAAGAAACTGAAGCACAATTTAACAAAAGTATTGAGTGTAGCTATACTTCAACAATCTCTGTCAAGAAAATGTAATTTATCCTCTTTTGAAGGGAGAGAAGCTATTATATACTACACTGCTAAATTCACAGTAAATGAAACTAACATCTAGAGTTTTAGTCATGATCATCAACATGGGCTTTGGGAAAACACAAACTATGCATTGGTAATAATTTAACTTTTTTTGATTCCACAAAATCCATGTCAGCTGTCACGTTTCCGACCAGAAACGCGTATCGCACATAGGCCTAGACCTCCGAGCAGGGTAGTCCCTCCCTACAGGCCGATCATGCAGATCCCCCCCACCCCCCGTCGACGCTCGCGAAACAGAGGGCCCCATAACTTTGCGTGGGGCCTCAAATTGGCCGGCCCTGCCTCCTATAGGCCTACGTGCGTGCGATACGTGTCAGTGCAGCTGCCGTAGGCAAGAATGGATCTTTTCACAGCTCTTTCATCATATCTGTTTTTTGTCCAAAAACTAAGGGGTGTGTCTTCTCATTGTTTCATGACACTCTGAAAACATGCGATGTCGAATTGATTGTTGAATGTCATATTTCGACAGTGAAATAATATTAGAAAAACAAAAAGCTATGAAGTTTGGTTGGGGGTCGGTCGCCTACAGGGTCAGCCCTTGACTCATCAAAGCGACAACAACATGTTACCAGGCAGGGGGTAGAGAGCTGAAGGCGCGAGCTGATACCTAATTGGTTAAGAAATAAAGAGGGCGGAGCCGGAGACTCCCGGCTTGGGTATTTAAAGCTTTGTTCCATTGTTGCGAGTGTGTTTTCCAGCTGATTCTCTCAGTAGGCAGGTCCCACCGGAGGAGGATACCACTGCACTTTTTTTGTTGTAAAGATGTCTTTTTCTTGCAATCATTCCCTGGACGGCAGCTTTCCTCCGTCCCCAACGGAGAACAGGGCTTCAAAGCGGCTGTCCTGGGGCAGCCTGCTGCAGAGGCTGACTGAGCTGAAGGGGATCAGTCACAGGGTCCCAGCAGATCATGGCAGCAGGAGTGAAACTGGTGAGTGCTGCGGCCTTTTGTCTTTGCAGGGTCCATTGTGTTTTGTTTGGTTTATAACCAAGGTGTATTTAAATGTTAGTTGACTTGTTAAAGAGAGAGCTTGAACTGACAAAGAACAAAAGGGTTAAAGAAAACGGATGCTTTTCATGATTACCTATTTTTTTTGTTAGTCCTGCACATCTGTTTGCAACTCTTATATATCATATCATATCAATATACCAATTACTGTATATAGACTATTCTGCAGTTTCTATTTTCTGTTTCCATTATTATATGATTTACTTGTAGCCTACTATTTTATCTTTATTGTGTTGCACTGTTGAAGGAGCCTGTGACCTAAGATTTTCATTGTCCTAACTACACTGTAGCTATGCACATGACAATAAAAGCCTTGAGACCTTGAACTATGAGATAAGATTGTAACTTTAATTATCTTTATTTCAGGATCTGTGGCAGACTTGTCCCTGTCAGAATCGGAAAGCAGTTTATTCTGTTACCCCCTGGAGGAGACGCTGGCTACTGAGGTTGTAGCAACAATAGCACAAAGTCTCAACAAAGCTTCACGCATCCTGGGCTACTCCAAACTGATCCTTCCAAACTGTCTACTGCTCAATATCAGCCAAGAGCTGCTGCACCTGGCTGTGAGCGAACCCTGCGGGCTCAGGGGAGCGCTCATCGACCTGTGTGTGGACAGGGGGGACCCGGGCACAATATGCACCCTGGACCAAATAGCAGTGGATACCACCCTGGTTTCCACCTTCCAAGTGACCCTTGTCCTGAGGCTGGAGTCCAGTGGATTGTGGCCAAAGGTTCAGAAGCTCTTCAAGGGAAACAGGTCACTACAGACATCTGTAAGGCACCAACGCTCTCTGAGGCTTAGTTCGAGTTTTAGGGCGATAAAGAGGAAACTGTATTGTTCAGGGGAGCTGCTGATTGAAGAGTGCTGCTGACTCAGCATTAATAGCTGAATTGAATTAATGTGCACTGCAAAAGGATATTGGGTTAACCATTGCCTTTCTTAAAGGCATTATATGGCTCCAAATGGCACTAACAAGGACTGCACTCAATTAGCATCAAACTGTCTTTGTATGTGTATATCAAACTTTCCCAGGACCCAACTTATGTCTCATGGCAGCTACTCACCTGATTGCAGGTGACTCAACAGTGAAGACTCATGTTGGAACATGGATCAACTACTTTCCTTTGATTGTAAAGTCACAGCCGCGAGGGAATGACCTATGTATTTGATAGTCAAATATTACCTGAAATGTGCATTTGTTTTTATAACAACTTAAGAACATACAAAATAAATAATTTTCTATGATATCTGGTAAGCTATCGATGACTCCTCATAAAGCGTGTGTTTGGAGCTGACCATTTGACCTTTCATCTCCCACCATCAACAGGTCAAAAGCTGTCCAATACTCATTAACAAATAACTGCAAAACTAGTCACATTCAAATCTACTTTGTGTTTCATGCTTATTAGCACATGCTAGCAAGCTAACGCACTGTACTTAAAGGTCTCATGACATGGCCATTTCCACTGATCATAATTCCATTGTTGAGGTCTACTAGAATAGATTTATATTGTGCAATTTTCCAAACTCACATTGGTTTCTCATACAGCATCTCTGTAAACTGTGTATTCACTGAATTTCACTCTCTGCCTTTAACGCCTCGTTGTAGCTCCAATAGCTCCAGCCCCCACCCTCCCTGTGAGCACAGTGTGCTCTGATTGGGCGGGACGTTGTGAATCGCGCTGAGCTCCGTGGAGGTGTGGTTTCCTTGTTTAGCGATACACATCGAAACACAGCCAAACTCATCCTGAGCACACACAAAGTCACAGCCAAAGTAAAAACATGGGCATAGATATGTCTCATAATTATTTGTGTGAACATAAAAATAATTTGTGTGTAAATATGTGATTTGGAAATGTAAAACACCATCCACAAATGCATTTAAAAGATTTGCAAACTCACAAATAAATGTGCAAGTATAAAACGGATCTGCAAATACGCTAAATATTTTCACAAATAAAAAAAAGATCTGTGAATATCTCTTTAACATTGACAACTTTCGATCAGGCATTTGTGAATCCATTTTGTATTTGCCGACCAAAAATGCGCTTGCGGGTCTCAAATCTCTGCTCGTGGATCTCACATTTCTGCTTGTGAATCGTCTTTTTACACACACGGAATTTTGAGACACTGGATCCTTCTCACTTCGGTTAAATTAAATCCTTGCGTCCCTCACTTGCGTCGTTTCCCTGCGTCTCTCCCACCAGGGAAGCATGGAAAGATGCAAGGAAACCACGAGAAGCAGGGAAATGAGTTTTAAGAGCAATGGGACGTCCTTTCCTCCGGAGCGTCACGTGAAGCGACGTCCGTTTGTGATGACGCTGCACAGCTGATCGTCTGACAGCAGCTCTGTCCCCGTTATTTCCACACACACCCCACCTCTGTTAGTACACATTTACTGACACAAACATTTGTATCATCTGTTGTAGACCCCAATAAATAAAATAAAATAAGAACTAATTCTCAAAAAAGATAAACGCCATTCTTAAAATGTATAAACGAACAATAGTTTGATTAATATTGATTAGAGTGCACAATAGAAATAAAATAATTGAGAGAAGAAAAAGAGATATGTTATCTATCAAAACCCAGTTAGATTAACATTCATTGGATTGCACACTTTGTTTGTTTGTTTGGATATGTAACAAATTCACATTTTAATAGCACTTAATGACTGACTGAATGGAAATGACAATAAATGAAAATGTAAAACGAAAAAAGCGATCATGAAAATGTTTCCAAAAAATGAATAAAATGATTTTTGACCACTTTGTTGTTCAGATATATCACATATTTGTAACTAAATGATACATGAATTGAAACAAAACACGGTATAAACTGAGGAGTGACTCCCGTGAGGTTCACGTGTTTTCTTCACTCCGCTGGGAAACTGCTCTCATGTCAAGAAGCATCAGATCAGTGCATGCACTGCCTCGTCCAATCAGTGAGCGATAAGGGGCTGGGCCCAGGACGAGTGTCTGAGGATTTCATCGGAGGATGGTCTGGTGGTTCCTCGGTTATAGCTCCTCCGTTATCGCTCCTCGGTCCTCCGGCAAAAATAAGGCCATTGGGACGCTACTCAAGATGGCGCAGACAAATCAACTTCCGGTGAGACCGAGACCGAGGAGCGAGGAAATGAAAAATAAGAGAAGTGAGAAGGGCCCATATTCTCCGCCGGTCTCGGCTAAAATCTACTCGTGTCACTCGGTGATTTTCGGAAACTACGTGATGGCCCGCTGATGACGACCAGCCCAGATAAAACTCTTTCTTCATTGTTTGTTGTGTATTCAGTCAAGCGGGTCAAAGTTACAAAGCACTTCACATTTTATTAATCGGCCTAATTTTACTTTACCAGTGCAGTAATAAAGTAATCTGTAGAAAAGCACCGTATTTAGGTCAGCCTTCATAGTAGGCTACATTAAATGTTATAATATTCATTGTGTCCTTTCTACTATATGCATATATTCCTGTCTATTGCTTTCATTTGTATTTAATGTTATTGTGTTTATACTTGTTTCCACACATTTCACAATTTGGGATGAATGAAGTATCTATATATGATATCCGTCTATCTATCTGTCTGTCTATCTATCTACCTATCCATCTATCTACCTGTCTATCTGTCTGTCTGCCTACCTACCTATACCGGCCTGCATGCCTACCTACTAGTTGTTTTGTTTGGAAAGGTTTTGTCATTGTATTGCTCTTTACTGGCACCTGCAGAGTACAGGACTTTACATTGTACTTACAATTTTACATTGTAACTTTGACCCGCTTGACTGAATACACAACAAACAATGAAGAAATAGTTTGATCTGGGCTGCTTCGCTGCTCCCCCCGGGACCCGAAAGTGGTATAGCCTGTACTTCAACGAAAGTGCTCGATATATGCTGTATTGAGCCAATAAACTAACACAAACTAACTGTATCACTATAACATGATGATGATGATAAAGAATGCATCTAACGTTCTGCTGTTCATTATTTAAAAAAACACAGCATTAAACAAACCATCATGCTCTTACTTTGAAATCATGCGGAAATGTCGTCATCAGCAGGCCATCACGTGGTTTCCGAAAATCAACGAGTGACAGGAGTAGATTTTAGCCGAGACCGGCGGAAAATATGTCTCAAAATTCCGTGTGTGTAAAAAGACGATTCACAAGCAGAAATGTGAGATCCACGAGCAGAGATTTGAGATCCGCAAGCGCATTTTTGGTCGGCAAAATACAAAATGGATTCACAAATGCCTGATCGAAAGTTGTCAATGTTAAAGAGATAATCACCGATCTTTTTTTTTATTTGTGAGAATATTTAGCGTATTTGCAGATCCGTTTTACACTTGCACATTTATTTGAGTTTGCAAATCTTTTAAATGCATTTGTGGATGGTGTTTTACATTTCCAAATCACATATTTACACACAAATTATTTTTATGTTCACACAAATTATGAGACATATTTATGCCCATATAAAACAATAAGTGTGGCTTGATATTGAGTAAGAAAAAGGTTGATAAACGCTGTGAGAATGGGTCTGCAGAGAGAATTTCGCCGCGATCCCAACTGTTTGTTATCAGCCTGCAGCCAGGGAGGACCAATCAGCGGGGGCTTAACGTAACGGCTCCACGGATTGGTCCATTGGGTAACGCATGACCGTATCGCGTCATAGTTCTGGGCGCGGCTACTGGCCATTCCTACGTCACAATACCCAGAAAGTAAACAATGGACAATGACGTATACTCAACGAGGCGTTTTGAGGAGGTATTTGTTCGCTAGGGTGTACTTTGAGGGTTTTTACTCTGCACACCGTTTACATGCATAAAAACCTTCATAACACACAAGGGGACGGGTAATAACCGGAAAAGCATGACATGGGACCTTTAAATATTGAACATGGTAAACATTACACCTACTTAGTATTAGAATGTTAGCATTGTCACTGTTAGCATGATAGCATGCTGCCATTAGCCAAGGCTTGTTTTAAGGGAAAAAGATGCTCAAGTCAATTATCGGACAAATTTAATTCAAATAAACTTTTATACAATATTAGCATGTTAATTTAATAAATATGGTTTACTTTTATTTGTGCAACAATTTCAATACTTATGATCCAACAGGCTACAAGCAAATCCACAAAATAACATTATAGTAAATGATATTAACTCCAATAAACCCTGCACTGTTAAAAGTAAAATGAATATTTACATTGGTTAAGAACTATAAAAATTACACACTTTCCTTGTGAGTGGCTCAGACATATGTCTATGAGAAGGCCATGAGGTTTCTCAAAATGTTTAAGGACAACAACAAAGACTGGGACAGAGAAAGCTAATCTTAGCCGCTTTGTTTATCGTTCAAATAGACAACTAGGCTCTTACTTTCCACCGTGACGCCCAGCGGACTCTCACCATCTTGAAGACACTAGAGTAAGAAAAATGTCAGCAGTCAACTCAAAGCTTCTCACAGTTCTACAGGAAGTCAATCTACACCAAGTTGCAGAGAGGTTCCCCGATGAGGTCTGCTGCCCACTGCATGTAAGGCATTTTTGATTCTCTTGGTTTGCTGCAGAAATATGCTCCAATTTCAGTAGGCTCAGACCGATTGCTTCTAATTAGATTCAAGTACCGAGAACCTGCAGAAAAAAAAGAATAAATGATAGTTATCCACATGGGAGGAACTGTTGGATTCCTATACACGCACAGATGACCTCTACACAGATCACTCATTAACACCAACACTTGTGCAAAGCTCAGTATCAAAGAACAGCCACAAGAAGAAATTGAATATACCGACAATTATGCATGTTTTAGCCAATGAACAACTATAATTTCAAACTTCTCATAGCTGTGCAACTTTTTTTAAATTATACTATATGTGTTGGATGCTTTCCTACATTGCAGGCAGCCTTGGCTTTTTGTTCAGGTCAGTATTTAAATCAACTAGCAGAGTCTTGTTAAAGATGGCTAATCACAGTGATCCATTAGTTGCTTTAATTGACGGCGTTTCTTTTTATTGCTCAAACGTCTGTCATCACTTGCTCTGACCTGTTTGAAAAACTGTTTTGGTCGGTGCTGCAAAGTGCTTGTGGGGACTCCCCGACATCCGAGACAACATAGCTGACATATATCAGGTATCAGTCCCTGCTTGGAACTGCTTTACTATGTGTCAAAAATAAAACTGCCTTAGGCGAGTAGTTTAATTATGGTGAGTGGTAACATCAATGTGGAAAGGTGGAAATCAATCCAGACACAGTAGTAAATGTACTGTAATGTAATGTCATTGTGGTGGTTGTGGCAACTTACCCATATGTGCACCCATGAGTGGTTTCTAGCCATCCAGTATAACCTGAATCTCAGATAGTCTGGAACAGCTTGGAGTCTCCATTTTCTGTGCCCTCTGGTACAACTCTGAATCTCCAAAGTAACGAGCGCGATACAGTAATCCTTCCTCTGAAAGAACAAGAGGAGAGTGTGTAAGTACGGTAGGTCTCTATCAACTATTCTTTAAATATCACATGTTAAGTAAATCCTTTGTTAACTTTAAAACACAGTGGCATTTAATGTCACAAAAGTTCAAAATCATGGTGCCACACTGTACAAATGCAGTACTGTTGAGTATCGGATCAGTATCAGACAAAAACATGTGCAGATTTATTTCATTATAAATTAAACATTTGTTGTGTGCAGCCCGACTTACTCTGCTGCTTCTCTTTCCAACAGTTGTTTCTGAGGTTGGAGATGTAGTCTTCTTCCACACTTTTCTCAACGTTCCTCAGATTTTTCCCAGAATATTCTTCGTTGAAGCGGTCTCCCACATAGAAAAGCACCTTCAGGTTCGATGTATGCCTTTTCTGAATATATCCAGCTGATCTGTTGTATAGAGGAGACATAATAACAGAGTGAGACGAATGGGACATTTCCCACAGCATCAGAAAGCTTTGAGTGGAAAAACACTTACGGGCTGTATCTAAGGCTATAGGGAGGCTGCGTGACCATCATCTGGCTGAGAGCAGAAACAACGATGAGGATTAGGATGGGCATCATCTGGACAAACAGAGCCAGACCTCCCTGTCAAGAGAGAGAAAAAAACCTTTAATAACTGTTTCGCAAACACAGTGCATCAGCTGGTTTCAAATTCAAGTGTAATTAAAGGATTAGAGACGGGACTTACATCTCTCTGCTGTTCTCCTTGTCTTTCTTGCCTATTCTGGTGTGCAAAGTGCATTCTTCCATTCCTGTAAACGTGTACGTTACCTGTAAAGAAATGAAAATAAAGATTGAAGTGCTACAACTGTTAGCCATATGAAATTGAGGCACAATAATATCTAAATATCCAATCACAGCAGCTGGGTTTCCTGATAATCATTACAAACTCAACAAAACAAAAAAGGGAAGTGTGACTGGGCTTACATGCAGAGTAACATTTTTACCAAGGTTGATCAAGGAAGCAATACATTATTTGGTTATAGGCTCCAAATAGTGCAGACAATACAATACACTCAAGTGCGAAGCATGTAGAAATGCTACTACTGAGCAGTCCACTACATGCATGCATCTGTGAAACACATTAAAAGGTGTTGCTGTATGCTCCTACAGTAAAATACTAATGGTAGATAATGGCACTATGACTAAGGTACTCTATTGTTAAATAAAGACTGACATGTTTCTTTTAAATCACAGCAGCTTCATCTGCTAAATCAACAGACAAAC
Organism: Gymnodraco acuticeps; assembly: GCF_902827175.1. Taxonomy (NCBI): domain Eukaryota; kingdom Metazoa; phylum Chordata; class Actinopteri; order Perciformes; family Bathydraconidae; genus Gymnodraco; species Gymnodraco acuticeps. The sequence continues at coordinate 1,886,173 of NW_022992130.1, read as the reverse complement.
ATTAAAGACCAGTAAGAAAGGATATATATATATATATATATATATATATACACACAACATAAGAATGCAATCACTAAAGATGGGATCTGTCTGTTCCTTTTTGTTGGCTTGTTGAAGAAGAAAGCAAAGGCAGGGCAAAAAATAAGGAGATTCACAAGGACAAACAGCCATATCCCATTGACTCAGAGAATGTGTGCTGATAAGGGCTGAGTAAAGTCAGCAGGCAAAACCATCAGCCTTTACCTTTAAGTCAACGCTTAGGGTTATGCAAAACACAGTTAAGGATAAGGCTTGCTCTCGAATGGGTTCCTGAGAAATGTTACTCCAAACATGAAAAACAGAGAAAAACCAAAGGCTCTCTCGCACTGCACAAGTACAACATCCGTGATTGACCCTCGATTCATTGTGGTTTGTTTTTAACTTGTGATGTGTCATTTTGTAAAGCACTTTGAGCTGTATGTGTTGTAGGAAAAGTGCTATAAAAATAAAGCTTTATTATTATTATTATCTGGCCTCTACTTACTTGATGGGAAGCCTCCACCAAAGAACATGTTGAAGAGGTCCTCAGGTGAGATGTCTGCTTCAAAATCACGATGTTGTCTCTGTCTGGTTGGGTTTGTTCTCTCTTCTCCATACTGGTCATACTGCTTTCGTTTGTCAGTGTTACTCAGCACGGCATAGGCATTGCCAATAGCTGCAAAAACACACAAAAAGGCCCCCACAAATGTGGACTTAAGTAAGCTCCCATTCGCATGTCTTCCATAGAACAGCACAGGAGATAACTTTTAAATTACCTTTAAATGCCTCTGTGGCTCCAGGTGCATGATTTTTATCTGGATGAAATTTCAGAGCCAGTTTTCTGTAAGCCTTTTTAAGATCCTCCTCAGAGGCGGCCTTTTCAACCCCCAGAATTTGGTAATAATCTTTACAGCTCTTAATCCTGCAGTACAGCAACAAAAACACCAACCAGAGAGATAGTTAGCAGATTGCAAGGGGAAAATGGAATCACACAAATATTAATAACACACAAACACTTTTCACATTATAAACAAAACATTTTAAACCATTTTGAATCGTGACATTCAATCAGTTATTTCAACATTATTTCTGAGGATGCTGATTGCTCTTTAAAAACACAAGACAACTGTAGACTTACATTGAATAGTCAGAAAAAAGAAAAAGAGCCATCATTCTGAATATAATAAGTGTAATCCGGCTTTAGTTGTTGCCCTTGATTTTTGCTCCTTTTAATATTCTTATGTCACTGGTGGGGCTTAAATGCAAAAATACTATAACAAATATTCCAATCAATCCATTCCTTGTCTGAAAAAATACTTTGGATTTAGTTTTTCATGTGACTGCCATAACATGTATTGTTGCTACTAAAGGCAGTACTTAATCAATACATTCGACTTTTTCAGTTGAGTGTCATGAACATAAGGGGCTCTAGCTACTTGTAAATCACACACTTTTAGTAATAGTTAGTTTCTGAAAACACACTACTACACCTAAATAAGCTTTTCTCTAAGACTAAAATGTCACACTATTGAATGATGTAAAGGAACTGAGTAAAACATGTCCTGATGTCTTAATTTGATCAGCTCTAGTGTGTGGTTTGTACATTTAAACTAAGACAAAAGAACAGATCCACATTGCACTGACTTTCTCACAGCCTCCAGCTGATCTGCAGTGTATGGTTTGGCCGACTCTGAGGCCCCCCGGGCGGAGACATCAGGCTCCTCTCCGTGGCTGCGTTGCCTCATAGTGGGCCCGTCTCCGTTCACAGGACTGCCATTCTCATCTGGGGGCTTTCCATTCTGGGCTAGCGACTCCAATAAGTCTGAAGAAAAAAAAGTGGGGCAATATTATGTAAGGATGACACCCGAGTCTCGTTCATAATCAGATATCCACATTAACAGGGCCTGGTGCCCACAGTGACTATTATCCACCCCATAAACACATTATGCATTACATTAATGCACATTTTAATACTGAAACCTGCACAACCCTTTGAACATGTTGCACATTTCTGCTCCATACTTCATATTTCTAAATGTGCACAGCTCTGCAGTTTCAATAGAGTATTTGTCATATTTTCTTTTACTGTACTCAGTTTCTTACATATTTATATGTTGTGTAAATATTGCCTTTATTTTTATATTGTTACAATAGTCTTTAAAATAGTACAATTGTTTGCTTCTTTTCTATCTGTGTCTTTGTATGCACCATTTAAACCAAAGCCAATTCCTATGTATGTGTAGACCTACTGATTCTGATCCTGATAATTCACTAGTACAGTTAGCTATCGGCTAGCACTGAAGCTGCTAACAAGGACAGCAATGATCTAATAGCCAGTGACAATAAGATCGTACACATCTAAGACAGTTAAGTAAACAAATATGTTACATGGATCGCGGGTAGGGTCCTTAAAAACTACAAATACCAATTGTGGGAGCAGCTGGTGTAACGATATGACGGTTATGCTAACGTTAGCTGGTTTCACAGCGAAGCGATGGCCCACTAACCGACACCAACCACCGCCGTAACAGACGCTTATTCGACGTACTTTTTGCCTGATTGGTCGGAAACAGACGCTGGGCCTTCTCTAGAAACTTCCTGGCTTTATCACGTTGGTTGTTGTTGACGGCATTTATGGCTATTTTTATGCACCGCTCCGCTTCGTCCTTGTTTGAGTCCATCGCGATGATCGCGACACAGCGGAAATGTTTACTTGCCCTGGGACGCACAGAAATGACGCCGAGACGTTATCTGGCTCGTAAATAGTACGTCATGGCAATTTGAAACCACCAGCATGCACTTCATTAACGTCGGGCAGTAGGCCTACGTCTTTAATCTGCAATATTTAAGGTCAGATGTTTCTTTTGTTTGCTATATTTAGCTTCACTGGCTGTGACCGTGTCACTAGCTGACAATTGAGGCACCCTACGACATTCACTTCTCTGAAAGTCAAAATGGCTCTCGCAGTTGCACAAACCAGGTCAGTCTTATTTATCAAACGCAAATATCTGCATGCTTTGAGGAAAACCTGCCTGTGGTTTTCAACGAATGACACGATTCTAGCTGATCAGAGGAAACCACCACCGAAAACACATTTGAGAAAAAGTCAAAAGAAGACTACTTTGACTGATCTGTCCTGGGAGGAAAGGCTGTCTGATGTGGTCACCCCTCTATGGAGGCTGAGTTATGATGAGCAACTTGAGCTCAAGCTAAAGCACCAGGAAAGGATCATGTCTCAGCTGTCTGGGTATCTTTCAGGTGAACTACAATCACAGTCCTCATTACCTGTCAGAACCAAACTCAGTTTCCCTGTCTTGCCTGTTCTGCCATCACCAGTTAGGGATGGCTACCGCAACAAGTCTACCTTTTCTGTTAACCGAGGAGTGGATGGAAATCCAAAGACGGTTGGATTCTACGTGGGCACAGGGAAGAAGGGAAACATTGTCTGCGTCAATGGAGACCACCTTCTCAACATGCCAGAGAAGCACACAAGGGTGGCCAGATGTTATCAGGACTTTATCCGCCTCTCTTCTCTCGAGCCCTGCCTGCTGTTCTACACTGGGGGTCACTGGAGAGAGGTCACAGTGAGGACCAATGCAGAGGGCCACACCATGGCTATAGTGTACTTTCATCCACAGACGCTGACCCCAGAAGAGGTGGTGGTCCATAAGGCTGAGCTGCTGGATTACTTCACACGAGGGCCGGGATCAGTCTGCCAGCTGCACTCACTGTTTTTCCAGGAGAGCGCCATGACTCGCTGTACTCATGAGCAATCACCCTACCAGCTCCTGCATGGTCAGCCACACATATACGAGGAGGTAATACAAACCATAGGGCAACATTACAGGGAATCCTTAAGTGACTTCACATCGCATACAGCAAACTTTGTAGTATGCCAGCATTGCAACGTAGTAATTGTCCAACTGAAGCAGTACTTATTCTGGTACATTCTTGTGTTAATACATTTAGATATACCATGTGCTTATATACCTATAAGCACATGGTAATTTAACTTTATTTACATGTTTAAAGATGGTGATACTTTTACTCTGTTTCCTATTTTAATAGTTGCATTAAATGACAAAGACATTGGAAGTGTTTCACAAAATCAGCCAATCATCAGCAGTAAAAACAATAATGTTCAAAAGCACTCCAAGGATTCAATAACAGACTTCCATAAAGTTGGGGGACGTGCACAAAAGGTCAAAATTGATGCAGCCCAAACCATGATATCCTGAATTGGGCCAAGTTCTGGAAACATTGGATCTTAATGTTTCCATAATGCAATGTGATAGCATTCTCAATTAAAACGTCCTCCCCCAGTGGATTCCCATGACTTTCAGGCTATTTGTGTTTATTGTTATAATAGTCCTATAACTAAGTAATATTTTTGTATAATAATAGACAGAGGAAAATTGACATTACAAAATCCATATATCTTCATTGTGTCTATTTTCCTAATTGCTGTTTTGTCATTCACAGCAGCTGGGATTCAAATTCCGCATATCTGCCGATGCCTTTTTCCAGGTGAACCAGGCAGCAGCTGAGGTGCTGTATAGCACAGTGAGACAACTGTGTATCCCAAACCCAGAGGAAGGTGGGGAAAGGACACAATTTGGTGGTACTCTTCTGGATGTGTGCTGTGGGACAGGTGCCATCGGCATTATTACATCTCCCAGAGTGGACAGAATTATTGGTATAGAGCTCATAGAACAGGCAGTGGAAGATGCTCGACACAACGCAGCTCTCAATAATGTACTGAACTGTGAGTTTATCCCTGGGAAGGCTGAGGTGGTGCTTCCTGGAGTTATGTCACAGTTGAGTTCTGCAGGTGGAGGGCCTGTGGCTGCTGTGGTGAATCCTGCGCGAGCTGGCCTCCACTACCGAGTGGTCCGAGCTTTACGAAACCAACCTAATATCCGCAGGCTGGTCTATGTGTCCTGCAAACCGGATGGGGATGCTATGAGGAACTTCAGGGAGCTTTGTTGTGCTCCTGACCCGATGAAGAAACTCACAGGAGAGGCATTTTCTCCAACTCTGGCTGTGCCTGTAGACATGTTTCCACACACTCCTCATTGTGAACTGGTGCTACTATTTGAGAGGTAGCAGATGATTTAGTTCAGAGTTGAGCTTTAAACAACACTAATTTCTTTGTAACTCTAATGTGGCATCAAATAATAATTCACTGTATGCTAAATATAATGGCTTATCTTTACCCACACACATGTTTTCACTTATTTTCTTGATTAGACCTTGTTTCAGGGCTGCAACAAATACTTTGTTTGTTTGTAGCCTTTATTTAACCAGGTGAAGCCCCTTGAGATCAAAAGATCTCTTTTTCAAGGGTGACCTGCAGGACATTAGTTACACATGTAACATAAAAACAACAGAACAACAATAAGGATGACATACAACATAATGTGCAGGGTACAGTTTACAAACTCTATTTACAGTGACAGGTACCATGAATATCAAACAGCATGTCAGCCAGCTGAGTTTTAAAATGATGCAGGGGAACCAAAGTGCTCAGTTTTAAACATGTTTGCAGACTGTTCCAATTTAGTGGAGCTGCACAACTAAAAGCTTTCTTCCCTAAGACAGTCCTAGCACTTGGCACATTTAATAAAACAACATCATGAGATCTCAGGCAATATGTACTTTCAATTCGTCGAGAGATCAGAGAGCAGATATAAAAAGGTAGTTTACCCAACATGGCTTTGTAAATGAACATGTACCAGTGACTGAGCCTCCGTACAGTTAGTGAAGGCAGACCTGCCCTGGCATACAGGGTACAGTGATGAGTAAGTGCTTTACAGTTAGCAACAAATCTCAGGGCACTGTGATAGGCGGCATCTAACTTTTCCAGGCAATGGGCAGGTGCATTGATATAGATCATATCACCATAGTCCAGCACAGGTAAAAAGGTCACAGTGACTAGCCTTTTCCTGGCTTCAAAAGAGAAACAGGACTTGTTTCTGAAAAAGAAACCTAGTCTAACCCTCAGCTTTTTAAGCAGGTTATTGACATGAAGTTTAAAAGTAAGACAATCATCAAGCCAGATACCTAGGTATTTATAACTGGTAACCACTTCAAGTACTTGTCCTTGCATAGTAACAATATCCAAAACAGGCACTTAATTATTCTTTCGATAAATCTTTTAGGATATACAATATACTTACATTGAGTCCAGTATGATGCTTTCAAGTTGCTTGTTTCGTCCACCAACAGTTCAAATATCATAATATATTCAATTAACAATGATAAAGAAAAGAGAAAAATGGCAAATCCTCACATTTGAGCAGTTAGAGCCAGCAAATGTTGTTGCTGATTCTTTGGACAAATTCAAAAGGTAATTTAGTCTCTGAGTTGTGTGGAGATAGTGAAATGTAAGGCTTGACATGTAGAAGAGGCCATCTCCTATAGTGACCGCGACAGCACAAACCCTGTCATGAGACCTGTGACCTCTCAAAATGAAAGCCTCTGCAGATCAACTTATTTTCACTACATGAGCTAATTTTCTGTTATTTTAGATAGCGTGCACCTTTTTTAATCTTATTGTTTTGTGTTGTACTGCACTGACAGATTGTCTTTTACTGCAGCAGGTGAACAGATGAGAGTTCACCTTGATAAGATAAGAAGATGTACTTTATTGATAAGATAAGAAGATGTACTTTATTGTTCCAAAATTGGAAAATGTTTTTGTCCCAGCAGCACGTAAAACAAGGCATCGCACCTAATTATAATATAAACAATTATAGAGTCTCAAAATATAAAATTAAATGGAACTAAAAAAGAAGAAAATATAAAAGTTGACACTGAAGATACAAATCTGTGAACTATCTAACAAATAAAACACTAAGGGCCAAATTACAGCTGACACAATATTAAAGTAGGATATGATTACATTACAGAGTTGAGTCAATAAATGTATTACACAGTGTTTATCCATTATAAACGTCACAAACCTAAAAGTTGCTGAAGAGGTGTTACAATGGATTCACAATTCTGTGAAAGATGTTCATAATCTTTGTCCACATATTAGTGATTATCTTTGTCTGCCCTGCAGTAGCTGAATTTGTGCAACAGATGGCGTTATAACCACTTTTTTAGTAGCCATCCTATTTGGTGACATCCCATTCATTCCAGTTGACTAAAGGTCAATATCATAATGAGTGTACAGTGAGTGATCCACGTTTTTTCCAGAGTTTACCAGGGTGTATGTGAGGTCATACATTGTATCAGGGCGTCCTTGGCTTTTAGATAGGATATTGTTTGATCTCTTGGGTGAAGTCATGGGATGATGATGTTCATGAGGGGTTAGCATGAAGCTGGGAAATTAACCTTTTTACACTGCCCGGGGTATAGGGTTTTAAACCATAGTCTATGGTTTAAACAGGCACATACATGCCCTTATCATAGTCATGTTTACTAACTCTGCTCTTGCTAATTTTACAAAAAGAACTTGTGTTTACTTCACATTAGGTTTCTGCGGTTTATTGTATATGTTATACATAATAATCACATCTTACCTTCAACATTTCACACAAACATGTCATTTTTAATAAGTAGTTTCATCATATTATATCTTTGTGTTTTGATTTGGACATTTGAAAACACACTTTTTAACATATTGTACTTAAATGATACCAGTATTGCATCTGAATAGGCCAGGGAATTCCCCCACTCTGAATTACCTGCAATGAAATGTACACATGACACAACCATCGGTCCTTAGACTCTTGTCAGGTGCTGTGGGAATTCCCTTTTCTCTTGCCTTTGGATTTATCCTTCCATGCACCCATCTCCAAGAAAATACAGTGTGCTTCAGCCTTCACACAGTCAAGAAATGTACTGTGTACAACGTTTTTCTTCACATTTCATAACCATGATGATGGCAGACTAGACTAGACAGTACAATTGCATTTACACTACATATATGTACTTGTTGGAAAACGTGACAAGATGCAAGTGGGAATAAGGACAGAGCCAAATGCAAATTTCTTGATGTCCTCATCTGACTGAGACTGTCATTGCTGTATGACATAATGCTATCAAATATACTGACCTTTGTTTGCCACATCTTGCAATGATTCAACACACTAAGGAGAGATAATAAGATCGAGAGGTTGATTTGAAAGATTGAGAAATGTTTTGGATCGCATACAAACGTATGATAAGAATGTCTGGGGATTGAAAAAAACGGAGGGTGGTTAACACAAGCAAACAACCAATAGGATACCCAGAACATGTGGCATCCATTTCCTCATCGACCAATTGCTTTAAAAGGACCTCAGAATATGCAATAAGAGATCCTCAGTAACCGGGGATCATCACCCAGTATTACCGAACGCATTTCTCGCTTCCTCTTCACCCACATCTCCCCTGCACCCGGATCTCCTGCAGCTTTGTGTCTTCCTCTGTACTGAAAAACGCCTGTCGACTACACGGTACGTAAGCGCAACATGAGCACGTAATTATCTAAAAAGAATTTGAATGGAAATTTTTTGAAGAGACGCCGAGTGTCATGCAAATTGCAAGCGGTATTTGGCTAGTGGTGTGGCAGATGCCCGCAGGGATAATTCGCAGACATATTGTAACTTCTGCCTACGCAGCATATCACTGCTGCGCCACTGGCTTATATCACGTCTTACATTTGTGTAATAACTTTGTTTTAGTCATTACATCTATACACGACACGGTCTGATGCCCACTTGTATGTAGCTAACGTTAAACAAACTTTGTCCACCATAGGGTTAGCCCTGCTAGCTAGCCCCTGGAAAAGTTTAACATCCAGTTCCCTACAGGAAGTGGTTAGCTTTTAGTGTAGTTTTATCATAATTATGACATTGACTCATGTTACAACTTGGACATATGCTACACGTGAGCACATTAGCATCTTCCGGTGCTACACAATTGTCGTGACGTTTTTTAGACTTATAAACCGCTGGAAAGCAAAGAGGTGTGTCGTGTGTTTGTGTAATGTATAAAAGAGGAGTGTCCCTTTTTCTTTTTTTAATGCGCCACATGCGGGGTGAAAATATATTCAAATTGGCGTATCTCTAAGATTCGGCATGTGACACAAATAACGGGAATTTGGTCGATGAAAAGTGGTTTCTGGTGAAACACGAACCATATTCAAATCCTATCTGGGATGTGTATGCCGGTGGGAAGTGGTGTAACAATTGAGCACGCGCTCACGTTAAATACCATTTGATATGAACCAGTGGAGCGGCAGCGGCTCACAAAACAGGGACAGCTCGCAGACTGCTGCATGTTCACAGCCAGCCGCCGTACCTTCCTCCCCGTTTCTCCATCCCACCGTACGCATTTAACAGATCTCTCTCTCTCTCTCTCTCTCTCGCCCTATCGCTCTCTCTCTCTCTGTCTGTGTCTCTCTCTCTGTGTCTGTGTGTGTTTTCCTGCTGCGCACTGTTGTTACAGAACCCCCTTTTTCAGCAAAGATGACGGAAACCAGAACCCTTCATGATGTCAAGCTACAGAACGGAGCTGCTGTGGCAGAAACGTCGGTGGAGGATGTTTTTGACGATACCTATAAAATGAAAGAGGGTCCAAAACCACCGAGGATGCTGGTGTGGAGAAATATCATCCTGATGACGTTCCTTCATCTAGGAGCGCTTTATGGACTGGTTCTCCTGCCTTCTGCCTCGGTTTCAACTGTCGCATGGAGTAAGTATTTACCATATTGTAATAACAGGCTAAGCTACGCAGCATTTAGTTGTTAGTTTTTCTTTCTCCATGTAGGCCACAGTCAGAACAGAATGTGCTGATGTTGTTAGATCATTGCTAACTACAATACATCCAGCCTGGGGGGGGTCATGCCTATGGGAATATCGTAGAATGAGTCAACCTGGCCTTGTCATTTTATTGTAAAAATCCATCTAAATGTATGTTTGTGCCTTTTTTTTTTTTAAAGAGCTCAAATCTGTGGCTGGTGGCAAACTAATTGGGATTGTTTGAATAGGTTGCATACTCAACTAGTATCATGCTCTACTAGTATTTGAATCTGAGTGTTAAAAGAAAAACTGTTAGTTGATTATTTACACTTTATGTTCTATATGTAGACTATTGAGGCATGACTTGGATTTCTGAACAGTCTCAACTTTGTTTCCACACTGCTACTGCATAATTTCCCCCTCTCTTTACAATGCTGAGCTGCATATTTTTTCAGTGAGGAAGACAAAGCACAATCACCATTCCCATAGACATCCCATTGTGAGCAGTGTGGCACCACTACAGAATGCCAGTGAGAAGCCCCCGGGTCTCAAATCCTGCGTAGTCTTGTCTGTGCTTCACATAGAAACACATTGAGCCGTTTTAGAACAACAAAAGTGTGAGGGCCGACATGCACGCTGCCACTGTCCCATCTCCCCATATACATGACTTTTCGCTGAACAAAGAGGCCAGGGTGTTATGGAAAGAACTTGGTGTCCCAGTGACTCCCGCTCTCATGGGTGTAAAATGTATCTCAATGTAGCGATGACAGTTTCCCCTAAGATATGTGTCCTTTCCACCTCTCTTCCTTCCAGCTGCAGTGTGCTATCTCATCAGTGCTCTCGGTGTGACTGCCGGTGCACACAGACTATGGAGCCACAGATCCTATAAGGCTTCCTTTCCTCTGCGGGTCTTCCTCGCTCTCGGCAACTCCATGGCGTTTCAGGTAAAACAGGAATAAGTTCAAAAATAAGTTTAAATTCGCCTAATTGATCCCCACGGGCAAATTGTCTGCAGCAACAGCACAACTGGTTCCATGTGTATTTACATGTATTAGTTGGCAAGTGCTACTTCCTCTTTTAAGTCAGCCTCCACCCAAATAATGTGTGTTTTTGTTTTCACATCCTTATGCTAAAGTGGGAAAATGTATGTGGTAACCTTTTTAAAATCTAAGTTTTATACATGGGTGTACAAACATGATTTTGTCATATGCATTTAACACACAAGTGTAATATGACATTTTTGGAAAAAACAACAACACAAAGTAGTGCTTATATCAGAATATTCACAGACACTTGGTTTAATGGTATAGCTGTACTTACGTTTTTATATTTGTTTTAGCTTTAACTATTACAAATAAAGTAGCAATAGTAGGATTTTCAGTTTGGAATGAAGCAATTTTAATGATTATACATGTTTTGTTACCACTGTTATCTCTGACCCTAATCTGATGATCTGATACCCTCCCATGCATATCTATGCGTGCTGCACTTAATCCTTTTCTAGCTATCTTCTAATCTGTCTTTTCATGTCTCTTTGTGAGCAGAATGACATATATGAGTGGGCGAGGGACCACCGCGTCCACCACAAGTACTCAGAGACGGACGCAGACCCCCACAATGCCACACGGGGGTTTTTCTTCTCCCACGTCGGTTGGCTGATGGTTCGTAAACATCCGGATGTCGTTGAAAAGGGCAAAAAGCTGGAGTTGTCTGACCTGAAGGCAGATAAAGTGGTGATGTTTCAGAGAAGGTGAGCAAACTCATGTTGTTTACTGCCGTTCAAATGTAAAAGAAGCTCAAAGATGCCGACTACTAATTGTCATTAATGAGAGTCCACATGAAATCAGAACTACATTTTTGTTTCACAGTCATCACCTGTTCAGCGATTTTCTCTCTGCAAAATATGTGTTTTGCGCAAAATGAAATGCTACCTGACATACTGCCTTTAAAATATCTCTTAATCCATAACGTATAACAATGCCAATGCAAACCTGTCTACAAAACTGCCAGCACTTTATATCTGGAAATCCCCCTTTTTTTTTTAAAAATGTCAACTAATTCATGGTTGAAGTTATGGATATGAAACAAAATAGATATGTGTATTTGCACGGTTTATTTAGAGTCTAGTTATTGAAACTGTTTCCCTTCCGGTCCAAGCTCTACAGGATGTTTTATTCTGGGTTATATTGACCAAGATAACACTTGATATCCATGATCAGCTGATAAGGGATTCTTTTTGGACCAAGGATCAAATCACAGCTTGCCCCCGTCTAGTCTTCTGGCACCAGACCCAGATTTGGTTATCTTCTGCTCTTAAGTTAATCATGTTTATAGTTGCTGTCATACCATTATAAGATAACACATGTGGAATTTAAGAGTGTGTCATACCTGATATATCATGTGACTTTTGCTATCAGATCAAAACCATTTTTAATGTCTGTTAACTCTAAAATGACTATTTAAACATTGGGTTAATTTATTCTTAGATTCAACTATTGCCAAGTGATCTGTTAAAAATGATTTATTTTTGTTTATTTCAGGCACTACAAGCTCTCTGTGGTGATGCTTTGCTTCGTCGTGCCCATGATGGTGCCCTGGTACTTCTGGGGTGAATCCTTGGTGTTGGCATACTTCGTCCCTGGACTCCTGAGATACGCTGTGATGCTCAACGCCACCTGGCTGGTCAACAGCGCCGCGCACTTATACGGCAACAGACCTTATGACAAATCCATCAACCCGAGGGAAAACCCGTTTGTTGCTTTCAGTGCCATAGGTAAGGAAACGGCATGTTCAATATCCACTATATTGTGTCCCACAGTGATGTCGTGCTCATTCTGTATTATGACAACATAAGCATTTTGTTTTAATTGAATGCCTTTACGTGCCAGAGGGGTATTTGAATGATCTTTTCATCACTTGTTGAAGGCTTTTCTTGTAAAGTCAACCACAGTAGGGGCTCTCTGAAAGCTGATTCAGTCTGGTGTCTGTAGTTGGAACAGTTTGCTAATCCAGCGGCTGGTGTTGACTTTGTCCTGGCTCTGCCCGTTTCAGCTTTGAACTTTAGAGGTGTTCAGTGTTCGAGCTGTGTGTTTAGTCATTCTTTAGAGCAGGACAGTGAGGTTATTTTCAGTATCATTGTTTCCCACGAGTCAAGAATGTATTTGCGGTGGCTGACACCACAGGGCTGTGTTGCTGCAAACAGCGCTGAGCATTGTTAGCCGCTAACGGCATTAATTTCATTCACTAGCTAACTTGTGATTGCACAAAAATAGACAATTCTGCCAGACTTTTTTTGGCTTTCAACTGTATTTCCATGCAGCTTTACCAGAATCTTCCCCATTTTATGACAAGTAAGATAGCTTTTTTACTCTTGTTTTTAAGCTAAAATAGGATGCAAGCAACACTAGTTTCTTAACCTGAATTGATAATAGACTATAATCAATTTAAACTGAACAGATCTTAATGTTTGCATTCTTATACCATTTTGTACAATAATTATAATGAATAAGTTCAAACAAACTAAAACTTACAGCTGATTAATAACGGTATCTAACTTGAGTTTTTATTATATCAAAAACCTGTTGAAATTCTGCTGTTATTTTTACTGTCCCCAAAAGCGCGTCGCAGCCTCCAGGAAAGCTTCTTTCACAACTTCGCCGTCTTTGAAAGACTTCATGTGTTTCTCAAGAACGTGACTGACACGATAAGATGCTATGGTAGCAGCCTTGCTCTTGTTGTTGGGCCTGGTGGAAATGGACTGCTGTGCATTTAGCTGTCCTTTCAGGCCCCTCCCCTTTTGGAGCGTAGGGCAGATTTAGGAGGGAATTCCGTCTCGCAGCGTTTGTGCACTGTTTTGAAATGCCGCTCCTAAATTACTCTTCTTCGATAAAGCCACGCTCGCATTGCAGATGAGACAGATGGACTTTGAATTGGAATAGATACACAAATAATCATCCTCCCACTCGGAGTGAAAATTATATATTTTGGGCTTTTTTGCTTCTGCCATAATTGCGTGTGGACTGTCACTCTTGTTGACACGGACAACGTCAGCGAACTACTGCCCACTGCCCACCAGCCACGCCCCGACACATGGGGTCACGCCGGCCAATCACAAAGCTTTGATGCGTTCAAGTGCATTATTCTGGACAGGAAGATTATGTTACAGGACATTAACGATACAACAGAATGTTGTTCTATTTTTAGACACATCTCGCGATCGATTGGTTGGGCACCCCTGACCTAGAGCAACTGTAGCAAACGCATTCGGCGTAAATGAAGCAACTTTAGTACCTTACTTTAAATTAATTAGAACGTTTGTGATAATTTGTCTCAAAATTCATCTACAGGAAAAAAAAGCATTCTGGATTGTTTAGTACTTGTACTAATCTCAATTTATCCGACACGTTCTACAGAGTTCAGTCTGAACTTCAGAATTGGTTCATAGGCTTCATATATATATATATATATATATATATATATATATATATATACACACACACACAGTGGAGTGGATGTTTCCTACTGCAGTACCCTATGGGACATGAGGTGTCGTATCTCTGAAGGCTTTGGGCACACCTGGGCTGTTACCCTGACAACCAAACAGTGTTATACTGACTACTGAGACTAATCTAGAAAATCTGATTTCAGCAGCTTGTAAATGACATTCCATGACAGTCCACCGCTAAGATTTTACCGAGTCGCCAATTCACTTTCTCCAAATCACATTACCAGTCACATGCTACCAGCAGCTGTGTGTATAAAGCCCTGTGCCACTGTCCTGTTATGTGTTCAAATGAGCAGAAATGTATCATCTGATTGTTGCATGCATATCTTAATTCTGGTATTTAACTTGTTGACATTCAGCAACACACTAAAGTCCTTCTTTTTTGTCTTTCAGGGGAAGGTTTCCACAACTACCACCACACGTTCCCCTTTGACTATGCAACGAGTGAGTTTGGCGTCAAGCTCAACATCACCACTGCCTTTATAGATCTCATGTGCTTCATGGGATTGGCCACGGACCCCAAGAGCGTGTCAAAGGAAGTAATCATGGCTCGCGTCAAGCGGACGGGTGAGGGCAGCCACAAAAGCGGCTGAGTCACAATAGCTAGGAACTTTGCAAATGAAACCGAACATGTCGAACCGAGACCGAACGTAGCAACAGGTATAGCAGCATTTCATCAGTGGTGGTGGGGGGGGGGGCGTGATTACCGTGCTTCTGATTATAAGTTAAACCCTCTCCTGAGACATATTTTTGGCTTTAAAGAGTTGTAAACTTTTCCATAAACTGTTTGGGCCTCTTTTGAAGTGTCCTCGCCAACTATTCGCCACAGCCAGCGACTTGACTACATGTGCAAGCACAGCTTTTCAACATAATATTTAAAACCGGGCACAAACATAATGAAAAGGCTAATTAGGATTTGTGTCGTGTTTGGCAGGAGTAGGACAACCAAACAAGTTAGTGATTTGTTGAAGCAGTGATTACAGAATGATTTACTGTATATCTTATTTGTTTAATGTGCTATTTATTAATTGTGTTTGGCACTTTGGAAGCTTCATTGAAACCCTTAACAGTGAGGTTTGTCTTCAGGCAATGTTAAGGGCCTTCCGCGCTAACTTCTCTCAGTACTGCTTTGTCTCTTTCCACAGGGAGTGGAGTTTCATCTTGATTATTGTTTGTCTGTGATAAGCTAAGGTTTTCTTTATTTTATGTAAGATATTAGTCTTGCTAAACCATAAGCTACTGTGTTCAATGCCGACACAAAGACAGGCAACACTCTATTGAACTTTCCATATTTATCATACCGGAGTAACCCTCGGTCGAATGCAGTTCAGATGTGCTATTCTTTGGGATACTTTCACACCCATTGTCTCCAACTGTACCAGAAGGGTTCTTATGAGGATTAAGTTCTCTGTTTCAATGCAGTTTATACCTCTTGAGTAGTGAAAACGCCTCAGACTGAAACACGGAACCTGACTTCTCACTCGATACACAAAAAGAAATTATTATTAGCATTTATTTTTAAATATACTCGGACAAGGTAACCCTCTCCCTCAGATAAGGCCAATGAGGCATGTGTAGAGGCTGCATTTACCTTTTGTGCTGTGTGATATTATTGAAATGTGTCAGGACTCTTGCCCAAATGCCTTATGAGGGTTGCACACCTGATTTAAAAAAAAAAAAGTGTTAAAAGTGCAAGTTATGAAAATACATTAGAATATTCTGTCTAATCAAAGATGTTTCTGTCTGTCTTTAAGAAAAACTTAAAACTTAAAATCCCTGTTTTGCAATGAATAAGAGGGGACCATTCAACTAATCTTAAAGAAATGCTATGGTTTAACTTTTGTGTGACCAAACAAATACTTTCCTCTAAAACAAGATCCAACTTGTTTTTATCATTATTGATAATGTTGTTATAATATTTGTCACACATTTACAGAGCAACACTTTTTTACAGTGTTAACTTCTTGAAGTTTGAATGCCTTAAAACAATGGCACATTTTTTCAAAGAATGTTTTTGCCCACTCTATGTACCGTAAATAAACCAAATTTTCTACTTGCGACAAAATATGTTTTTGATGTTTTTTGTTGGAATTCTGTAATACTCTATTCGTAAACTGAATTAAAAAAATATATGATCGTACCATTTCTGTTACATTCTTTATCAGTGGATTTTGATAGATTAATAATAACCACTACTTAAAATGATAATGAACTATTGATAAAGTTACTAAATCAACTATACTTTAAAACAATGTCAAAAGTTAAAGAAACATGGAGCTATGTTATTACATGTTTTATATTACAACCACAATCTATTCTGACATACATTATGTGACATACAATATTTTAGTATTGAAAATATATTTCACATGAGAAATTAGGTATGTAAAGACAGTTTTCATTGGGTATTATTTCATACACATTTAAATAGTGCAGTGACGTAAGCATTTTTCACATTTTTGGAAACCTTGATTACTAGTCTGGCAGTTGTCGCCAACTACACAACATGTTCGTCACTGACGTCCAACACGGGTTAAGAATCTGAAAATATGTTATCTTCATCTTGCTCCTCCTGTTGTTGGACATGTTAATTGACATCATCGTCTCCTGTCTACATGCCAATACTGATGGGGATCTTCTCTCTGCTGTTCAAGCTCAGTTCACTTGTCTCAGGCATCTAACATTGTAAGATTACTGCACTTTTAACACCACCATACATATTTAAAATAGCTGTGGATATTGTTTGAACATAAAGTACAGACATCTAGGTAGTGCATACTGCTTTTCAGCCTCACGTGTTCAAGCCTACATATTTAAAACTGAAACATGCTGTTTGAGCAAAAATAGTTTATTTAGTGTTGTCTCTAAAGAGAATTTAGTTATCAACATATTTCCTCCCTTTGAAGGATCTGTAAACTTGCTCCCTCTGCTGGTGAATTATTTGAATGCAGGTCAAACAAACAGCTAAGAACTCCATCTGATGTGTTAACGCAATAACATGTGATAACCTTGTTGCAATTGGTGGTTTTGTCATAAAAGCTTCCATTCAGAGAGCAGTCACAAGCCTGAGTCTGGTCCAAATGTGCATGTAAGTGGTCCCACAACTGCTGATCTCTGTTGCTCTATGTGACATCAGCCCTCTGTCTATTGGCTGCTGACTGTCAGGCCATCCTCTTCACTGCATCAACACCTCGGTGTTAGTCACACAGCCAGTCCGAGCTCGGACACCACAGTGGTCAGACACTTTCAGCTCTGCTATTGCACACCACAGAGGAGTTCTTTACTAATAAGCTAATTTTCAGGGGATCTGAGGTCCCAATTTAGTCAATTCAGAATGAATCAGATACACAATGTTACCCACCCATACGTTTTGCACACTTATACAAAGAAAAATCCCATGTTCTGCAATTAGATGCAAATTCCACTATGCTCATGTAAAGCTAGATGCCGCTATTTTTCACATTTATAGACCAATATGGAACTTTGATGTCGACTTGTTTTCGTGTTGCGATGAATTGTAGGCCTAACTGCGCACTTTTGGTGACGATCATTTCTCTTGTATTAAAACACAACAGGAGGGATTTCTGCTGTTGTCTCATTTCACTTGTCATTCCACTTTAAATCTTAATCCAAAAACATCCCTCAGAAGTCCCCCCTCCTTTCAAATCACTGTTTCTCTAATCCTAATTTGCACACAAGAAGGTTGCTAAAGGGCTGCCTGCGCCAAAGGAAAGGGTCCTAAGGGTCAGACGGGGTTATTGGGGAATAACCCTGCATGCAGTGTTAGGTAGGGACCGTCTGGATTAGTGATGCAAATATCCCATATCTGATCAATGGCTAGGCCTTCTCTCTCAATCTCTCTTTTATTTTCTGTTAGGGATCATCACTCGGAGAAATTATCTCTTTTTATATCTACGGGCGTCAGGATGGCAATATGACAGGAAAACGGGATACTGCTAACAGGTACACTCGAATACACATAAACAAATGTTAAAGTAATTTAATACGACACAAAACGGATATTTTACGGAACATAATATAAAACGTGGTTGTTTATTGATCCTTATTATGACATCGTCGACGTTAAGAGATTACATGTAAAATACACAATACCATGTGCCATTAGCCTACTTATTTGTAAAGAGATATTAAATGATGTTTTCTCCAAAAGTCGTTTTCGCAGCCACCTGCAAATCATCTAGGCTATACATGTGGAAATAACGTATTAATTTAGTAAATATTATGAGGCAGTTTGACCCCATATCAAATGATCAGAGGACACGTTGTCGTGTTCCGTGTGAGTAATAGTCCTTGTGTTGAGGCGAGGGTGATAAACATTGATCCAATCACATCTTTGTAATAGCATGAACTACTTCCTCAAGAACAAACAATATATGTATATCAAACTAACCATCCGTCACCCAGAGGACTATCTTCCACTAATCCCTGACAATCAGATGCGTGTTAGATAGTTTAAATAAACTTTTTTCTCCTACTAGAAATTCAAGGGATCAGTGTTACACTTTTGCTATAGGATTAAACAGATCTTCCTTGGCTCTTGAATGGAGGCAGGGAACCTACCGTTGCCCGGCCCTGAAGGCCCAGGGTGCCCTTTTGATCGTTTCAGTCTCTCCTTGGTGCAAAACTTCTGATTGGCCGAGAGAGTAAAAAGGGGGAAAATCTTTAATTAAGCAGATAATCTCTTGTTGGGACGAGAGCAGCTCCATTTCAGAGCCCCCTCCTTGAATCTTGGAAGCTCTGGTGAAGCTTCATGTGCTGGTAGCTCAGTTTCCTCTCCATCGTCAGACCGTGTGCAGGCTTTGGACGGTCTGAGTCACCGTCACACCCTCACCTGTCAGGATGTTCATGCATTTGGAGGTTTTCTATTACATTTTCATTCTCGTGGCTCACATGAGGTCGTACTGCTGCTGGTGAGTTTCATTTATCATGAAATATTAATACTTTCTGCAAACACAGTTTCATCCCCTGATGATCTTTTTCAAAAGGCATAACATGGCCAAATAAATCACTTACCGTAACAATTTGCCAATTGGAAATAAAGGAAAAGTAAAATGAAGAAATTGTTTATGTTTATTATAATTTAGGAATATAATTATACTTTTTTTTAAATTAAGGATTTACAAGTTGTAACTAATGGCTTTATTAATACAACATCAGTTATAGATCAGTTGCTATCCACTACAAGTTTTGGGGTGTAAAAAGAACGATTTTTAACATCTTTTAACAAAAAGAATGGCTTCAGACCAAAATCCATGTATTCAATTATCATCACTTGAAACTGAAGACTTGATGAGTTAAAGACATTTTTAAAGAGAGATTAATAAACATTTAGAACCACATTTTCAACAACGGACAAACCAATAGACATGTATAAATGGACCAATATTTTTGGCTGCGTTCATTTTCAAATAGACAGGTTGAACATGATTGACACAACCTGGCAACGGCAAATTTGAAGTCAAGTGTTAATAACATTGAATCATTCAGTCATTGCCTTCCGTTCTTACATTTCTAGAAACTTTTTAACAAATTCAGTAGTATTGTTCACTGAGATTTGTATGCATACTGGTGTCACAGTTTAACATGTTACAAGGCGCACTAATGAGAGATGTTAGCAGAGGAATTTGTGAAGGACACTGAGCTTCCCTGAGTGATTAAGCTGTCTCCTTTTCCAGGTCAGTGAATAATTTCCTGATGACTGGACCCAAGGTAAGCCAACTTTCTTTTGATCTTTTCTCAGATTCCTTTTCCCAAAAGAAAGAGGGAACGAAAACAGGTTTTATGTGTTGTCCTTGTGATATCTCAGCTCAAGTGTATCTTGTTCATGTATGTATCCAACAATGGCACTAATGATATATCAGTAATATTCTTGGCCCTTTGTGTTTTTTCCCCCCCTGATCGTACACTTGACCTTATTCAGAGGCTCTGCGTATCTGCGGGTTGAATGTTTTAAGGGGCGAGGGCAGGCATTGCTGTAGTGGGTGGTCATCATTAGTGAGCCAGACCCCTGTGAAAGAGGTGGCACTTCATCTCAGCAAAGGCCACTTGAGACATATTAGTTATATTATCGTTCACACAGTGTGAACAAGCTGAAGAGAGGCGAGCGAAAGCCAAGGACAGCGTACCGGTTTGAGAGAGCTCAACAATTGACGCTCATTCACCGGGGATGATAGAGTGGAAAAAGTAGTATAATGTTGAAATCCGTTCACATTGTTTTTGTCATGAAACTGAAAACAAGCATATACTCGACATTAAGGGCTTGTTGATATTCCATATCATACCCACTTTGACATTCTTGAGAAAGAAAGTGGCAAAACACATTCAGGGGTACAAAATGACACCAGTAGGGAGAAATACATGTAAAAGTCTATTGGACATCATTATTCCTAGTTTTCATATTAACATTTGATTTTGTGCTCTCATGGTTTGTTGGAGCTGTGACTCCTCACCATTTCATAGGCTCAGGCTTTAGTCATTTATTCAATTTTGTCTGCTAAAAATGATATTTATGTTCTTCTAAATGGCTTATAAGCAACAACTCAAATTTAAGTACCAGGTCACCATTCCCAAAAGACAATGGTAATTTGTATAAACTGGGTATCAAATCAAACCAGTTGCTGTAAAAAAATCTCAACTTCTCAATTTATGTTATCACTGTTGCAAAATGTGTGGTGTCGATTTATATGTTAAATATCTCCCCGTTGCTGCAGGCGTACCTGATCTACTCCAGCAGTGTGGCAGCAGGAGCTCAGAGTGGCATAGAGGAGTGCAAATACCAGTTTGCATGGGACCGCTGGAACTGCCCCGAGAGAGCTCTGCAGCTGTCCACCCACAGCAGCCTGCGCAGCGGTAAGACATCACTAACTCCAGACTCCCCAGACATCACTCACACATCTCTACACTGCAGCCAGACCAGGAGAGAGCCTAAATAAGAAACATTGCTAATGGAATTTAAAATATGTCTCGATAGTCTTTTGTAATTGCAAGTTTTTGTGCGCGAGGGGAGGTTTTTCTTCCCTTTGTGAAATAGAGATGTTTGCTCAGTCGAAACATTCAGCACCCTTTGGGATGGATATAGTTGGCATGGTTGCTTAGAGGCAAAACAAACAAACTAATCCATTTCCTAATACCCCCCAAAATCACTGCCTCTATTTGCAACTGATGAATGCAATATTGACAAAGGGTCAAATGTAAGGCAGTTCATTCTTTCAAAAAGCTTAATGTAGTCACAATTTAGAAATGTAGATACCACTGTGTCTTGAAAGGAGTATAGGTAATTGACTCATTAGTTTGAAACATGTTAAAAGCTCTTACTAAGGGAATGAGATGGTGATATGAAATTCCTGAGGGTCCTTTGTAATGAGACATGCCAGTAAATGAGTTTTCTCTGCTCACAGCAAATCGGGAGACAGCGTTTGTCCATGCCATCAGCTCGGCCGGAGTCATGTACACTTTGACCAGGAACTGCAGCCTCGGAGACTTTGACAACTGTGGCTGCGACGACAGCAGGAACGGACAACGAGGTCAGAAAGGTTCACTTATGTGTGCATACAAAAATAAGTTTGAATAAAAAGGCACGGATCATTCTAACTTAATTATTTTTGCTAGGCGGTCATGGTTGGCTCTGGGGCGGCTGCAGTGACAATGTTGGCTTTGGCGAGGCCATCTCCAAACAGTTTGTGGATGCGTTGGAGACTGGGCAGGACTCACGGGCAGCGATGAATCTCCATAACAACGAGGCCGGGCGCAAGGTACAGTAGGTGCTCCTAATTCACTCCATCCACAATGAGATATTAGTCGTTGGTGTAAGATGTAACACCATGTCGTTGCCTTAATTTGAGCTATACAGTATTTAAACTGAGTAGTGTTGGATTGCTTGACATTTCTAGATTCTCTCCTGCTCCTCCAACTGATTGTGCAGTGTAAAGCACCTTTTGAATATTTTTTCCAGAATTACACTGCCACCCAAGCATCCCTTTCACGTCGCTATAAGTGAGGTGCCACTCGTCCCCAATAATAACAGTGTGTTCGGTGTACCAGAAGGGCCTATTTACAAGTGCTGAAAGCCCCTTATGACAATACCTCAACCCGAAAATCTCAGGATCACTGGTGCAAGCTTAATTAGAGATCCTGGGGAGCCAGACATTGCACAGCGTTCTGTATTATGCTGCTTTTTAAAATAAGTGTTTAGTTTTATTCTTGCAATAAGGATCCCACATTTATGTTGGTCTTTGTTTGGCCCAGAGGGAGTCTGAGGGGACCACAGGCGTGCAGCTGAAGTGCTCTTTGTTTACGATGCCTTTGCTCCCCCCTGTCAGGCCCTAGGATCCCCATGGCACCTGGAGCATCATTGTAACAGAAAAAAATGGGGATAGAAAGAGAGAAAAACTCCTTTTTCATTTCTCCACTCAATGGGACTCTTCATTGGGTCTCCTCACACTAGAAAACATGTTGATAATGAACATGCTAAATAAATACTTCTATTTCTTCTGGGGGGACAATAGGACTCAATGTGAAACTTTGATTCAGCCTCACTTCAACAGAAAGTTCATCCCCTCCTCAAGAAAAGAAAACGTCCCTTTCAACCGACAGCTGTTTTTGTGTCGGATAAAGTCAGGAAACACTGAGGACGACAAAGAAACTCAACTGTGGACCTTGAAGCTATCATTTCTTCTTTTCAGTGTATTCATCCTTTTATACTTAACTGGAAAACGTTGAGAATACAATTAGTTAATTTGACAACACATCAATCAAGAGACAATGGACATCCTGTCTTAACACACACATATAATTACATAGACATGAACTAGAGTGTCAATGCATACGAAACTAACATCCTTCAACACAGTAAACTATGAATACATTTTAATAAAGTTTATTTGCATCTCCAGGCTGTGAAGGGGACCATGCAGAAGACATGTAAGTGTCACGGGGTGTCGGGAAGCTGCACCACCCAGACCTGCTGGCTGCAGCTGCCAGAGTTCAGGGAGGTGGGGAACTACCTGAAGGAGAAGTACCACAGGGCTCTGAAGGTGGATCTCCTCCGAGGAGCCGGGAACAGCGCGGCCAGCCGAGGGGCCGTCACAGAGACCTTCAGCTCCATCTCTCGAAAGGAGCTGGTCCACCTCGAAGACTCCCCCGATTACTGCCTGGAAAACCACACTTTGGGCTTGCCGGGCACAGAGGGCCGCGAGTGCCTCAAGAAGGGCAAGAACTTGAGCAAGTGGGAGAAGCGCAGCTGCAAGAGGCTCTGCGGAGAGTGCGGTCTGGCTGTGGAGGAACGCAAAGCGGAGATGGTGTCAAGCTGTAATTGTAAATTCCACTGGTGTTGCGCAGTGAAGTGTGAGCAGTGCAGAAAGACAGTGACTAAATACTTCTGTGTGAAGAAAGGAGGTCAGAGGGGAAGGAACGAGAGTGCCGGGAGCCGCCGGAAGAACCTCAGACTGAGGAAGAAGCACTGAGCACCCTTATCACTTGTGTCATAATATGTATGTCACTGCAGACTCTCTGTGCATGTTCAGATAGTGTGTGTTTGGACAAAAGCTTAGCAAAAAATACAATTTCAGACCATCTTCATTGTCTTTTTTTCTATTAAAAGTTAAAGATTGTGGGATGTGCACAAAGTTACATGGTAGAGAAGTTTACAACTTTGTAGAGTTTTGGTATAAATGTATTTAAGATATATTTTTTATACTTTTTACAACATTATCAAAAGTCACTGGGCATTTGAAGAGCATACTTCTGACTGCCACATTTGCCACAACATGATTTATTTATTTTCATACGTACACATGAGCCTTGGGAAACATTTGAACAGTTGATCAGTGGATGATATGATTGTTTAACAATGGCATAATCAGCTTTTGAAAACACAATTTTCAAGAACCCGTCAGGATGTAATCCCATGAATGCCTAATACTGTTAGCCTAGCAGTAATATTCGTATATTTCAACTATCATAGCCAATCTTTACATTTATTCAGGAACATTTAGACATTTCTTTCGGAAAGTCTGGCCCGCCCTGACCTTTGCTGCCCTCTTGATGTATTTAATTGTATATAAAATGAAGCACTTTGTACTGTACATTGTTAATTTATTGCACAGCATTTCCTAGTTTTGCTTTATTGTTAGTTACCTTCATGGTTTGTTTTCTATTAAAATGTAATAAAAGAATAAATCCTTCCATCTTATATATCATTCAGCCTGAAGAAAGCATTCATCGTTCTTTACTCTTTGTGATTCCTGAATCAGTAAACACAACCTTCCTCTTCACATTGTTCACATAAGGGTGAGGACACCGTGGGGCAAATCAACAAGAATTGTAAACTTTCCAGCGTTCTCTTCGTTCCATCACGCCTTTCTCAATTTCGCCTCAACAAATACCTCCCCGTCCTCTCACTCATCATGGTAATCCTCAAAGAGCCCCCTAACTCCCCACCGCTTGGAAGTTTCTTTACTGTTTAATACTAGTTTAATTAACTTTGTCCAGACAGAGTAGGGCCGTGGGGGTGGAGGGCATGAGGCAAGTTGCCCTTAAAAATCATCCCGCCTCTAATTTTGTATGCTAATCTCCTTTTTCACGCCGCACCTCCTTAGGAGTGGGTGAAAGAAATGTTGGGAAAACTTTGGGGTTGCCTGTGCAGGGCTTCCTGCGGCTGTTTTATTTCTGGGCCCACCTATTTGGATCCTTTCACTCCTCTAGGGCCTTCCTTTGCTCGATTTAACAATGAATGCAGAGCTAATCAGCTCTCTCGGAAATGCACCACTGTCGAGGAAGGTAATCCCTTCTTCTCTACTCTCAATGGGCTGTCGCCTTCTAAAGGACTTTGGGAAAAGGCTTTGCACAGATTCACACTGTTTTCTCAAAAGAAGTTAGTTCAAGTATTGTGCCCAAACAAGTGGGTTTTATAAACACATGCTTGCCAGGAGACTCACCCCACCTGCAAGTAAGAAGTGCCAGGCCCAGGCAGACTAGCACATGGCAGCCGAAGCCGAAACCCTTCAGACGAGATGGGACATGAAAAGGGAGATTAGAGTTCCCATTGAGAAGGGGGCGTTCATTTCTGCACCTTCCTCCTTTTACTTAATAAAGTGTCAAGGAAACACCTTGTTGACATCTTATTTACCAAATAATGATCATAATCAAAACTCCTCCCTCCTGATGACCCCTGTGGGCTTGCTGGATTGCTCTGCCTGGCATGCAGGGAAGCCCAGTCACCAACAAAAGAACCAGCATACCAAGCTTTCGCCCGGCGGCTCTCTGGAAGCTCTGCAATTTACTGAGATAGGGAATAGTAAAGGGGCACATAAAATGTCAATTCACAAGATTTTGAATGCAAAATTATAATTAGCACATGCATTTTGGATTAAACTTAACAAAGCCATTTCAAACTCGGTGTTTAGAATGCATTCTTATTTAGAGTTTTTTCTGCAGTTAAGTTTGTGAGTCATGCTGTCAGCTCTGGCTCACTATCAGCGGAAAATTGTAAACATAAATCACACAAAGGGAAAAAACTGCCAACACAGCCAGTCAGTTAAAGTGTGGGAAAAAGCCAGACCGAAAAACATGTTTAACTGTTCTTGAGTTCAGCAGTTTGACACACCTGGGGCACTGTTCGCTTGTTCTGCCAGGATCAGTTGTGCATCAGCAGCGGAGATGAAAGAGAGTGCATTGCTCTGGTGGGCAGTACATGAACATAATAATGTGCTTAACCTGGAGACCTAATGTCAGGTGTTGGACCGGGAGAAGCTAAATATCTCAGCTTCAAAGAGAAATAGTAAATGCTTATATAGCCCAAATAGCCACTTACCCTTTACCCTGCTGCACTATAATATCTTAATTTGTCTTTAATGACGGATTCTTTCACTGTGGACTACTATAAGTGGGCTATGAGAGTCACATGAACAACCAGGGGCCACAGTTTGAGGCAAACACCTTAATAATCATCAGCATTATGTCAATCTTTTCCCCTAAAATGAACAACCACAAGGAAGGAAGGTGAACAGGATGGGGCACACGTTATAATGGCGTGTGAAAAAGCACAAAACGTCGATCATGACCATCATTTCCCAGAGAGTGACACGACCTCCGACCGAGGGGTCTGAACTTCCGTCTTTCGGGCCAGCCCTGCCATGTCCAATTTGCCGTAACACTTGAGACTGAAGGTGGTGGAGGGAGAGGGGGACACCACAGAGGAAGAGTGAGGCTTTAAGCTTTCTCACAGAGCTTGAAAAATCAATTAAACCTTTACGGGATCAGATTTTTTAAATATAAATGTTGGACATAAAAACATTTTATTTGAGAGTATTAGCATGAAAACCAATTCAAACATTTTAAGTTTTGTTTGAAAGTATATATGTTCTCCTTTAAATTAGAACTTTTTATATGAATAACACAGAGTCAAATTTCTCTCAGGTAGCAAGAGATAATGCAATCAACGAAAGATGGGAAAACGACTTATAATGCTTCAGAGAATCCTTGACTAATAGGATTTATGGCTTAGGGGTTCTGGACCTACAACACCTACAGGGGCGAGGGTCAGTATGAATGTGAGAGAAAGCCAGCACAGATGAGTACAGATGAGTGGGACGTCCTCCAAACTCTCTTGTTACACATTTTGGGTCTGTTTGTTTGCAGTATAACCTCCAGAAACATTAAACGCTTCCACTCATCAGTAAACTGTCTCATTGTAACATTATCTCCTCAATGGAGTCTTTGTTTTGACAGCAGTCCATCGGCTGGGGAGAAGGCAGCAGCGGTGTATGTTTGTTGCTATCAGCAGGATTGAGATACAAGCTTCTTGAGGCTCACCGGGGTGGTCAATCTCCTGGCTCTGTCTGCAAAGAATGGGGAGAGGGGAGCATCAGGGGGATCAGCTCAGCTCACTGATCTGCACAGGAAACACAGAGCATGGGAACCCACCAGGGAGCCAAAACTAGTCCCCACAGTGGAAATCTGCTGATAAAGCCTGAGTTAAGAGAAAACAGAAGATGAATCAGGTTTTTACAAAACAAATCAGGAAATGCTTTTGAGATAAACTTCTTCCTGTATGTGGCTTGTAAAGCTGTCACAAAAAGGGTTAACACCACAGAGTGACAATGATCAAAGTGATTGATAAGATGCACTCCATCGAGTTCAATACCAGAATGACGTGAGAAAACAGAGCCAGACTCCATCAGCTGACCGGTTTAGTGAGCAAGGTACAGTGTGAACTGCTATCTCATCAAGAGTTATCAATACAGTGCTGAGGCAATGATGACCATCGGTAAATATTGGCTTTCAGGATTTCAAAACTGTTTGCCCTGTATTTTATAAAGAGAGAAAAAGTTGAAGGGAATGACTTCCAATGATGATCAATGGGAAGAAAATGTGGTCTGTTTTAAATGTTATCGATGGTCCTCGATGGTCCTACTGTACAGATCAATGTTAACAAGCACTGATGGAAATATTCAGACTAAGTCAAAATATGTGTTGTCAGCTAAATAAACTGAATTACCCAATAGGCAGAACTATCCATCACAGTGTAATATATTGCTGTACTTTAATGTAATTGAAACCGTTTTCTATAGCTTATATTTTCTTTCAAGTTTCAAGGCTTTTATTGTCATGTGTGCATAGCTACAGTGTAGTGATGACAATGAAAATCTTCGGTCACAGGCTCCACCAACAGTGCAACACAATAAAACAGATAAAATAGTACAAGTAAATAAAATGAAATAGAATATAATATAAACAGAATATAATATAAACTGTACGGAATAGTCTATATGCAGTAATTGGAATATTGATGTATATGATATGAGTTGCAAACTATAAAAATGTTATGTATGTTCTTTCAAAAGGTCAGCTTTGTCTAATACAATGCATCATTTCAGTCCCTGCCTGCAGCTTCACTCTGAGTGTAATGTAATGTTCCTTAGGGCTGTATTACATATCTTTATTTCCTTGCACATTATGTTGATTATGTGATGCATTGATAGCAAAAACAGAAGCTTTACATATGACTTTAGACATGACTTGTAGTCACAAGGCAGGATGGTGAACTGCGTGCTGTGGGTTTGAGTCCAACGAGGGCCCCCTGTGGCTTGTTGTGAAGGAAGTCCTCTTGAATTTCACTTCATGTTGGAGTACTTTCTTCCTCAATCACTACTTAAGTCAAGTAACTAATTCCACAATTTAAAATAGCAAAGGAAGCATTATAAACAGAAAACAGAAAAGCATCAAAAATGAAAGGAAGACGACTTTCATTGTGTTTTTTATTATTTTCTTTATTGATACTCAGGCATTCTAGCAACTAGAATTAAAGATGGTTTCAACTACATTACACTGCTCGGAATTTAACAATGCCTTACATTTTAAAAGATACAAATATATTTTGTATGAAGACACTTTTTCTTTGCAGTCTATTGCAGTCAAATTAATCAGCAGATTGTGCATCCCTTATCTGGGCTACCAAGCTTTCTGTAAAATACATTTGGTGGGATACAAAATACAGTACCTCCCTCCGAAATGCAGTGCATTATGTTAATTAAATACTTGAGTAAAGAAAACTGTTTTCGATAGTAATTTACTTTAAATGGGATACCACAATTATTAATCATATTGGGGAAATACATTTGTTGAATCAAAAAAGCAAAGACAAAAGTTAAAAAAATCTATATGAGAAATGAAAAACCAAATAAAAGAACATAGCTATATACTCACACTGTATGGGCAACACATGGCATAATTGCACCCATAATTTCATAATGATGTATATAATTCTATCAAGAAAAAACCGTATAGTTATGTTTATAATATAGCTATATAACAAATATATAATTATACAAAACGTATTATGATGAATTGTTATGTATTCCTTATGTTATTTTCTGTTTATTTGTCAGTTTTCTGAACTAATGCAAGAAAACCTAGTACAACAGCTCCCTCTCGCGGTGCAGTGAAGTTATTACAACGTGACTATTGAAGCATCCAGGACATTAGATGTCGCTGTCCGAAATTAAAGGCATAAAACTGCATAAGAGTGTTGTCCTGATTTCTAATAGATGAGAGTAACACCTACGTCACTTCCGGGCGAAAATTACGGCTCCGCCCACTTTTTGGGGAAAACAAAGCTGTCAGTTGAACGGCGGTTAATACAAATTCTGAAGTTTTTGCCAATTCGATCAGAAAATTAAGAAAACCGGAGATTTTTGGATCTTCAAAGAGCCCGATTACAATGGCCAGACAGGCAAACTATTACATTAAACCATTGGAAAACGACGATCGGGCTCGATATATGATTAAATTAAAAGCAGTAGGCGATCAATGTCCATTCAGTCTGCCGGTGGACGAGTGGACAAATGATCCGACTCAATGGCCTGAGGTGTCATATCCTGACATCTATAACTACCTCATTGAATCTCCAGGTAGTTTGTATAGGACGTCATCAAGACACATTATTTATCCGTTTTAATAGTCTGTCCAATTTGCGTTACTGTGTAAACTATAAATATGTGTTATACAATAACGTGTTAAATAGGGGGTTTACCAAGCTAATTAATGATAGCATCTAGTTATAGGTAGGGTTGGTAATTGACGATTTTATGTTATAGCCTATCTTTATAATCTCAGAAAATATACCACAACACAGTACGACAATATTTTAACATACACAGTTCATCACAATAGCAAAATTCAGTCTTTATTAATTAACTTTCTGGATTGCCCATGTTTGTACTACTAATGTTTTTTAAATGTTTGTAGATGTGACAGAGCAGGTTTAGAGATTTGTGTCTGCTAACTTGTCCTCTAGGGATTTACACAGCAAGTTCAATGAAGAACTTCAGGTCTCTGGAAGCACATGCCTTTTTTTTTAACAGTGGCTGGGTGGATGTGGTTCTTCACCACAAACCCTGTGCTGACACAACAGTCTTCAAGACCCATGTAAAGCCATCATGGAGAGTTACAGATAAACCCCACAACACCTGGGTTGCTGTTAACAAGACTGGAGAGGTCACAGCTGCTCACTGTGATTGCATGGCAGGGTAAGCTGACTGCATAACACTAATAGTACAGTCACAATGCCGCCTA
This sequence comes from Gymnodraco acuticeps, assembly GCF_902827175.1. Lineage (NCBI taxonomy): Eukaryota > Metazoa > Chordata > Actinopteri > Perciformes > Bathydraconidae > Gymnodraco > Gymnodraco acuticeps. The sequence goes on along the minus strand of NW_022992130.1, from coordinate 1,855,825 downwards.
TGTAATCCTTCAGAAGGGAAGAAATGCTTTTGTTATTTGGTGAAAAAGTATTTATTTAAAAAATATATGTTTTACTCTAGACTAAGAGAAAGTTGTTCCCATTTCGGAGCCCTGCTTTTTAAGTTGGAGGCATCAGTTCGCCTTGGATATACAAGTGTGGCACCAACCAGCATCGCCTGTGCCTGGAATAAAGTCTGCACGAAAAAAGTTGAGGCAGACATGGTCATCAATATAGACTTCTATGGAGACAAAGCCAAAAAAAGGGACACAGGAACAAACTGCAGGGTCATTCAAATGTCGAATGAAGAAAATAAACAACAGTTCTTGGAAATGCTGTCTGCCTCAGGAGAACTGCCTGTTGGTCTGAGCACTTTCAAGGTTTTTGCAGACCCTTTCAAACCAAAGCCTTGGTACCAACATCTGTCAGAATTTTCAGATGATCAGGTACAGGCAATAGAGGAAGACACAAAAGACCAGGCAGAATGTTCATCTTGGCACCAGCAGAGGGTTGGAAGGGTGACAGGTACATCAGCACACAGAGTTATCCACACATCTCTTGAGAAACCATCAAAATCACTACTGAGGGATATTGTGCAGAAAGAGTCACGCAAAAATCTGCTGAAAACACCAGGCATCATTTGGGGTAGGGAACACGAAAAGGATGAAATTGAGACATACAAGTATGCACTGGGCCTTACAACTGCATATACAGCACCCACTTTAATTAACATCTCCAGTGACATATATAAACCCCACACAAGCATCAGTATTCAACGGGCAGGCTTCCGAGTGTGCAGAGAGAAGCCCTACATTGTTGTAAGCTGTGATGCTTATGTACACTGCGTTTGCTGTGGAAAGGGGGTGGTTGAGGTAAAGTGCCCCTTGAAGTGGAATAGTGATTTGTCAGTTGATCACTGGTCAGCAGACAAGAGAGGACATCTGGACACTTTGTTGTCGCTGAGGACCAACCACAGCTACTACACCCAGGTAATACAATAAATAACAACTCATAAGGAATTTTATTATCTGTGTTTTGTTAATTTCAGGTAAGTAGTTGGAGTCTATGCTGTACTTTTTCTTCCAGGTGCAGATGCAGATGTTTGTGTGCAAAACAACCTATGCAGACTTCATCACCTGGACGCCAAAGCAAACCGTTATCTTCCGTGTCCAACAAGATGAAGATTTTCAGTGTCAGGCAGTGGACACCATTAGCCGTTTATGGGCCAGGCACATCTACCCACAGCTGGCGGGAACCACAATCCCAGATACAGAGCTGGAGCTTCAGGTATAAAACATTTTCCTTAGAGACTGCAAATACACTGTCTGTTATATCTTTATACTATGTAATACATGGCACACAAATATTATGAAACAATACAAATAATCACAAATTATGTATAACAATTTCAGGAGTCAACAGACAGTGCTGTGTCAGACACAGAACAGGAGCTTCAGGTAAAACCTAAACATTTATTTATAATTATAGTTCATTAACATTTGCGAGCATTTGTCGTTAGGTGGCTGTTAGGTTAATACTAGCTAAGACAATTCCTAATACATCGTTTATTTACATTTACAGAATAATTACGTGGTGTCAACTGTCATTCCTGGAAGGAGAGCAGAGCAGTAAGGTAGATTTAAAAAGCTGAAGGATAGTCATTGAAGAGTTGTTCTTTTGCTGCCATGGCCCAAACTAAGTGACTCAAAGAGAAAAGACAGCAGGACTGATTTGACCTATACATCCCCCTGTCTGTTTTTATTGAACACAATGCTACCTGACATGTTGACCAAGGCGGCACAGGTATGTACTATCTTGTCAATGGTGGCTACATCCCTGTTCTCCATCTCGTCCCTCAGGGTCTTTACGAAGCAAACAGGGAGCGGCCCATCCAGGATGTGGAATCTTCGCTTCAGCACACCGATCACCCGTTCTGTTCACCCATCAGTTGTTTTAAAATATATAAGTATAAAACTTCACATTTTACCATTGTTCTCAGTAATTGTTTGTTAAGTACTTTGTTTGCACTGTTATACAATTTGCTACAGTCCGTTAGTGCTGTTTTTTATATAACTTAATTTAGTAAAAGAGTTAATTTATTTTCCATCATATTGATATGTGCAATAGTTTACCAGGCTGTGGATAATGAATGTATACTTACCAATATGAATCCGAAATTTTGATTTCATTCTTGACTCTTCAACGTCTTTGCCTGGGAGTTGTTTCCTGCCGAGAGTGAAGGCTGGGGTTTCGAGACTGGCACCAAGTAAGGCAAACTCATCTTTCAGAGTAAAACCCCGATCAGCCAAGATCTAAAACAAGTAATGCATAAGATATGTAGGCCTTTTGCTTTTAATGTTTGCAGTCAAACAGTAAATAACAACACTTGTCCATAATGATTGCCAAAAAAATGCATGTGATGAACTGTTAGTGTAGAATATGTGCACTTTATGTAAGATGAAACATTAGCTGGTCCCCAGGATGGTGGTAGAGGGGTGAAATAAAGCCAGATTCCTTAACTATCTTGACATCTGATGCTCTTCCTCCCCAACCTTTGGCCAAGAAGGTGATGTTTCCTGCAGGACTACACACTGAAATATTTGACTGTAGTCCACTTCTTATAATTAGAGTATGATTTTGCCCTGTTGAAAAGAAGAAACAAAAACACGGTTAGATGAACAGGACTCATTTTCAAGTTTAAGATTTCAAACCTTTAATGGACCTTTATTTGTTTTCAATAATACATTTAATATTTGATATGATGCATGCAGCGGCTGGGTACAATGAGCATACATTTAAAAAACAAGACCTGTAAATTATCAAACTCATTCGTATTACTTATTCAGACCTGTGTACGAACACTGTCAAAGCTACCTGGCTAAACCATAAATATTGGCACCTTTACCTGGCTTTAAGGGCTTTTGGATGTTCAATTCTGATCTCGAAGCAATCTATAATTGATGTGAGGCGCGGAAAGTTGGCCTTCATCACTGGTGGTATGGTTTGGGTGATGCACTCCCTGTCAGGCCAGTGAATGAGGAAAGTGATTTTCGCATACAAAAGATTCAGCCAACGTTGGAATATGTGGCGGACGGTGGGTTCTGGCTTGTGTTGTATTTGGCTTAGCAAAGCAATCGATGGATTTTGGCGTAGCTTGAGCAAGCAAAGGTAGAGCTGGTCCTGGGTAGACAATCTAAAACCTTTTGGTGATGATTTGATGAACTGAACTAAATATCGGTGAAGATAGTCAAAAACTGACCAGCTGAGCCCAGTCATGGCCCTGCATGCACTGTCGTTTCCTTTAATAGCATGAACAGACAAACGCTCCTTAGACCAGTTCTGGAGTTCTCTTCTTGCCTCATCTCTTTCTCTTCTTGCCTCATATCTTTCTCTCCTGAGATTGGCAACCTCTATGGCAATGGAAACCTGCTGCCTATGTAATACTGGCGTGTCACTCAGTTCAAAATCATCAGAGGGCTGAGGAAGTGAATCCTCAGTGAAAGGGGCTTCAGGATAAGCTGTATCAAAATCTTCAGGGGTTTCAGTGGGAGAAGCCTCGCTTTATTCGCTGCCTTTTTGCTGGCAGGACCTCATGCTGAGAAACAGCATATCTCCTTTGGTATCGCTTTAGCCTCTTTGAGCCTTCTGACGATGGTCGTTGTGGGAATATGGATGGGACATAATCTGGATGCTCGCCGTCATTCACATGGTATCCTTAAACCATGAAGGTAGGTGTTAGCCAAATACAGAGACAAACTTGACAGTTTTTTGGTTAAGTTCACTGCGCCTATAAAATATGTAGATCATAAAATAATTACCATAATGACTGTTTTGATAATAACCCGCCCCCCCCCCCATTTCGCTCAATATTCACCAATTTTAACTTTTAAATGAATTGATAAGTTTGCTTCAGTCTGAGCCAAATAAGCTGTTCTCTAATGTCACCTTGTGTGTACAGGCAGCAGTACCACTTCTTAAACTTAACATTACATCTATTTACTTCAACGATTGATATTAGCCTCGTTAGCATCATCATTTACCTGTGATGAAGTGTTTACCACAGACGTCGTGTGTATTGACTGGCCGGGTCCCATTGATTGTGATTTTCGTCCTCTCTGTGAATAGCCTGAAGCCACAGAGTTCTTCTTTTACTGTCCCTTTTTCTTAGAGGAAGTACAGAAAAACGTAACTCCGGGTTTTTTTTTATGTTTGAGGTGCAATACACGACACAGCAGCTTTTTGGCATCATAAAACAATTATTTTCCGCCTCGCTCGTGAGAGTAACAGCTGGCGAAATGACAGCCCCGCCTGCTGCTTTTAATTTAACCAGCCCGATCGTCGTTTTCCTGTCGTTCAATAAACAGCTTCCCCCCCCCCATCTATATACTCGCATTTTAGACTCGGTTACTAACTGTATATCTGTAGACTTGGTATGTCTTAAATGTCCGGGTAGGATGTATTAGAACGAAATCTAAAATGCAAATTGTAAATAAGCAATCTGTATGTAAAAAAACCACCTGTATGTAATTTGTAAATAAGCCATCTGTATGTCAAATATGTCTTATATGTCTTAAATGATATGATGAATTTGAAATGGGGGACCCTGATGTAAACAAGACGAAAGTCTTTCTCTGGTCTGCATTCCCTTAACAATTGTATGTTTTGAGCTGTACTGTACTGTACCCAATATACAAGCTGTTAATAAACTTTTCAATCAATCAATCAATTCCAATGATTTAATGTAATAGTTTGCCTGTCTGGCCATTGTAATCGGGCTCTTTGAAGATCCAAAAATCTCCGGTTTTCTTAAATTTCTGATCGGATTGGCAAAAACCTCAGAATTTGTATTGACCGCCGTTCAACTGACAGCGTTGTTTTCCCCCAAAAGTGGGCGGAGCCGTTATTTTTGCCCGGAAGTGACGCATTTATTACTCTCATCTATGCTCGGCTCGTTGGCTTTCTGGCTGTCAACACGGTGTGTAAACAGCTACACGGAACAGCCGGGGAGAGGGGCTGCAGCAGGACGGCTTCTCCTTCATTAATTTAATAACGGTGAATGGGAAAGCCTGTATGAAAGTCTCTGTGGCCTAGCAGAGTCCGGAAGAGAGGAGGTGTGTGGGTGTTTCATTGTGAGGAGGACGGAGGCAGGGAACCAGCTTGTCGGGGACCATGGCAGCGGTGTCCGTCGCGGAGGCTGATCCGGCGACCAGTGAAGGCGGAGTGGCTTTCACTGGCGTCCAGAGCCGGGGCTGGGATGAGTCTCAGCTCCGAAAATACTCTTTCCAAACCAAGCCCATCCCCAGACTGTCTCATGCAGACCCCAGAGCAGAGATCCTAATAAACAACGAGGTAAAGCCACTCAGATAGCTCAACTTTAATGTAGAGATCTGTATGTTTTTCAGCATGGAGACCTGCAGCACAATCCCTTTTATATATATATGGTGTGCAGTATCTCATTAACATATAGAGAGGATGTGAAAGTAAAACGTTGCTATACAATTTACAAGTGTATTAACCCTAGCCTGGTTTTGAGTGAAGCACTTAGTAAAGGCTATTCAAGTCATTCAAGGGAACATTATTATTATGTATCCTCATTTAAAATAAGACACAAGAGAAAGGGATTTTTAACATTGGATATTCTGTTCTATAATTTAGTTTTTTTAATATTGCATACTGTATAGGCCTACTCCATTGGCCATTGCAAAGGTTAATTGTTAAAACATAAATGTTATTCCTGTAATAAGATTTCTAGCTAGATTACCATTTGCAATGATTTGAAGCACTTGAGAAGGTAGTACCACATGTGAACCATACTGTATAATGCTTACCTCTTTACTTAAGTTTCTATTAACAAAATAAACCAATATACTGACAACAAGGAAGATCTTGAGTAGTTAAAATCAGGATACATGTAATATAGCACATTGTTTTTTTAAATCTGACTTTTTCTTTAGAGTGTTTATAGTTTTGGAAATGCATAATGAAACATATTATAACTGCAAAGCTTATTGGGGTTTTCAAAAGTAATCCTCTTGGAGATGTCACATCAGGTAGTTTGACTCACCTGCTGAGCTGACATTTTTGTTGTTGCTTAGTCAGAAAAGCCATACCGTGGTGGGTTATGTCACCAGTAGGCTATATGAACTCATGTGGATGTCCTCTTTCCCCTCTCATTTTTTGGTGAAAAATCAGTGGGTTAACGCATAAACATGACAAATCATCCTGAAGACGTAAAAAAAGAAACGCACACCATTGCACTTGTGGTGACAAACCTCATCCCATGTCATCATTTTGTATTCAGAGTCAGATGGAACGTTTCCCAGGATGGCTTCATGTTGAACAAAGACAACCTGATAGGGCAATAAAGCATATGGCTTTCATGGACGTGCAATACTACGTGCATTGTGACTTCTTACTGTACCTGTTTTAAAAGGAAATGCATATTCACACTTAATGTAGTAATTAATATAGGGTTGACTTGTAAGCATCGTTTGTTGTCTTGGGGTAATATGGGGTGCCATATTAAGTGTAGATAGGCTAACATGATGGTGGCCAAAGCAGCTTGAAAAAGTTAGGAAGAGGCTTCATGAGGCTGGTGATAAAACAGTATATCAATTGATAGCGTTACAGGTATGTTGGTGCATTTTATGGTTAGGTGAAAAATCGCTTATTTCCTCATGATTGCAGAAAGCTACGCTGTACACATCATGTCATTATGTTAATTAACCACCAATTATGTTTATTGTGATGCAGGATCCTATTGACTTGAATAAAGCTAGTGCTTGTTGAGAATATGAAAAGAAACAGCCAGGAGTTTATTAAAGTGTCTCTTATCCAGATACAGGTGCACAAAGATGTTAGCATAGCTAGATTCTGTCTTGATTATCAGACCTGAAGCTTTCTCTTCTGTCTAATGATTCCTATTGTACAGGAATAGGAATCAGTTGTCTTCACAAAATGCTTCTGTATTTTCACTCAGTTTTGGATGATTCAAACCTACTATTTCCAGCTCTTGACAAATGGTTTACAAGAATAGCAAAACTCTTATGGAATTTTAACCCACGCACCACATTTGAATTTACATCAATATTGCTCAAGTGAAGTAAAAAGCATTTTCCAAATTCAAGAAGGCAGAATATGTATTTTTTTTAACTGTTAAGGACATTTATGTTCTTTCATAACCGCATTAAACACATGTTTTTATGTATTGTTAGCGTTAACGTGGGCTGATTTTACTGGATTTGTACCTTCAACCTAATTGTAGATATTGTTTTTCACAATGAGATTCATAATTTGCATCCATATTTCAACTGTATATCTTTAAGTCCTCAAAGTCTGCTTTCATTAAGTCATGAAGCTAAGCTAGTTAAGAAATAAAGTGTAAACTGAAATGTGCAGACAAAATAGGGGATGATGAGCAACACAATCAGTCAGGTCGAATACAAATGATTTGTTATTGTGTGCAATTTGCACTAATATAATGGAGGAGTTAAAGTGCAAGATAAAACCACATGCATGTATGCACTCTTATTCACCATTTGTTTACAGTTATTGGTTTGGCCTCAGTGAAAAGGTAATTATCAAACGCTGTTTTGGGAATCTCATTGGTTAGTTCTAAACACTAACTGTGATACACTGATGAATAGATATCACATTAACTTTAAAAAAAGGTTAGTTTCTATTGCGAACTTAACAGGGAAGTACACTGATGAGAGTGCTATAAGAACAGCACTGATGTGTCTAAATATGGCTCGTCCACGTCGCCATATTAGATAACGTTAACTGTTAAAAACATCCTTTTTGTACCCTGGGTAAACGCAACACGTATTCCTGTGCGCATCCAATCTTATCCAGGCAGAATCAAGACCTAAGATACATTTGAGTTAGCCTGTTCAAAAAGACACATAATGCTGATTTTACAACAAGCACAACATCATTCTAACTCTTTAGAACCGCAGAGTCCGCGCGCTTTCGGCGAAAGTGAAACACCGAGCCGGTGCAGAGCGAGAGAGATGAAGAGAGAGAGAGAGAGGGGGAGGGAGGGAGGGGGGTGGAGAGTCAATGTGTGCTGGTGTACGTTCAGTTGGTCACGTAGTCCTCGGAGTGTGTGCAATGCCATGGACTGCCGTATCGATGGACTCTGTCGTCATGTGTTGAGATATGTGCCTTTTTTGCACAGAAGTTTATAAAATACATATAATTACCAGTAGTTTGGGAATTTTGTGAAGAAAAGTGCCATAAACTAGATGAAACAAGTGATATTACACAATGTTCGCAGTAATATCTGTTTCTTTAAAATTATTAAATATTTTATTTTATTATCAACTGTTATTACCATATTAACAATATGACTATTCATTTAAGGTGTATGCCACTATAGTATATTTAGAAAACCTTAAATCCCATAATAATTAAAGAACCAGTCCTTTAAATGATGTATGGAAAACCAGTGATCCCTTTCAGCAGTGCATTTGCTGCATTGTGCATTCACTTGTGTAAAGGCTTATTCTCATGACATAAACTAAACAAAGGCTTTTTGTAATATTATTGTATTATGTTTTTGTACATTGAAATGTTCTTTATCTGTTTTCAGGAGCCAGTGGTTTTAACAGACACAAACCTTGTCTATCCAGCACTCAAATGGGACATTGACTATCTCCAGGAGAACATTGGAAATGGAGACTTCTCTGTTTACACTGCACACAACCATAAATTCCTCTACTATGATGAGAAAAAAATGGCTAACTTTAAGAACTTTGTCCCCAAGTCAGAACGGATGGAAATGAAATTCTCTGAATTTGTAGAAAAAATGCACAAAACTGAGGAAATGGGAGGAGAGGAAAGGTAAGACACATTTATATATCTAAATAGGAACAAGAGTATGATACACGGTTTGTTTATATTAACTCCTGGGCTGATGCTTAATCACAACAAAGTTGTCTCTTTGAAGCTTTGCCAGGCCAGGAACTAAATGTGACTGTGTTGCACGTGTGCTTAACAATAAAGGGTGTTTTTGAAAACATAAATTGGCACAGGAAGATGGAGCAAATGACTAAGCATTTAGACGTGAGAATCAGGGGACTAGCCTGTTACTGTGCCCTGCAGCACACGTACAGATCACTTACTAAAGCTGTTTGGCTCTCTGGTGCTTACAGTGGATCTTATCTCTTGAATTTTACTGTCCATTAATCATCACCAAATGTCATTTAACACCCTTTCAAACTGTAAATATTGTATCAGACTACTGGTATACATGAAAAACTGCAGTAAATATACAAAGAACAGACACTGAACATGTATTGCTTGTGCCAGGTGCGATCCATGTGGGGGGATGGGCACATAAGAGCAGGAAATGTGTCCAAATTGTTCTGTGTGTGTGTGTGTGTGTTTGTGTTGTGAGTGCCAGGTGTGATTCACATGGGGGGATTGGGCACATAAGGGGGGAACACATCTAGAGTATGTGTGTGTGTGTGTGTGTTTTATCTGATCCGGATGGTTACTAATTCCTTTTCTCTATGTCGATCATTTTTGACCGGGAACACCATGGGTGTTACAAAGTGGACTAAATCATCCAAAATTCAATGAAAGTGGTGATCAGCAATTTATATGTTCAAATGTCTAATGTGAGGGATATCATAAAGCCTTAATGCAATCGAATGTAAAACAAAAAAGTTATGCTTGATGAAAGTAGTAAATCGGTCAGATTTGACCCGAAGACAACAGGAGGGTTAAAGAGATGTTCTGCTGAAACAGAAGTGCCTTGTAAACAAGCGTATACCCTGCAGACACATTAAGAGTCAAATGAGCTGCATTGCGACTTGTTTCATGTCTCATAGAGCAAAACAAGGTGGCTCATAAAGGTTTTTTTTCTCATGCATTTCAAGGGTTTATCTGCAACAGACCCTGAATGACACAGTCGGGAAGAAGATAGTTGTTGACTTCCTCGGTTTCAACTGGAACTGGATCAACAAGCAGCAAGCCAAGAGAAACTGGGGACAGCTGACATCAAACCTGTTGCTCATAGGCATGGAGGGTAAGCACTCCTACAGGAAGCAGTGAGATTAGATTAGATATACTTTATTGTTCCAAAATGGTGGAATTGTTCTGTTACAGCAGCTGTGAACAAGTCATTATACATGATTTAAAAATGTTATTAAAAAGTAAATATGTACATTTCAACATATACTGTCTATCTATCGAGTATCTATAGATCTATACATATACATAATAAGTTAGAATAACCATTAGTAGACCAACTTACTACTAAAAAAATATAATCATAGGATACTTTATACATAATACAAGTTGCTTATTTTCTGCTGTATAATGTGGGCCTCAATGTTTTTCAAAACGTAACATTTTCTGTGAATATTCTCTCCCCACAGGCAATGTGACACCAGCGCATTACGATGAGCAGCAGAACTTCTTCGCACAGATCAAAGGCCAGAAGAGATGCATCCTCTTCCCTCCAGACCAGTTTGAGTGTCTCTACCCGTACCCTGTGCACCACCCCTGTGACCGGCAGAGCCAAGTACGCAGCACAAACCTAGGGTTTAATAATATGTGAACTTGTAATAGCATAGTGGTAAAGATTTTTCACAGCAAAGTTCTCATAGAAAATTATGACTATTGAAGAAAGTGAAAAAGATAAATTGGTGGTATTTCCATAGACAAGAAAATGTATAAATACTTCATAAACTAGCACATTATTCAAAAGTAAGACTTTCCCTTTTACTTTTCCGACATTTGCTTTGAATTGCATGTTCATGTTTTGTTTACTTATCCGTATTTGTTTCCTTCTTAGGTTGATTTTGATAAGCCCGATTTTGAGAGGTTTCCAAATTTTACAAATGTTGTTGGCTATGAGACTATTGTGGGCCCCGGAGATGTGCTCTACATCCCGATGTATTGGTAAGATCTACGTCTGCATGGTCTTTCTAAAGAAATGATGTATTCCTTCTGTAGAAAAATGAGCTCCACCTCTATAACAGATGATGATCTCTAAGCATTGACTTTCTTGGATGCACTGCCAGCTGATGTTTATTTAATCTCTCTGGTTTCCAGTATGTTCTTTTTTATATTTAACGCCTCAACATGCTGTTAGAAAATGATTCATCAATTTTTTATTTGTATTTGTTGTTCAGGCTTTTGTTGATAGATATTTATGCTGTCAAATGTATAATACAGTTTCCATAGTTTAGCTAATGTGATGAATTTAGTTATCTATATTTATATTCTTTCCTCAGGTGGCATCATATTGAATCCCTGTTGAACGGTGGAGTGACGATCACTGTAAACTTCTGGTACAAAGTACGTATATTTGAGCCTTTGTCACTTTAACTTTGTGTTATCTTTGCCACTACATGTTGCTTTATGATCACTCACTTATGTGTTCCTTTTGTTCAGGGTGCCTCCACACCAAAGAGGATAGAGTACCCGCTGCGAGCTCATCAGAAGGTGGCCATCATGAGAAATATTGAGAAAATGCTGGGAGAAGCACTTGGAGACACACAAGAGGTAAAAGCACCTCCTATTATACCATCTTAACAAACTCCTTCCTATCATCAGCTGCATAAGTCACCCACTATGGTCCAAAGTCACTTTCTAGAACATCAAATCAGATCCACATTTAGGTCACCTGTTATGAAATTAACATCCATTACATGAAATCCCCGGGGCATGCTGACCCTTCCAGCAACCTAATTACTGTGAATATTTATGGCGTACCTGATTTAGTACAAAAGAAAGATCTATGCATTCTGGGACCATGCAATACGTGTGACAATGTGAAGTAGCCTTTCTTAACCAAGAGTCCACTTGTTTCCCTGTAGGTCGGACCTTTACTGAAAACGATGATCAACGGGCGATATGACCAGGATCACAGTTAGAGACACTCTACTTTGGAAAGCAGCTTTGGTTTGCTGTGTGGAAGTCTGACTTTGGAGCTCCATATCATTGCACGGCAAGCGGACATTTTAAAACCATTCTGCTTCAGTGGTCTCCCAGTGCCATCTGACTACTTTAAGGAGAATGTGCCCTTCTTGAAGAAGTCTTTTGTCCTTAAATAGCAGGCCTAATTTGGCTTGAGTCTAGACATATTCATGTGAAACAGTGTTTTCACAACATTCTCATAATTCACGTTTTTCAACCAGTTGATAAGTTCTGTGCGTTTGGTACCTTTTAAACAACCTCTTTACTTTAAATACCAGTGGATGATTCGTGGAATATAATAGTGAATGCAAACTTAAATGCAGTACATTTCTTATACAAATGTAATAACTCAGTTGTGGGTAAACTTACAAAGGGTGGAGTGATCATATTGTATTCTCCATCTTTATCACAGATTTGCTTCAGAAAGATCTCAGTTCTTAAAACATATTTATCCACGCATCTCCACGCCTTACTACATGCTTTTTGGGAAGGGATCTGCATGAATTTTCCGTTTCAGTGAAGACAGCATAGGCACGGTAATAAAAACACATGAGGACAGTGATAAGATCTAAGATTTTCATTGTCATAACTACACTGTAGCATGACAATGAAAGCCTTGAAACACTGGGATGAGTATGATCAAAAACATGCGTGGGAAAGAATATGTGACTGCTTGCAGCTAAAATGTTAAAGCCGAGCAATGCTGCTTTATGTGAATTTATGTTCTTGCTTGTTTGATTTATTTGACTTTATGAATGTGTTTTTACGAGTACCAGTAATAGGTGAGGGAACACTGAAAAGTCAGACACTGCAATTTTTGTTGCAAATACAGCTAACTTATATTTGCAAGATAACATTGCCTGCATTTGCTTTTTTTGTATTTTATTTAAGTTTAAAATGGTATAAGTGGTTAACCTGAACAGCTTACAATTTTGATTAATGTCTCTTATCAAAAGACTGAAGTAGCAATGCCCTCTGCTGGGATGTAGCTTACTGTATGTATCAGCCATTGCATTGCAACATGAAATGCCATCTAGTGGTGAAGTTGTCTAGTTACCTGGTCCATGCACTATAGTGCTGCATTTCAAATATTCACTGTGCTCTATTAAATGCAGAGGGATCTGAAATGAAATCTCCTTGTGATCATGTGTTCAAAAGTTTGATTCCACTTGGAAACCTGTACTTGCTCTTGATTTCTGTCGGTTTACAATCCTTGGAAATGCACGTATTTTTTGCTTACATGCAACATTACTTAAAATACTTAGTAAAGTAAAAGCAACGGGGATGGCTGTTTTATTTTCAGGTTAAAAGTGCACTTCAGAAATGTTTAAAGAATGTGCATTAAAAAAAGGGGACAATAATTTCACGTGTTGTGCTGATTGTGCCAAACCAACAAACAAACTAGGAGACAGCCTCTCCGTATTCAGAACTCTTTGTCCTCCTGACACTGAAGTGAACTATAAAAACCTCAACATCCATCATTTTAAGAAGATACACGTGCTAGCATTGTGCATATCTTTTTCTTACAAATCACAAGGTCATGAAAAAGAAATACTTGTTCCTTAACATTTTTTTATTTATGATGTAAGACTGATGTTTCTCTCCCCTATTGCTAGGTTGATGTGTGTGCATCGCTTAACAATGGCATGGCACGTAACATGTTATGACTTGATTTTTTTGTTTTATGGTTTGTCTTCACTCTGGTATTAAACAGCTTTAAAGGTGAGATTGACAAGGGTTCATAGAGATAGAGTTTTGTTGTTTGAACAGACAGTATGTGCTCTCCTTGTTCCTATGAATAAAGTTTCTTTTCAAACTTCAACACAACCGAGTCCTGAATGATGTGATGGTTTACATACACAAAGCTATGAATTAAAATATTTGAACGCGTGAACAATTAAAAAAAACACAATGTGAATGATATACAAAAATTAGTATTTATTTACTACAAATTGTGCGTTAGTTTTCTCGTAGCGCAGTGTTCAAACTCTGAAAAAACTTGACTTGGGAGTTTTATAAAGTAACTAAAGACACGTTTGCTGCAGTAACAACACATCTTTTCAACACTCATTGCATTACAACTACCTCAGAAAAACCAGCAATCAAAAACAATACTTATAGTTACCAGTTATAGTTGTACAGTGGAACACAACAAAAAACAACGGTATATATTTGGAAAAAACCCACAAAAAAACTCCTGACTAACCCATTTATCCCAATACAATTGACAAGAATAACATGAGAAACCAATCGTAATCAAAGTCTCCACAACCAACAATTACAAGCGAAGCAAAATTCACGACACAAATGAGATGAGAGGAGCTGTGATAGAGGACCAACATCATGTTAGCAGACCCTTAAAGCACACAACGGCCCTCTTCACAATAAATACTTGATTGGAGAATTAGCAATTCTAAACAGCTTTACTAAAAATAGAGATAATTCTATTGGAACAAACTTTAAAATCAAGTCCTTCGGCAGCATGTTTCGCTTAACATTTAGCGGGCAACCACAGTGCTCCATTTTAATATGTCAAAAATGATAGTGCTGTAACAGTTTCTGCACCTCTTGAGACTTGAATTTGTTGTGCTAGAAAATTAATTAGCATTTAATCAGGACTTCGAGTGTTAGCAGCAGAGCTACTTGTGATGAGGACAATTCAAGGTTGAACTTATCCGCCTCCAAAGCACACAACCTTGTTCACCATAGATCTCTGGAAAAAGCTATCTGAATAATTTTGCTAAAATCTGGAACAAATTGATAAAAAAACACAGATTTGTTCGCAACGTTATCCAGATAATCGTTGTTTTAGGTCGGCACTCGGTACTGAAATGATGGTCTTATTCTAGTCAAATAAACTGTGGGTTCAATTTAAGTAACATTTCAACTAAATCCCTAACTCAGGGCAACCATAAATACATTCTTAGGTGAGGAATGCTGAAGATAGCCCCTGTACAAATTGGCATTAAAAAAAAGTTTCAGAAAATACTTTTAATTTAAAACCCATTTTGTAGCACAACAAATTGTCCCATTCACAAGGATTGACCGAGCCTTTTCCCAGCACTGTATTCCTGGATGATGTAAAAATATAATTTTAAATGAAATTGGCATCAATGATATATATTTACATGAAAATGCAATCATGACTTGAAATGTCTAGAAGAAGCTCTACAGCACCATAAGATCTTATTTACAGGAATGATAATAGATCCACCTCGACAACGTCATGATAATGAATCTATATCATCGTTTGGGAGTGAAAATAAATAAATGAAGAGGTAAAAAAGGACAATAATGTCAGTGTAACATCAGACCTGCTGAGATGGCAACACGTAGATTCTGATAGGTTAGGCTGTTACACGAGAACACAAGTTACAACATCCTCACCAAAATATCACACATTTTAAAAGCTTCTCAAGCAACTGAAACACTGATTTAATGTTTTAACCAAGGCATAAAATGGCAACACAATTTCAAAATAAGCCACTGACACACCTACAAATATATGTTCCTATACTTGAGCCAAATGAACTTAATAAATAATATAAAAGTGTAAACAACATTGTCAGTAGCTGCTCTTACACTGTTGTGCTCATCATCAATGGAATCTGTACTTTCGTGCAGGCTTCAGGTTGACATACGTCTTCTTCATGTCCTCTTCGTCATCTTTCTTCACCAGCTGATAGCGCTCTCCTTTTGTGGTTACCACCTGATTACCGTGGTATCGAACTAGCTTCTTCGGAGCCTGTTAAAAAAACACCAGGATAAGGGTTTTAATTAGGGGTGCAACAACTAATCGACTTAATCGATTACCAAATTAGTTGCCAACTAATTCAGTCGTCGATTCGTTGGTGACGTCATCACGTGTGTTTTACGCGCCGTTAAACTCCAACGTTATTGGTGTTTTTATCAGTACCGGAGACATTTAAAAAATACATGTCATGTATTATTGCTACATAAGCATTATATCGCAGTCTTAGTGTCGCCAACTCGTTTTTAATATGCAAAAAGACAAAAAAATGCGTCTATGATGTATTTTCGATCTTTCCAATCCAGAAGAGAGATCTCTCTCTCTCCCCCGTCTGTGTGCGAGGGGGCGGGGCAGTTTACACACACGCAGCTGCTACATGCAGCAACACACTGGCTGAGAGAACGTGCTCCGAGGTGTGATTACATTTTACCCGTCTCGATGTGGACAATGCTCGTTGCCAAAAGTGCAATAAGAGTTTAGCATGTAAGGGCGGTAACACGAGCAATTTGTCTAAACATTTAGCAAAAGTGCACCACATTCAGACGGAGAAATGCACCGTTTTCTAGTAGCTCTGTAGCCCCATCCACGAGTAACGTTTCCACGTCAGGTGTTATGTATGCTAGCAGCAACACACGGAGTTAACTACATTATACAAACATGGGTTAATGATTAGAGGAAACTGAGTTATTTATTTAGTAAAAGTTTCAGCTATTCTGTTTACAGTTCTGTCATCAGATTATTTAATACGATTTGTTAAAACACTGTTGTTTCTTTTGCTGTGAAATATTATTTATTTAATTTAAATAAAAAGCAATGTTAATTTTGTTCAAAATGTGTTTAGTTAATTTAATAATATATGTATTTTTGAATCAAGTATTCATCTTTATTGTCTTCATTGTTAGTTTCCACATGCCTAAAACAACCTCAAGCTACATCTAAAAGTGTGGCTAAATAAGAGCGTTTGAGAAATTGTGCAAGGCATACAGTAATAGTCCGAATAGTCGATTAATCGTTTCATTAATCGATAGATTAATCGATTATCAAATTAGTCGTTTGTTGCAGCCCTAGTTGTAATGCATGAAACATATGTAACTATGGTATAATTACATTTTAAATGGAGGATAACTTACCTCTTTAGGGGGCAAAGGCCTGTGTGTTTTTTTATCCTCATCCCTGTCAACCAACATGTACCTATGGAGAAGAAACATAGTCATACAAATAGCAACAAAGAAGTGAGGCCAGCTCTACTCTCCACAGGATGATAGCAATCCTACTCACTTCTCAAGGATGCTCTCTTTAAGTTTTTGGTCTGGCACTGAGGAAATACTCTTCCCGGGGTTTACCTGAGACAACAGAACACCATCAAATCACACTGCATAACACACACAGTGGCAGTGTTTCAGTGTGTAGCATTTACTCACGTTAAGAGGAGTTTGGCTGAGTTGGACGTCACCCTCTATGATAAGGCGCACAGCTTCCTCGATGTCTCCTTTGGCAATACACAGGGCGCTGCGAGCATCGGACAGACTGCACTTTGGAAACATTTCCAACAGATGCTGCTCCTGGGACTCCCACTTAGACACTGGTTGCTGGACATTTACACAAAGGTATTAGCTCCAAATTACATTATTGCTAACTACATCAACAGTGGGTCACACAATGAGAAAACGTAAAATTAAAGTAAAGGAAATATTGTGCTGAAATGATTACCTTGGCAGTGGCGCCCTCTGTCTGTGTTTTAAGGCACTGCGTTTCCGCTGGTGGAGGTTCACTGGGCAGGGTGGGGGGTTTCAAGGAAATCTCTTCTGTCCTTGCCTTAAGCTCAACAATTTCTTCATAGGAAACAAATTCACATCAGAATACTGTAGTATAAATGTTAGCTGATGATCCCCATCCAACATTATAAAAAAACCATTTGGAAAAGTTGCCACAGTACTGCATGTATTAGAAATAATAAAAATGTAAAGAAAAATACCTGAGGTCCGAGCAGTTGCCAGTTTTGAAGCTAGATTGAACATCATTTCACAGACCTTGACACTGCAAATATAAAACATAATTGTAGGAACAACAAACGTTGGAGTTATGTAATAGAACACAGTGTAACTGCCTGTTTACCTGTCAATTTCAGCAAAGCCAGGTATGTAAGCTTCTAGCATTTCTGCAAAGTCCTCCACGTCTAAGTTCTCCTCAACACTCTGCTCGGAGCCCAGATCCTCCAGGACTCCAGTGATGTAAAACAGAAGAACATCATCCAGTGTGCTGCATTGAGCGGTAACAAAAAAGAGGTTATTGTAAGACTGACTTTTTTGTAAAGATTCTACGAAAGTTGGGCAATTGTTTACCTGAGATCTGCGTCAGGAATGTAAGCCTGAATAAATTCGTACATCACACTGTGGATGATTTTGTGGAGTTCCATTGCGTTCTCCTTCTGTGCAATAGAGAAATAAAGGGTCAGTAGTGCTGGAGTTCAGCTACAGAGAGTCAAGGCAGTTATAGTGAGCAGCACCAGTGGTGGAAAAAGTATTCAGATTCTTTACTTGAATAAAAGTACTAATACAACAACGCAAAAATACTCAATTTCAAGTAAAAGTACAGCATCGAGAATGGTACTCAGGTAAAAGTATTGAAGTACGATGAGTAAAATGTACTTTAAAGTATTGAAAGAAAAATAATCATTGCAGAAAAAGCTTAAACAATATTTAAGTATGTTAAAGAAAAAGCAGCAAATCTTCCCATTTAAAAAGCTGAAACTTTTTTATATTTTTTGCCAAAAAACTTGCCACCCATGGATTTAGTTACTTACAGTAAGTATAATGTTGGACAGTTTAATTTATAACAAAACAATCATATTTAAACGTTTTTCCAAAAATTGTGTGTCAAAATCGTCAACTTATAAAGTAACTAGTAAACAAATCTGTAAAAGCAATGTAGTGGAGTAAAAAGTACCAACATTTGCTTCCAAAATGTAGTAGAGTAAAAGTATAAAGAAGTATAAATTAGAAGATGTACTTAGTTACTTTCCACAACCGAGGAGACGCGACTGCAAACTTTGAATAACCAAAAACAACAGTTGTCCTTCTTGTACAAATGTTGCTTAGCTCAGACCAGAGCCCTAGAGAGATTATCTCTCTAGGGCTCTGGCTCAGACCAAACGTCCCATGAAGATGTTGCAAAAGCATTTATTAGGAAAGCTTGGTGATGAGATTTTGCTGCCACACCTCGCTATCGCGATAGGTGAGTGTTGACTTTTACGACCCACCGAAAGTTACTGAACTTCTAATTTGGGGGCTTTGATTAATTTCACCACAAATCGACAGGCCTGGATGCAACTACAACACACATTTGAATAGTCGAGGAAACCCCTCAACGCACTCCAAAATCAAAGTAAGTATTAAAGTGACAGTGACCCAAACGTTACAAAGATAATTATACATGTAGCTTATAACATCAACCACGTGTGTTGCCCCACACTCATAACGTTAGGTTAACAACACTCCTAGTGTTAATCATTTGTTGGCCACACATTACTTGGACATTACATATAATTAGCAGCTAACCTAGCTAACGTAATGTTTAATAAACAACGACACCGCTAAGCTACAATTTGCTAAAGTTAAACCGTTGCAGGCGTGTGTTATTATCATCCACCACAAACAGACAATTGTTCCATGCACTGTCATAAATGACTTAACATTATCATTGTGCATTCGTCAATGCGGCTACAGTATATCATTGTTTCCTGTAGGAGAAATAACGGTAGGTTGCTAAGGCTAGTTATTGTTAGCAACTGCAAGCTAACGCGTTCTATGCTAAACCAACCTCGTTAATTAACGCTATACCGGACCGAATGTGAATGGAGTTAAACTTACTGTGGCAGATATTATAGGGACATGAAGCTCACAGTTACTCCCAAATGTGTGAAGGGGATGGTGTTTGCTTGCTATCCGTGCTGCTGGTTAGCCTGCACGATTCAAAACACTAGCACGTCACATCCTTTGTAAACAGCCTGGTTAACTGCAGCTGTTTGAATGTCTGTGCAGCTGCGAAGTTATTGTTTTAAAATTGATTCGAAATTATGGTTTTAGCTAAGAATAGATTATGTTTTGTTTTCTGTAAAGACACAGAAGTATTTTTGATTGATTATTCACTGACCTGCAAAGTTCCCTGCATAATTTATACTAGACTTCTGTTCTGACCTTTATATATTGCTTCTGACACAGACCAGTCACTACTGAGGGACTGATGATTAGCAACTACACAAAATAGATCATTCATTTAATCATTTGAGTATTTTTTAAGTAAAATTGCCCCAAATTTGCTTTGCTTTGTTATTCTCTGTTTTGTTTAATTACACAATCGATATCTTCGGGTTTCAAGAATAAAGGATGTCACTTTGGGCTCTTAGAAGCACCTTTTTCATGAATCAACCAACTATGTAAATAATTGGCAGTTGCTGCCCTTAGTTGATTTTTTGCAAAGATTATCAGACTTGGAAGCTTTTTTTAATCCCTAAATGACCTCTTTATTTCTGTTTAATCTCTAAAACTAAAATTATTTAAACTATAGTTATTGCAAGTTAAGTTTTAGGGCAACAACAAAATGGATCTCAGTAAAGTATAAGCCAATTTACTTTTTGGGTTTGTCAAAATGCAGGACTCAAAAACAAACAAAGTTAAATCCAATAGGTTAAACGATCTCTACACTAATGACTGAGTCTTAAATAAATTATACTGCTTCTCAATAAAAGCTGCATCAGAAACATATACTAATGACTCTATGTTACAATCTGTTTCAAATTAACAAATCAATAAACAGCACACATGTTTGATAAAGTCTTTGTTCTTAATAAACGTGAAACTGTCTGTGACCCACCTATCCTGACTCAGTGTCTGAGCACTGGTCTAGTCTTCATTAGGCCGGTAAATAGTCGACTCTCACTTGGACTTTATCTTATATATTTTTGCCAGAAGCATACATAGTTGATGATCAAGGTGTTACCTGAGGCAACATCAATGATGTCATCAGATCCTGCTCTCAGTTTCCTCCGCCTGTGTTGGTATTATAGCAGATATGTACCTGTAAATCATTAATGCCCATTCAATTGTTTCCCTGCTCCCTAGATCTCTTGCTGGCTGTAGTATTTCATGGGGGATATATAGTACGCGTCGCTGATAAAACAAGCACGAACAATTCTAAACTTGGCTGAACTCTGTTTCAACTCTGAGATCATGGCTAGACGGGTGGAGCTGAGGTATCGGAGGAGAGCGTGTAAAATACAGCAAATGAGAGCATCTCGGTTTTCTGTGTCAGGAGCTGATACTGAGAAGAGTCTGCAACCAACACACGCTAACAATCACACACACATACTCAGGGGCATACTGTAACATCATGCTTACACTCGGAGTAATATATACAGACTCAAGCTTCAGCCAACATTTGATTACACCTTTACATACAAGCCAATTCTTGACTACAGTGTCACACTTAACCCATAACAAAAATGAATTATGCAAAGCCACCCTGGATCCCATAATCATATACAGTATTTCATCTTTACCATTGCAGCATTTAGTGGTAAATATTGCTGCCTGTCATGTCAGACATACTCAGGCTGACGTTTTTTTCTTCTTCTTATTTTAAAGTAAAGTGTGTCCCAACACTAGATGGCAGCATTGAGTCATTATTGACAGCAGGAACTTATCAGGAGCTGTAGGTCGCTTTTGACACCTTCCATTAGTAACAAAACAACAAAAGAGATTTACTACTTATGTCAGATACGCCATAGTTTAACCTTTATAGCATCTCGGGATGAAATACTAGTATTGATATGTTCTAAACAGACTTATTCAATCTCTAACACACTTTACATTTAATATAGAGAGGTTGCGAGTTCACCAGTGCAGTAGTAACATACTTGTACTTACATTTGATCAGCTGCCATTAGCAGAACATAAGTCAGTTAATCCCATAATAAGTAAGTTAGTCAAATTTGCCATCACATCTCTGTGCATGTAATGGCTAAGCAGTCCATGCTTTTGTGTGAGTTAGTGAGAGGGAAACATGCCATCATCTACTGGCTGTATAGAAAAATCCTTAACCAATTATGTCCTTATCCAATACATGTTTAAATAGTGTATATTAAGACATTGCAAACAAAGTAAATTACCTATATATAAATATTTCTCTAGTGAAATGAGCCTCACTTAATAGATGTCGCCACTCATAAAGCTTTGACTATTCTTTCGGGCTGTTTGTCATCATCACACCTTCCTAAACAGTCTTACAGGAAACAAACAACCCGAGAGACACATATATTCAGTCGAATAATCATTGTACAACATAGAAACACACAATAAGTCAAATCCATGTATACAAATGTCATATACCTTCAATAATAACGAGGAACAAAGTGCACATATAGCCTGAAGCCATGTTTTTAATAAAAACTACCATTGAGGGAGAAACAGACCAGTAGAATGTTTCAGTTAAAACGCTGTGACAGAACTATTTCCTATTTGGTGCATCTGAGTGAAAATAGAAAGTTAAATATATATGCAAAAAAAAGAGAAGGATTTAATGTACTTTTCAACTGTTTCAGTTTGTTCCGAGCACATATATAAAAGGAAACTGATTTGGAAATAAATGCATTTCTTCTTCGAAACAAGACTGTCCTACAAATGTCTAAGAGGTACTTCATTCAAACACAAAAGAAAATCATAAAAAAACGTATAAACTAATGAATTCCACTTTAATGTAAGCAGAGGACAAACGTTAATATGTGCTAATGGTATGTTTACACATTTCCCTTCCTATATGCCAGGGTACAATCAAGCATGTCATGCAACAATGTCGAGGCAGGGCACATAATGTGGATATTGTACTGGTGGCACAGATTTCCATTTTCACAGACAATGGGGACAGGGGGTTGGCTGGGGGGAAGTCTGAGCAAAAAAAAAGAAAATTACAATTCTCATCAGAGTCACCAAAACACTGAATGATTTAATGCCAAATTAATTACCCTTTACCCAACTTTAGACAATAATGCTCGGAGCTGTCTGTCGGAACAGCATTATTCTATTAACGTTCGATTTGCAGTTCAGCCACAGTGACTTCATATTTAGATTTTATTGTATTTTCTTAGACAGTGATAGCATAGCACGCACAATAGAAAGGCACAGAATCATCAGATGTTTTCAGTTGAATCACCGTGCGGCATGAGATGGAATCAGCACGTTAATTGGAGAGAGAATTTGTTAAAATGTTTAAACACTTGCCATATCTGTTCCAAAGCATTACAAAAGGTGCATTTACAAAGTGAATTCAAGCACAGTAAAGTTTAATTAATTGAAACTTTTACAATATAAGGCCTCCTTTAAAATCATTACCCATCTTTAATCAAATCTTACTAATAATTTCACTAACCTACTTGGTTTTGAAGCTTTGATTCAATGCGTTATTCTGTAGATTTCCACGCGAGTACAGTATTAAAAACACTTGTGAAATCAAAGTTGGTATATGTTTTTCATTAAACTTCACCCTTGTACTTTTTTATTTATTTATATAGAGCAGCAAGTTAGTGACTTGAAGGGATTGAATAGCCGGCTGGTATTCCGAGGGCGAGGCTGACTCGATCCAGATCCGGCCTAGCCCCCCCCCCCCCCCCCTGTCTGCCTCCTGTACTATCTCCAGGAAGTGGTCGCCAGGCAAAGCATTGCCACTTTTTCCCTCCACTTAAACTCCCAAAATAACAGGGTTATAGATGCAACAGTTATTCTCAAATCAAATTAAACAATTATCTATTTAATGCAGGAATATATTTGGATTATTAAGTAAACAATATCAAATCAAAATGTATTATAGAGCCCCAAATCACAATAAATGCCTCAAAGGGCTGACAAAAGACACACAACAAATACAAACGTCATAGCATAACAATTATAAAAACATTAGACAACATTATACACCCACAGAAGTATTGCCATGTGATACAAGCATGTGACTGAAGTATATAAGATGTAAAATATTCAAATTGCAGTTTTGCAGTGCAACATGTTTTTGGTTCAATAAGTAGAGTGAAACACAAGTAGCTGAGGTTCATGGCAGTACATGTTTTGGTTGTCTTGCTCTGTGTGTCTCTGTTCAGCAGTCGATAGGTTAACCTGCCCCTGGCATCCATCTTGTGTGGCCCCCCTCGCATTACCATTGATCTGAAGGAAATAAAGAGCACACATGTTATTATATACAGCCCAGAAAAACACCCTCTCACAGTGATGGAGTGAACAGGCCAAATGTATGAAATATTGCCCCTCCGACATATTCTGTCTTCCTGTCAATAGCGCAGCCTTTGCCCACAACCCGGATCAATAGGGACTTATCTTTCCGTGATAACACATAACGATGTTGTCTGTTGGCTTTTCTCGTATTGAAGTTCTAATTCTATTCCTCCGCCTTTTTAAATCACTGATATGTTTATTTCTTGTTTTTCTCCTAAAGCAATACATTGGCGTGGGCCTGCTAGTCTGAGACATGGCAGTTACAAATTTACATGTTGGTTTTCTGGACGTTTCTCTGAAGCTTTTGGGGGTCTCTCATGTGTGAGACTGCTCAGTGGAGAGAAGACACCCCTCTGTAAAAACATCTGTTGTGGAAATGGCTGTCAGCCTCCCTTTTGTGGACTCCGTCTCTTCTTTGCACAGAGATTGTCATTTGTTTTGATCATTTATGTGGGTGAAAGCATAATGATACAAAATCTGGAGGATGTACCCATGCAGTTGAGCAGTCTACAGTTGGTCTGTGTTTTTGTTTAGTTTATTCTAATGAAAAAGTATGGTTTCTCTGATTTAGTGGCTTTGTCTGCACATTGAAGCATGTCATGCAACTGTGTTATTTAATGTAAAAGTAAACTATAATGTGTGTGAGTGATAGGACAAACGTTTTTAGAAATATTAAGCAATTCAACATTTCAGTAGGCATACATCCCCTGTACGTTATAGTCTACAGGGACAAGCTGCTTTAAGATGATAACAACATTTACTATTTTAATTATTCATGATGTGGTGATCGTTATCATGCATGGAGGAAGTCACTGGAAAAGAGAATTTGGCATTGTTTCCTTTTATTTAGAGTGATTTCATTGTTGAAAAAGCATTTCTTGTACTAGAAATAAAATACTCATTGCAGCTATGAATAAGCGAATGAAGCATGAGTCTAATTTAAAACAAAGAAACTAAAAGTAAAGGCTTTTTAACAAGTACAAGAGCATTCATAGTGATTATTAGTATAAAAGGTTTCTTTCTTTTATTGCCAACACCATTTTTGCATTATGTCTTTCTCTCAGAATAGCCCAGGGTGAGGTGAAGCCTCTCTGCCTACACAGGAAGTGTTTTTGAGATACCTGTCCAATAATGCCACAAGGCTATGTACTCCCATTACAGCTGCCATTTACTTTAGTCAAAATGCTCTTTTAGCTCATTTCTTCCCACTGCTCAACATCAATGTCCACTCAAAGCATAAAACTAAAATAATTAATTGCGTTGTATAACATTAGAAAGGTTTTAGACAGATTGTATTGCTATGCTTGTATGTTCTCCAATGTTTTAGTGGCCTTATACAACAGAAAAATCTGTGTATTGCTGAATGATTGACGCCAATTAAGTGCATTGTGACAGATGACTAATCTAGCTTAGACAAGCTAGTCCAGTTCGACAATATATCTATATATACTGTATCTTGTGACTTCTGTATCTATATCTATATTTTGACATGTCTTCTTATAACATTGTTAGACAATAAGAAAAACAGTTCTGGGTCGACATACTGGAGTTCCTGAGGGTCCCATGAGCTTTTTCTGAGTTGTGTTTACTTGTTTTGAAGCACAGTATACATTTTCTTTCATGTTAGACGGAAAGCCTTTTCTTCAGTTTATTCAGTCTATTGGCTAAACCCTGAATGTCACCTGGGGTTACGGTGCAAATCCTGACGTTGTATTAAGTCTTAATTATGACAATTACATGTCTGGGTGTAGGTACCATTTAGGTTTTTCCAAATAAAACGATATGCATCAAATGTATATTTACAGATAATATTTGTTGTGAAGTTTAAAGTAAAATAGAGCTAATTCTGAATAAAAAAAACTCTTCACATTGAGCATGAGACCTGGTTTAAAAGGTGTAAAATATATCTGAATTGAAATGATCCATAACAGCAAGATGCCTGGATGAATTAATGGGACGCCTGTTTGTGAGTCTCTGATCTTCCTGCAGAACAGGTGAGTGTTTGTGCAGAGTGACACCTCATAAACTGTCTGATAACCTGTTCTTGTGCTCCTTATCTGTCTTCCAGACAATCCCTGGTCCCTCAGCACGCTGTCGTTTCCCCTCGGGCCCATTATCAGATCCCCTCTGCAGGCTCCCAGCAGCTGCAGTTATTGTGGAACACTCCACTTTTACAGCCCCATGATGTCTGTGACAACACCAGCTTTTATGAGTGAGTACATGTTGTTTTGTGGTCGTTTCCTTTTTTTGGTTTTGACTGAGAGGCTTCCTCCTAATTTATTTTCTCAAACTCAAATGTATTTAAACACCTGACACATAAGCTTGCTGCAATCACTTTAAAAAAAAAAAAAAATGTCACGCTTGTCAGTGGCTAATATTGCATTCAGAAAAGAGTGCATAATATAAGAAACAGCATTAAAGAAAAAAAAGGTTGAGGTTATTTTCAAACATTATATCATTATTCATCTTTTCCCAATCGTGTTTCAGCACGGTCGGCCCCTCGCACTATCTGAGGGAAACGTGTTATCTCCCTCTGCCATTCATGTACACATTTATTGGATTCCAAGTCTCTGGGATCAATCTTTTGGCCACCAGAGGAGCATAACTAATGGCAACATTAGAATGGCTTTGTGAGAGGGACTGGCCGGATGCGGGTTAACCAAGCAGGAAATAATCTAGGATTTTATATCCTGCATGAATGGCCATAGAGGATATGTTGGGAATAAATTAATCCCTCCAATTTTTGTAGCAGTGAATTTATCTTTTTACTGTTTCAGACGGGCGAGCGGTTTGTGTGGCTGATTTCTTTTTCTTGGGAGGGGGGGTTATTTTCTCCCCATACGCACACATGAGGAATTTCTTCGCAGATAATGACCGTCTTCTTAATGCTTAGCCAGGGTCAGACTATCCATGTTGTTTCTGACCGCAGGTCTAGACTGGCTTCCCCTGGAAAGCCCTTTTTCCCTTCCTTTTAAAGACCCACTTCTATTTTCCTGTTGTGACCAAACAAGGATTTTTTAAAATGGGGTGACATCGCCACACAAGCTGTCTGCCGAATCCCCCTTAATTAAAGTGACGTTTAAAGCCTTCCTCAGACACTAATAAACCCTCTCCCCATTAAGATCCTCCTAATTACTGTGTGCAAAGGAAAGGGGGACACACAGACAGACAGTGTGGAGGTAAGCCTGCTGGCATTTGGCCCCATAAGCTGAGCGCCACACAAAAGAAAATGTCCCCTGGGTTACCCATCCTACCAGAGAGATTCCTTTTTTTTTCAACCTCTCTCCCCCTCTGCTGCTTGTTTTCTTCTTTATGAATGAAAGTATATGACATGTGGGTCTGAGAGTGTCCATTCATGGGGATGGTGGAATGTGTGAATAAGGGCTTTGAATGAGGCATGAATCACAGCCACCTGATTAGTCATTAAGCAGTCTTTTGACATTACCATTGTTTGAGTGTGCATGGTGGAAGTAAGAGTGCTGTCATTTATGAACTCCCTTCTAGTCAAGTGAGGCTGATTAGAACATATACATAATCGGTGTAAACTGAGTTATGCAGCATTCATTTAGAACACTCTTTCAATAATTTTCCTGGTAGAACTTTGCCTCAGCAGATCAATTACAAATATTTTGGAGGGTTTAGTTTGTGTCAAGCTTTCTATGTTGGATGTTAGTCCCATATTAGTCCCCCTTGGCTTCATAGAGGCTTAGATCGATGTGGACAAGAGAATCTCATATCGTTACACATCACACTGAGCCACAAGTACAGAGTGTGTGGACATTCGCTACAGCTTCGGTGGCAGAGGCCTGCACAGAAAGGTTAAACGTGTTTGGTTCATGTCCTGGTCTGCAGATTAATGACATTAACGAAGTTTCCATTAGTCGTGCAACTGGGGGAGACATGGGCGTCCATGCGGAAAGCCACATGACCGAGGCAGAGATAAGAGAAAATGAAATACGTCTTCGTGGAGACAGGAGGGGCCAGGAAGTGCCACTCCAAATTAGCCGGAGGCCCAGGTTGTTGTTACTTCATTAACCCAACAGCCCCGGGAAAAATAAAAAGAGGGGTCACAACCTTAAGCAACGGGGAGGCCTGAAATGTAGAAAGAGAGGCTCCTGCAAACTTTGTCTGGATGCAGCTATTGACACAATAAAGACAAGTGTTTAATAGGGAAAGTAGTCACTTAGAGGAAAGTCCAGACCATCTCACCACACATTTTAATGTTATAGATTTAACTTATGTTTGCTACTTCATTTGTGATTGATTGTATTGTATTGTATTTGCTGTTTTGTCAGAGATAATTTAAGGAAAAACCAGCTGACTTTTCTCTTTCTTTGATATTGTTTCTTTAAAATATACTGTAGTTTAATGATCAACATATATTTCAACTAAAGGTTAAAACAAATACGTTGTGGGTTTAATGGTTCACGTAGTCACTGTCACTATTAGCCAGTAACACAGAGCTCTAACAAACCTTACAAGTATTACACAAGAGAATCAAACTCTGGATTAAGCATTAATAATATAAATGTATCATCAGCTGTTTTACAAATGAGAAAAATTCAGTATGACTGGATCATGAATATTAGACAAGCATTGTGCTGTGTTTGTTGATTTCTAACATTTGGTGGTGTGTTTCAAAACCAGAGGCGAGTTGTATAATGCCGTCCTTGTTGTTGTAACGCGAGCTGGCTCGTTATTTGCAGGCAGTGACTTTATTAGAGTCTACGGTTACAGACCCTTGGAAGGAGGGCTATTGTATTCTCACCCCTTCTCTGGCAAACATACCTCTGCTGCTCTCTACCTTTGTGCCCTTTTCATAACAAACAGACCTGGTGGACTTAGCAGTGTGGGTATAAATAATATCACTGAATAAAGAGATCCTTAATCCATGTTTATTCATTACAA